>NC_041048.1:37258766-37602933 GCF_900634775.1 Gouania willdenowi
GACCTGTTATCATAAGAGATGCTAACAGAAAGCTAACACAAGAGGATGGTTCACTTTTATTAGGTTGTTTATTTCAGGCTCAGTAAGAGAACGTAATTTTAATTGACTTTAGGATAAAAAAATATTGTAATTGGGAAAAATGCTGGTCACTTTAATCATAATTGAATTGTAATTCAACATGGGTAATTGGAAATGTAATTGCAGCTAAAAAAAATTGACCCCAACCCTGGCTACTAGTGATACTTATTGTTTAATTTGTAAAGTCTAACCCTAACACTAAAAAAAAAATAAAAAAATAAAAAATAATAATCATTAATAATCATTTGTAAAGTCTACTCATGCACTAGTAAACCATAAATGAGTAAGTGTAGCTCTACTAACTAACTAACTAACTATCACAGCTCCTCCTGTGTAAAATAACTAAACTGTGCAGCTTTGTACTACTGTAATCATGGGCGCTGCCTTCAGGGACTAAAACAGTCTTTTGGGGATTTGAAGCAACCAGGAAACAATGAAGACTGATGTAAGTGTTTAGAGTGGAAAAAAGCCCAGTGCCACCTCTGCTCCTTGGGACCTGTTGTTTACCTGCTTTTATAGCTCCGCCCCTCCTCCTCCACTTCCCTCTCTCATCCCGCCAAATGCTTTAAACTCCCTCAGCTTCTCGTCAGACATCTCTTGTGTTTTCATTCACCTTTGTATATTTTTGTTTTAATTTTGTGTGTTTTTGGAGTTATATTGTGCATTTTTGTTGTTTTCTATGTTTTTGGAGTCATGTTTGTTTTGCTTTGTTTGATTCTAAATGTTGTATTATTCTTTTTTTAAATTGCAATCGTCTTATTTTTTGTTGTTGTTGTACCTTTGTAGATCTTTTGTCTTTGTTTTCATTTTGTGTATTTTATTGTGTGTGTTCTGTGGAGTCATTTTGTTTATTTTTGACATTTAGTAATTTTCTGTAATTTTGTGCATTTTTGGTTATCATTTTGTACAGTTACTTTGGGGTACGCACAAAAGTAGACTGAGTGCCGCACGTGGCTCCTGGGCCCCATGTCTGCTTTAATTCATTGTGGAATGTGCTTCTTATTTGTGCAATATTCATTTGAAGAAAAAAAAAAAATCCTCATCTTCATCACAATAGTGCTTTGATTTACTACTGTAAAATGATCCCACTTAACCACAACACTTAACCACCACCCACACAGGCCTGTGGAAATGGGTTCATTCGACAACAGTGTTCATTTAGTTGACTAATACACTTCGTCATAGTGTTCGTCCTCTGCATTTTATTAAGTGACAATAACTAGACTGTGACTGATTAAAAAAGCTGATTGTATTTGCGTACGTAATACGGCTCATGTGATCACATCAAATCTGCCTCTGTATTTATAATCAATATCATCCAATATGTGGTTGATCAATGGTAATTTAATCTTTCAAAGTCTGTAACAGACTTAATCGACTGAAATTAGACTATAATGGAATTTAGTCCCGATGACTAAATTTGAACTAAAACTAAGTAGCATTTTAGTCAAAATGTATGTGCACAACATGTTTAGTATCAAAATATTGACAAAACTGCTATGATTCAAAGTCTATTTTTTCATTTAAGGTTTTTCTTTTTTTATTTATTTTTATTTATTTATTTATTCAGTTTATTTTTGACATTGTTGCATTCACAGAAGTTTTTTATTTTTTATTTTATTTTTTTACATGCCGAAAAAGGAAACGAGAGAAGCATTTGCTTATCCAAGTCCCGTCCCCTGTTTATGAACTGTATTTTGTTGAAAACTTGAAATAATCTATTAATTGTCTCAAATTTAAAATATATTACTATACAGTAAAGCCTACAAAAATGTGCCATTCATTTTTTATTTGTTTTAATAATGATTTAGGAGTGACTAAACGTAATTTTTTTGTACCTTTTAAAAAGCTTGTCACATAATACCATATGATGTTTGGATCTTTGCTCCAGCCAGGGCGTCTCACCCGTGGGGGATGTGACACCCACACTTTCATAAAAACAAATATTCATCCCCTCACTTTTTACAAAGGGATTCATTGTTGAAAACGTATTGGTCCGATTACATTGATTGAATGGTGATCAAGCCAATCACGGCCAACCATTTGATGAAGCCGTCGTTCCGAGAAGGTAAACAGAGTTCACAGCGATGAGTAAAGTGTATCTAACGTGACAAAAAATGAGTAACAGGTGGCAAAACATGTTCCAAAAGTGGCAAAAACGTGGCAAGAAATAAGTGAAAAGAGACTGAAATGGGCTAAAAGCTGTCAAGAGTGGCAAAAAAATTGACAAAAAAAAGGAAACTGGTGGCAAAAGGTAGCTTATATGAGCAAAATGTGGCAAATAGTGAAAAAGTGCAAAAATGTGGAACAAAAAGAGGTCAAATGTAGGGAAAAATGAAACAGGTGGTATTTATTGGGCAATAAGTAACTTATTTGAATCAAAAGTGGCAAAAAATGGTTAGAGAATCGACAAAAATTGGATAAAAGTGTCAAAAAAAAAACTTGCAAAATTTGAAAAAAATTGGAAAAATTTATATTTATTGGCAAAATGAAGCTAAAATCGGTAAAAGAAACAAAAAAAAAACAGAAAAGAATCAAATGTTTGGGAAAAGGGGACAAGGAAGTTGCAAAATGGCCAAAGAAAAAAGTAAAAGGGGCTAAAGTTTCTCCTTTTAAGGGTTTCTGGGGGAATAATTAAAATTAAGACATAAAGGGCCACATGTTGATTATTACTGACTTAATAACAGATTTATGATGGTTTTAGTAAATTCATTTAATGAACTAAATTGAGAGTTGATGGTTGCCCTACCCTTAGAACACTCTCATTTTTAAAGTCGCTGCAGCTACAAGAAAGTACAAGAAATCAGTGCCTCACACTTTTAACCTGTTAACGGCAGCCTCATTAATCCCCTGCCTTTATACTACAGTTGCCATGGAAACCAAAACTGGGAAAACAAGGAGTCAATCACTGGATTGAAATGTCTGATTTCCAGAGCCTTTTTTTATTTTCTGTGTTCTGGAGTCTGAACGCTGGGTTGTTGTCATTAGTAAAAGTTCAATGTTCACTTTCTACTCTGTTAATGATGTGAAAAGAGCCTTTGATTTCAATTATCCCATTGATTTCCCTCAGGTCCACTTTGTTGCCACCCACTAATCAAGATTGACTAACTGTGATTTACACATAGGCTTTAATCTTGTGGATGTCAATAAAAGAGCCAACGTTCACCTGTGCAGAGACAACTGTGGCCCTTTCTCATAAAAAACACCTTCAAGGACATTTGTTTATTTTATTTATTTGTTCTCTACAGTGTTGTCAATGCTAACTTAACATTGATTGAATACAGTATAAATTTTTCTTGACATCTAATATTGACAAACTCCCAAAGGAGACTGAATGGTTCACATCTTTAAGTAAGACCTGGCAGGGCTGCACACCATAGATCACTGATGCTAGAGTCGCTCTTTAGATGGGACAATATTTACTTTATAGCTAAGCTTCACACTTGTCACTATACTGGCTTGATTGCACAACATAATAAGCACAATATGTTCTACAACTTCACATCTCACCCTCACTGTAAAATAATCTATTCTTCCCCACCCTTTCTATTTCCTACCTTGAGTCTCTCCTCCCTGCTCCCTTACCTCCCCTCCACCTAGGTGTAACACTGCTCTCCCTTTTTATATCCTCCCTGTAATAAAATATTTCTTACCCTTCCTTAGGGAGGGCTGGTGATGGTCACAATTAAGCAATAACATAAATCAATTTATTTTATTGCAATAACAAAACATGCATTGCTGTCTCATAATGATTGCACTTCTTGTAGTGTTGACCTTTGACAGCATGTGCAGACAAGTAAAAAAAAACAAACAAAAAAAACATAGATGGGACAATATAATATGTGAATACAGTATATCACAACATTAAAATATTATAAGATCTATAGTCGTTCCCACGAATGCTATCGCAATATCCATAAAGTCTCAATTACTTCTTCAAAATGTAGACATTCTAATATTCTTGAAAAATAACGTGTACATATATTAAATCTTGGATGTGACGACTGTTCTAGTTTGATGTTTTAAAAACTTGATGCACATAAATATTTCTACTTAGTGCAAACAAAAACAAAAATGTACAATATTACTCCAAAAATACAGAAAATGACAATAAAAACACACAAAATGATAGGTACATCTGAAAAAGGACAACAGAAATGGACAACGTTAAATCTTAAAAAACACAAAATCACAGTAAAAATACACATGAATCCAAGAACACACAAAATGATAGAAAAATTCTGAAAATGACAACAAAAATGGCCAAAATTTCTTTGTCTTGATGATTGTCACACTCTATTTTTGCGTTCTATTTACAGCGTGGCACTTTTTGCTCTTTAAATAGAAAAATTGATCTTATTTACATTATTGTTTATTTAATAAAAAAAAATATTTCTATTGAGTTAAAAAGGTCATACCCACAGTAAATATTAGGGGTTTGACAATTAGTTTTAGCAACGATTCGACTCAAATCACGATTCTTTGTTACCGATTCGATTCAAGGATGATATTGGTTAATTTAGAATGATTTGATTCGAATCGATTCAGTAACTTTTTAGCCAAAGTAATATTTCAACCAGTGTGACTGTGAAATAAAACCCTGAATACTGTACAGTATGGGTGAGGTTTCACAGATTGCTGTTTTTTCTTGTAAGGGAATCATGTATAAATGAATTATGGACATAAACACACAAGTAAACAACATTTGATAGTAAATGTCTTCACATTTTATTTGAATAAAGTCTAACTAACACTTCAGTTTAAATGAATTTATCAATAAAAAAATACATATTCAGTTTAACTGACTCTTCTGCTTGTTTTTTCAACATGAAAATAATACAATATTCATATGGAAAATTAATTGCAACCAAGATATGTTCATGTTAAATGAGCAGTGCTTGAATTTTATACTTTTTGTTTTACCATGATGGTTATCCTGAGGCTTCTGCAGAGCTAATGCTAACAAGCTAACGCTTCCATGCGCTGCTCCCCTGGCGGTCAACACACCTTAAATCCAATGCATTACTTCCTTCTGTCACTATCAATACAATCAATTGATTACTTTTTAAAACCATTATTGTCATCCGGAAGCCCAACTTGCCGAGCACAGATCGATGTAGTTGAATCGTAGAAATATGGATGAATGAATCGTTACATCTTTAGTAAATAATGTAGGAATGGCCATAGTTAAAGTCAAATAATGTTAACGTGAGCCTATTATCATCTATCGCATCGTATTGTGAACTCTGTCCTATTTATCGTACCACTGCTACAAACTAGCATTTTGCTATACAGCTAAAGCTTCAGAATTCACTTCATTTTGAAAACAACGCCCACACTAGTGCTCGCCACATTTGCTATCTCTGTGTGTTTTGAACTTCATCCAGTACAACATCTTTTTCTCTCCAACTTAAGTAGAGGCTCAGAAATTTTCCCTTATTGCATTTCAGAGTTCTGTCAGTTTACCCTTTTTATCTGTTTCTGTTTCATCAATCACATTTCATTACACACTTCTAAACTTCATGAAATTATGCCAAAAGTACTTAATTTGGTTAATGGAGATTAATTATGATTATTTCTTTGCTGTATTTGCGCCAAATGCAGGTGTTGAAATCGCGCAAGATTTTGCGTGAGATTGACGTCTGTTTGTTCGCTACAAGTTGCTACACATTAAACCTGTTTTATGGTGGAAAATTGCGAGTAAATGTAAGATATTGCCTCAAATAATGTTGATGGTTTAGATGATGGTTTATCCATCCATCCATTTTGTGACCCGCTTGTTCCTTTTTTCAGGGTCATGGGGTTCTGCTGGTGTCTAACTCCAGCTCTCATTGGGCGTTAGGCGGGGGTACACCCTGTGCAGAGCGCCAGTTCACAGACAAACACACACACAGACAAACACTTACACTCACATTCACTGTTAAAGGCAATTAAGAGACTCTAATCAACCTAACAGTCATGTTTTGGAAGCCAGAGTACCAGGAGAAGTCCGTGTCATATAGCTATTTTCATTTCAGGTGGTGAACTCTGTAATTTTGCATCATATTTTGCACAAGAATTGACATTTCCGTCTGTCTGACCACCATTTATGGTAAAAGATAATGCCGGATATTTTCTCAAAACATGCATGTGAGTTTATATTGCCTGTCTGATTGCAATTCCCGCTTGATTTTGTTCAAAAAATTTTCAAAACAAAAATAATTTTAAATGATAATGTTACCATTTTTGTGTTTCCCAATAGGAAATCCTTTTACTCTGATCCAACACGATTGGCTCCTAAAACAAGACAAAAAGTAACGAGTACCGTATGAGCTAATGAAAAATGTAATGTAGTGTAGTAAAGTTAGGTCTACTGTAAATAAAATAGTATGATGTAATTTTTCAAAATCTACTTAAGTACAGTCATTTGGTATTTATACTTTTATTGTTACTATCAGGGTTGCATAGTTGATCGTTAATTACCATTATGACGTAATTCTAATTGTAACTGGAAAAATATGTTGCTGCTGTAATCATAATTGAATTGTAATTTAATTTTGATAATTGACTTTGTAATTGTAAATGGCATGAAAATTCATTTACAATTTAACTGGGGGACCACGTTATAGTTCTATGGCTTACACTTATGTTAACAATTATTCAAATATGTTTAATATCAAGTTTACCTGTCAGTTCTATTGACAATCAATATCATTAAAAAAATAAAAACATTTAATCTGACAGAAAAAAATAATGATTGTAATTGGAAAAAATGCCGGTCAACGCAATCGTAATTGATTTGTAATTGAACATGGATAATTAAAGACGTAATTGTAATTTTAAAATGTAATTGACTCCAACCCTGGTTAGTATACAGTGATGTCTGAGGCTATGCAGTCCCAAACACAACATGTTGATCTAATTCTCTTAAAACCAGAAACACCATCAGTGTTTTGTGGCTTTTGTTCACTCCCTACATGCATTATCACATCCTGTTTAGAAAATGACTAGAAATGCTCAGACTCACTTTCACAGACTGGCTCTGATCTGACTGGTCTTGACTTGCCCAGTGTGTTCGTTTCTAACACCACAACTTTGAGGAGATGATGTGCAATTCCTGAGCTAAAAATCTGTTATGATCACGTGAACCTGTCTGTGTGTTCTGGATGGATGGATAGCAGAGTTGAGTTCAATTACATTTTGAAATTACAACGACATCTTGAATTATCCATGTTCAATTACAACTCAATTACGATTACGTTGACCAGCGTTTTTTCCTATTACAATTGAAATTACAGTTATTTCCCCCTGAAATAAATTAGAATTACATAGTCAATAACAAAAGTTAAATTCAAATTAATCACAAATACTGAGCCCTTAATAAATAACCCAATAGAACTTAACCTTCCTCTTGTGTTAGCTTCCTGTTAGCATCTCTTGTGATAACAGGTCCTAAATCAGCTGTAAAATACACAAAAAATATAATCTATCCAATTTGTTTTTAATCTCTTGGTTACCTTCTTAGTCTTACTCATCTATGAAAAAATTGAATTCATATTTTTGGTGTAGGCGTCTGAGCCTTTTTTTCTGTCAGTATACCCCTAGATTTAAATTTTGTTTTAAATGGTATAATGATCCTCAAGAGAACTGAGAGGTAAAATGATATCAAACATATTTTAATAATTGTTAACTATATGCAAAAGCCAAAGAACTGTGAAGCTGTGCTAAAGTACATAAACTAGTAAGTCGTACTTAAAATATTCAAGAACAATTTAAAAGTAGCTCAATTAAATAGTACTCAAAGTAAAAGTTACTAGTTACTTTCACCCCTTTGTTTGTTTTTGGTAATAAATCTTGCCACGGTTCCCTTGCATACAGTAAACATCTCATGTATAAACTTAAAAAGGAAGAGATTAAATCTTGCACAATTGCAACTTAATTTATTTTCCACAAAGGCTACTGTATAAAATAAAAGCTTAGTCAAAATGTACAATTATTTTTAAAATAAAATAACACCACTGTTTTGGTGCGGTGCATTACATTTAATCTGATTGGTCGGCTATAATGTGATGCATTTGATTGTTGTCTGGTCATTTCATTTTTTTGTAGTTTCATATTGTCCGTTGATCATTTAGGAAAAAAAATTACTCAGTAACGGTTGGGTGGAGAAATGTAACAAATCACTTCTTTTAAAACGTACTTAGGTACAAGTAAAATTACTGATTTAGAAAAAAAAAATCAACTCAATTACAGTAACGTGAGTAATCTATTACTTTCACCTCTTTTTCTCATACACCTGGTCTCAGCTCACTACGTTGTCTTCTTGTCTCTCCAGGACTGTCACCAAGTTCTTATTCACCTCTGCATCATGGACGCTCAGCCTGGTGCATTGTGGGAACTCATCAGTAGTGTGACAGATCCAATATGTGAGGACTGAGGAGTCACCATGGAGACAGGCAACTACACTACGGCCACAGCCAGCACCTTCTGGGTTGGGGCGGCCACGACCAGCCTGGTGGAAATGAAAGCCCTGGAGGATCAGCCAATAGGAGGAGGAGGAGGGGGGGGAGGGGGAGATGCTTCCTGGAGCATGCCCTACCCTCTCAGCTTCCAGGTGTCAATCACAGCCTTCCTGATGCTGGAGCTGGTGTTGGGCTTCAGCAGTAATCTGACAGTGCTGGTTCTGTACTGCTCCCAGTCCAATCTGGTGGATTCCGTGAGCAACATGGTGACAGTGAACCTGCACGTGCTGGACGTGCTGGTGTGCGTGCTGTGCGTGCCCCTCACCCTGTCCGTGGTGCTTCTGCCTCTGGGTCCAAACCTGGCCGTGCTGTGCTGCTTCCACGAGGCCTGCGTGACCTTTGCTAGCATAGCCACCGCCGTTAACATATTGGTGATCAGCTTGGACCGCTATGACATTTCTGTGAGGCCGGCCAACCGGCTGTTAACCACCCACAGGGCAGTGCTGCTGCTGACGGGCGTCTGGGTCACGTCCATCGCCGTGTTTTTCATCCCGTTCTTGGAAGTCGATTGGCCCAGTGGAGGAGGAGCAGCGGAGACGTGGGAGATGATGTCCACATCTCTAACTTCTCGTGATGCTGATAGAATCAACATGCCTGAGTGGCACAACATGACTCTGCTGTGTGTGGGAGCTCAAGGCTACTCCGGAGGGCAGGGTGTGTACTACCACCTCGTCCTGCAGGTGCCCATCTTCTTCACAACAGTGGCAGTCATGCTCTTTACGTACTCCAGAATACTGAGGGCTCTGAACATTCGCATTGGCTCCCACATGAAGATGAACCAGAAGTTGAGGAGCTCTACCTGCAGGGGGCGCCACCCACGACAGACTAAGAGGAAGTCGGGACTTAGAATGAGTGGCGCTGAGGGAGGGGGGGAGCAGTGCACCACAGATGGAACCAAACAGCTGAGTCATCCTCCCCTCATTCCCTCCCCATCCCCAACCCCAACAGCGACCTCCCCCCCTGCCCTGTCCTCATCTGTCCCACTCGTCCCCCCCAACGTGGAAGCTGCCACGCCCATGCAGGCCACAATGGGTGTCCATGCCTCCGTGTCCGCCATCATCGCCCTGAGGCGGGCAGTGCGGCGTCACAGAGACAGGCGGGAGCGGCAGAGGCGCGTGTTCAGGATGTCCCTCATCATCATCACGACCTTCCTCGGTTGCTGGGCCCCCCTCTCTGTGACCAACGTGCTAATTCTGGGCATCGGTCCCACCGACATCCTGATCCAGCTCCGCCTTTGGTTTCTGGTTCTGGCTTACGGCACCACCGTGTCCCACCCTCTACTTTACGCTTTCACTCGACAAAAACTTCGACGGGCCCTCCGCGCCAAAGTCAAAAAGCGAGTAGTGTCGCTGCTTCAGGTGGACCCCTCCCCAGGGGGCACCGTGATACACAACTCCTGGGTGGAGAACAGGAAAACCAGTCGGCAGGTGCGACTGGAAGCCAGTGAAGGAACCGACCGGTGCCTGGCCGAGGCCCTGTGAGATTGAAGCACACACATCAAACTGCTACCATTAAAATAATAGAGCAGAGTCACAGGTGTGTTCTATTATGAAATGCACTGGTGCGAGACACCAGTGTGAGGCGTGTGAAAAACACTTTTCCCCCGCTGGGAAATGTTTTAATATAAGCACCAGCAGCAGCAGCAGCAGCAGCCGGGCCTGGATAAAAGCAGCTAACATTCACCTCAGGCATCCAGCACTAAAGAAAATTACAAACAGGTGGAGATAACTTTAACGGTAACACTTTACTTGAAGTTCTATACGTAAAGGCTGACATTACGTTGTCATTATTTGACATGACACCTGTCATTAGCATGAATAAGGTGTCATGAAGGCTGTCATTAAGTGTCGTTCGTTAACTATGGCTCCAAGCCAACCCTTCTCTATCCCGGTCTATCCAAATCATTGTCGTTGTGTCCTTGGGCAAGGCACTTTGCCCACATTGCCTCGTATGAATAGGTATGAATTGTGCATGAATGTTGGTGGTGGTGATCAGAGGGGCCGTAGGGGCAAAAGAGCACCACCATGCTTCTGTCAGTTTGCCCCAGGGCAGCTGTGGCTTTATTGTAGCTTACCATCACCGGTATGACTAGTGTGAATGAATAATGGTTTCTGTATGCACTTTGAGTCTCCTTGAAAAAAGCGCTATATAAATCCAAGCCAATATTATTATTATTATTATTATTATTATTATTAATAACCCTTCATTCCCCGAAACCTGAATTTTTAGATTGGGTGGGGGCAATAATCTGGTTTTTAATCGCACAGGAAGCTGCAGACCTCCACCTCTTTTATTGACCAACTCTTTTTTTTTACCTTGTTCCTTTTTATTCATATTTGAATTTACTCTCACAGGGAGGGAGAAGGGATTTTTGTTGCCCGTAAAATTTCTATCCCTACCTAACCCCTAACCCTCATCCTAAACCATGCAAATTGGTAGCAAATACATTTCCCCATTGGGGATTAATAAAGTTTTTCTAATTTGATCTAATCTAACCGTAGGAGATCCCTCCACCTAACCAAAAAAAATGCCAACATAGCTCCAAAGGTGTCGTAGTTTAGTGAAAGGTGTCATAATTTAGCGAACGACACTAAATGACAGCCTTCATGACGCCATATTCATGCTAATGACAGTGTAATGTCATGTATGAATCTTCAAGTAAAGTGTTACCACTTTCTCTTTCTATGGAGAGCGTTTGGGGCGCATACATACATAACTGCTCCAAAGATTGTGTTTAGTAAGCAGAAGATAGAATCTGCTTCCCACTCATTGCTCAAAGGCAGCTTTTCAAACGCTGAGACATTCAGCCTGAAAGTATTTGATATCTGCCTTAATTTCACTTTGAAGGTTTGTTGAATGTTTTGCATAGTTGATGAGTCAGCTCAGTGACCCAGAGTTTGTAGGTTTAAGCGGGAACTAAAATAGTAGAAGAGCAACTATTAGGTATCCTCCCAAGATTTAGTTTTAGGCTCCTCTGACATATTAAAGTTGCAAGTATGGACAATATATATATATATATATATATATATATATATATATATATATATATATATATATATATATATATTTATCAGATAAAGAGATAATGTACACCTCATAGATTAATGAATCAAAGGTTGAAATTGCTGCTTGAAAGTTTGTTTTTATCTGTACTGTAAAAACTCTCTTATTGACATGTTGGAAAAGTTTTGTGCATTGCATTGTGGGATGTGGAGTCCCATAAATTGATGTATAGAAGTGTTTTGACTTAATTCTTACTGTGATTTCTTGTGTTTGCCCCCCAGAGTGATTTCCTTAACACAAATATGAAGAATAAAAATCCATAATTCAGACCAAAAACAACAATGTTGCTGCAGAAAAAGCCAGAATGAATGAACACAGGCAGATAATTGATGACTATTAATGCTTAAATTAGTGAGATTATACAATTAATTAATTCATCGGAGAATAAACGGACTCTGGTCCGTTTCACTTAATACAGACGTGTTTCTATTCACGTATCCGCCTTGTTTTGGGTGCAGTTCGTGGCTCTGATGCTGTGTTCATACAGGTCAGCCTACATTATATATATTTTATACAGTCTGTCTTATTTTACAGGAATGAGGCTCTCTGCGTCGCCACAGAATACATGAATTAATGAATGAGAGCGCCTGACGCAGACGTGCTTTATCCGCTGACTAATGTAACCCCAAAAGTTAGTGCAATAAGAGGAAATCCAGCTTTGTAGTACAGGCCGTAGTAAATGATGACAGTGTCGCTTATCTGAGCTGTTATTGTATTCCATCTTTGACTTGCTCGAAGAAAATGTCATTTTCAAGCAAATGATCTTTGTTTTATTGATCTAAGAGGCCTACACTTTGTCTTTATCTGATAAAAAAAAAAAAATATTGTCTAGCTGCTTTCAAATTTGTGATGGTCTTTCAAAAGAACATTCATGTATATTATGTAAATATAAGCCACATGTGATTGAATTACATGTAAAAATAGATGAGGAAACATTTCAGCTCACAGACATGACGAGTGGTAAAAACCATGGATCAACTCATCCTCAGGGTTGTCTAAGCAAACCCAACCCAGTAAGTGTCTCTTCAGGCCAGCACTGCTATCCATGGGATTATTTATTAGGACTAGTATTACTCTGTGGTATCTGGCATGTTCGTTCACTGCTGTAAATGCTGTACTCACACTGAAGCTAGCTGCAAAGTCCATGTGATTGGCCACACTCATAATGAAGACAATTCTAATTGTAAACACATAAATGCTGTATATATGCATTGGTGACATGCTACATTGATTGGTTTTAGCCTCAGTGTTGTTTTTACGTGAATGTAACAGTGGATTGAACAATAAACTGCATAAACTGAGCTTTGGTTTTGCACTCAATGCTGTGTGTTTGTTTTCTATAATTAATCTTACTCGTGTTAAAGAAAGATAGGTTGTTTTTAACAAAGGAGGAAATTGGTATGTAATTATAGAATTCTCTCTTGGTCAGTTCTAGTCAGACTGCCCTTAGCAGGCCAGATACCATCACACATCAAGGCCTCTGCCTGAGGAGGCTCCGCTATGTTTTGACTAGCGCTATCAGCAACATAATATGATTAGGATGGTGACTGTTTCCACTGAAGTATACTTCCAAGTTTCCCAAGATGCATTTGGAATGTTTAACGACAAAATCCTGAAACACACTGAGGCTAAAGTTCTGAAAATATTTTAAGTGAGAAAGTGAACAAGTAGAATATCAACACGTGCTCATTTGATCCATAAAACTCACGGAAACACTTTTCACTCTTCATTCATTTTTGGAGATCTTCCGTTGTGCTACTGGCCAAACTTCCGCTTATTTAGAAAAGCGTTAAAAAAAAAACTAATGGAAGACAAGAAGAGATGCTTTTGTTTTGAAAGGGTGATGTTTGATTTTTTAGCTTGAAGACGGTCCCAGGACGATTGTACATCCCTCTTACAATGCATATACATCCATGTATTTCTTGCTTATTTAATCTTTTCATATGTGAATGCACTACATACTCATTTTGACAGCAGACTTAGTATGAATACTTAGTACTCATACTAAGTCTCACGTCTTTGTATATAACATCACATTGCACTCCCACCAAAAAACAGTCAACTCTTCCCCACCCCTTCCATCGTATCACCCTGACTCCCTCCTCCCTGTTCCCTTCCCCCTCACTTAGGTGTAACACTGCCCTCTCTTTTTATATTCTCCCTATAATAAAGTGTTTCTTACCCTTCCTTAGGGAGGGCTGGTGATGGTCACAATTTTGCAATAAAATAAATTTATTTTTTTAATTCCAATAACAAAACATGCATTGCTGTCGTCAAAAGATTGCACTACATATACATTATACTGTTGACCTTCGGCAGCATGTACAGACTATAAAAAAAGGATGAGTACTTAGTAGGTTAGTATGACATTTACAACACAGCCCTCGACTCCGTCTTGTTCAATGGCCACAACAGTAATAAACGCGCTAACATAGGTGTAAACTCTTCTGTAAGCGTGGGTCACATACTGTATGTAGTCCTCAGCTCCTGCAACCACTTCCAAAAACACTGAACAACAGTGATATGAACTCGACTGCTGAAAACAAGCCCTCTTTGACATCTTCTCTGGGTGAACTTTCTAAAGCGCCTACAGTTTTTACACTTTATTCTTTCTGAACATGTTCAGTTGTTACAGTCAGTAAGCAGCCAATATTAATATGAGTGGGTAGTGTGACGTGAATGTGTTAATTTTAGTATTGTGTGGCCGTGGTTGGTAGATGATGAGATCCAACCTGGCTGCTGCTGAGCCATGAGGTTTCTTCGGTTCACTTTCTTCTTCTTCGCTGTTGCTTTTCAGGTGCATCCATGATCAGTGCACTGCACATGGTCCATGTGAAGGTGGAGCTCATGATGTACAGGCTCTACCCCTACCGCACACGTTGGCTCGTGAAGCTGTTTGTACACAACGGAAAACTTAGCGTGGGATGTCTGCGTGGGAGGCTAGCTACAGAACTCTGCAGAGGAGAAAAAAAAAACAGGTCATGTATGTGGGATGAGGCCTGCAGGGCACAGTAAGGCTACTTCAGCAGTGCTTTAACCAAAAGAGAGCAGCTCGTATCAGTAGGTACTCAGTTTGAAATTAAAAGTGTATATTTTTGTTGTTCTGTGTGTTTTTGTTGTTATTTTATGAATTTATCTGACATATTGTGTGTTTTGGGGACTATTTTGTTTACATTAGTCGTATTTTTCAGTAGTTTCCCATCATTTTGTCATTTCTGGAGTAATTTGGGATATTTTTGCCTCAGCCAAAGATGTTTTTCGGCGTTACATACAGCGTCTATTTACTTGTGTTTTTGTCTGTTAGCAGGATTACCTCATACTGAACGGATTTTAGATCCTGGAGGAAATCCAAAACAATATACTGGATCAGTTTCAAAAATCGTTTTAGGTACTATTTTTATAAAAAATAATTTATAGATTTTCTTTTTTCTTTTTGAAACATCTGCCAAGGAGAAAATCCCCATCTTTCATCCTTGGTGAAATTTAAAAAAAAATAATTTCTCTGTTCGTAATGGACGGATTTATATAAAATTTGACTCAGTTATGTTGAGTTCCTCACTTACCCCACTGAGTTTCCTTTACTGTGTGAGTCATTTCTGTGTATTTTTCTGTGATTTTGTGGATTTTTGTGAGTTTTCTGAGTCATTTTGTATTTATTTCATATCATGTTGTGCGTTTTTATGTAATTTGGTGTATTTTTGGAGTCATTTTGTGCACTTTCGGGGCAGCATAAAATGCCGTTGTCTGTTAGCAGGATTAAAAGTTTTTGTATGTATGTACGGAATAGGATTAGGGCCAAAAAATAATCAAAAGCAAAAGAAAAAAGAAGAAAAAAAAAAAAGAAAAGAAAAGACAAACAGCCAAAAACAAAAAATCAAGAAAAAAAAGTTGACCAAAATATAAATATAATCAAGAGCAATAAACCAAAAAAATAATCAAGACCAAAAACAAAACAAAACAAAACAGAAAAAAACAAGACCAAAAAAAATTAGATTAAAGATTAAATAAAATAATAAAATCCACACAAAGAAAGATAACCATATGATTTAACATAGTGTTCTACAATTGTGATTTGTATTTCTTTTTTGCCGTTTTTCTTTTTCAGTGGCCCTAATCCTCTTCCATGTGATAGGAACACATGTTGTTCATTTCACATGAAGCAGCTTTGAGTCTAGATTTTAATGAAATAAATTCATGGGCTCCAAATGGTCTGTGGATGATAGCCATCACATGGAAATGAAGGACCAACGTGTATGTTTTTCATATGATAAAATGCTTGTCACACATAATGACGTTTAATTTCTACAAAATAATTAAGGTGCAGTAAGGCTTGAAATTAGCATGCAATGAAATGTGGAGATGTATGAAGCAACTGGAAAACGTGCTGAGCAGTTCAGCAGCATCATGTTTTATGGGAGACAAAACTTTATATAAACAGCCTTCAGGCCAGAGGTGGACAGCTTTTATCACAGCGGGGCCACAAAAAAGGGATTTTCTAATCTGAGGGCCACATTATCAACATTCACGTCAGCATTTAAAATAATGACCAATCTGAACATTAATTGAGGGAATTTCATGTGTTTTGGTGTGATTTATTGTTTTGTTTCATTTTTTGTGGTCATTTTGTGTAAAAGAAAAATCCTAATTTTGCACGCTCTGTTGTTGTTCTGTGTGTTTTTACTGTCGTTATATGTGTATTTTTGAAGTCATTTGGCGTATTTTTTTCTCATTTCATTTGTTTTTTTGTTGTTTTGTGTGTTATGAGCCATTGTGTATATTTTTGTTGTGAATTTGGAGAATTTTGTTTGGGTTTTTGTTTTCTGTGTTTTTGTCATCGTTTTGCAATTTCATATTTTTTCTCTCATTTGGTGTTTTTTGCTGTAGCTATTGTGTGTTTTTGGAGTCCTTTTGTGTATGTAAGTTGTCTCGTCACGTATAGTTCTGTAATTTTGTATCTAATTTTTGTGCATTTTCTTCAGGGACCGCTAAAAATTTGAGCGATTGGCCTCATGCGGCCCCTGGGCCACCAGTTGTCTGCTTTAGGCGAAATAGGCTCATTGAAGAGGCCACAACTACTGACTCATGGTTAGATGTTTAAAACCATGAGGAAAAGTAGAATTACTGATAGCGAAAGGGAATCCATCAATTTAAACTTGATAGTGCTGATGTTTAACCAACAGTTTGATATTTACAACAGTGAATAAAACCGAGTCAGTCAAGCAGAATCTGAACAACCATGAGATTCATGAGTTCATTTTGTACCATAAGAGCTACTGGTTATTTATCTTTAAAGTAATGGAGCATCAGAACGTCTCAAGATTAAATTAAATCCATTTGTTAGACCCGACACACACATTTATATGTAAATGTAATTGACCATTAATGACTAAGCGTGTGCAACAGTCCAAAATGTAGAATTATGTCAATAATGAAGCACCTAATTAAAGCTGCTGATGACGATCCCTAACATGTTTTAATCAGTATTTCATTCTCAAGTTGTTCTCATTCATTTCTGATGCCAAAAACTCCTCCAAATTTCTGGTGTTTTCACAGATTAAAAGTTGTGGCAAAACAGTGGCTCAAACTCATTGTAGTTCAGGGGCCAAATTACGGAGCAGTTTGATCTCAAGTGGGCCACAGATTTTATGCCGGACAACAAGTAATTTTACCAATATTGTGCTGTAGTTTGCACTTCTACGTATACTTAAAAAATGTAAGAAACTGGCAATATTCAAGCAATAAGTTATAGATATCAGTCCATCCATCCATCCATCTTCTCCCGCTTAGCCGTTTCCGGGTCGTGGGGGCAGCATCCTCAGTAGGGAGGCCCAGACTTCCCTCTCCCCGGCCACTTCCTCCAGCTCTTCCGGGGGGACCCCGAGACGTTCCCAGGCCAGCCGAGAGACATAGTCTCTCCAGCGTGTCCGGGGTCTTCCCCGGGGCCTCCTTCCGGAGGGACGTGCCCTGAACGCCTCACTAGGGAGGCGTTCAGGGGGCATCCTAATTAGGTGCCCGAGCCACCTCATCTGGCTCTTCTCGATGCGGAGGAGCAGCGACTCTACTTTGAGCCCCTCCCGAATGACTGAGCTTCTGGGATATCAGTCCCAACATTTAAATTTAAAATTTTGTGTTTAAATTAAGGGAAATATTATGTAATCTTTTGAGGAAAATTGGAGAATTTTGTAAACATTTGGAGTTTTCTCAACTGTTTAACATTAAAAATCACTGCAATTGTGTGATATAAGCACTGGAAAAACTGGGAGCCCCTGTAAATATTATTTTTTTTAACACTTTATTTAAAGATTTTTCAGTTTTATACAAACAAACATATCAAGACTCAGAGCTTGTTCAAACTTATTTTACAGAGGTTTACACCACAATGCCAACCAGCGGCACATGAGCCCCCAACTTGTGAAAAAATATCCATAAAATTAAACACATACAAAAACAAAAAACAAACAAACAAAACAAAAACTCATACAATACAATACAATAGGCTGCACAACCCAACTCCTCAATGATTGAATTATGCATTATACATCCTACTCAAGTAAAAGGCAAACCTTCAACATATGCAATGAAGGGCAACCATGTCCTATGATATTTATTTATTGACCCACGTAAGCTTTACCTTAGATATTCAATTTGCAAACATCATCAACTCTCCTACTCACTGAATAAAGGAAGGAGGTTGTGCATCCTTCCACTTTGTTAAAATGAGTCTGCGGGCCAAAAGTGATGAAACGGCAATGGCACCGGCCTGGTACGTAGTCAATTCATGTCCATTTGGGACAACACTGAACACTGCGGTAATCGGGTTGGGATCAATCATTCCGCCACACACATGTGAGAAAGCATCAAATATAGAACCCCATCTTGGGCACGTATCATCAGAGGTACCGTATATTCTAGCAAGCTTGGCCTTAGTGAAATAAGAACAGTGAAAAACCTTAAACTGTATCAAACAGTGTCGTATGCAGATGGAATGTATGAGCACGATACTTAAATCCCAGGTATCATCAGATATTTTCATGTTTAGGTCTTGTTCCCAAGAAGTCTTCACCACAGCCAAAGAAGTAGGATCTATGTGATGCAACGCATTGTATATTTTGGAAATATATCCTCTTGAAATAGATTGTAGCTGCAAACAGTCTTCAAGGGGGAAAGCATGTGGTTTGTTTGGATAAGTGGAGAAATGCTTTGATGCAAAGCTACGGGCTTGTAAATATCTAAAAAAGTGAGCTCTGGGAATATCACATTTTTTTGCTAAATCTTCAAATGACATAAACAAGCCATTAACAAACAGATAAATGAAAAACACAATCCCCTTTGTTTGCCAAATTTTGAAACCCGATTCATTTGAGGCTGGTAGAAAAGAAGGGTTAGAAGTAATAGGAGAATAGATAAGGGTCTGTTTGAAGAAAAAGTCGCAACGACATTGAAACCAGATACCGAGAGAGCTCTTAACCAAAGGATTCGTGAATTTTATTTTCCCATTTGTTGGCAATGAGGGACACATTAGAGCTGTGGGTGTGGCAGAAGGACTAGAGCCCAGTTCCAAAACAGACCAAAGTGGGCCGCCGCCCTCTTTAAATGTGCGGAGCCAGGTGGAAAGTTTTACAATATTAGCTGACCAGTAGTAATACATGAAATTTGGTAGGGCAAGGCCACCTTCAGCTTTAGAGCACTGTAATCTAGATTTCCGAATCCTTGGGCATTTCTGGTTCCATATAAATGACGTCACAATACCATACATTTTTTTAAAGAACGTTTTGGGAAGAAATAAGGGCAGCATCTGAAAATGCTACATGAATCTGAGCAAAATGACCATCTTAACAGTGTTAATACGACCGGCAAGAGAGATGGGTAAGGCCGACCAGCACAACAGATCTGCTTTGGTTATATCAAGAAGCGGAGTGAAGTTATGTTTAAAAAGGTTGTTATAGGAAATGGAAATTTGCACCCAGATATGTAAATGATTATTCCTCAATTTTGAATGGAATATTTATATAATCCAAGTCTTTAGCTAGCAGGTTTATGGGAAAGAGTATACTTTTGCCCAGATTCAATTTGTACCCTGACAAGAGGCCATACGATCCAAGCAGTTCCAACATGCTCGGGATAGACTCTGCCAGGTCCGTTATGTACAAAAGCAAGTCGTCCGCATAAAGAGATAATTTGTGAATAGCTCCCCCTCGACTAATCCCCCTAACACCTTCATACGAACTCAATGCCACGGCCAAAGGTTCGATTGCAATATCGAAAAGCAAGGGGCTCAAGGGACAGCTCTGGCGGGTACCTCTATATAGTAGGAAATAATCTGAAACAATATTGTTAGTCCGAACTGAGGAGAGTGGCACTGAATATAAGATCGTAATCCATGATATGAATTTTGGCCCAAAACCAAACTTGCTCATGACCGATTACAAATATGGCCACTCCACACAATCAAAAGCCTTCTCAGCATCGAGAGAGACTATCACTTCAGGCTGATCTGTGGAGTGGCCAGAATACAAAACATTGAATAAACGTCGAGTGTTAAAATAGGACTGTTGATTTGCAATAAAGCCAGTTTGATCTTCGTGGATGATTGTGAGGGGTGATACCTTCAAGGCGGAGTGCAAACATTTTTGTAAGAATTTTATAATCTACATTTAGTAGACTGATTGGCCAATAAGATTCACATTTTTGAGGGTCTTTATCTTTTTTTAGTAACACAGAGATTGTGGCTTGGGACAAGGTTTGTGGCAACTTATTATTTATATGTATTTCTAAAAACATATCACAAAGTAGGGGTGCCAACTTATTTGCAAATGCCTTGAAAAAATCACACGAAAACCCATCTGGACCTGGCGCTTTGCCGCTCTGCAGAGACCCAATTGCCTTTAAAATTTCAGCTATGGATACAGATCCCTCAAGTGACTCCTGTTGATCTGTCGCAATTGTAGGAATATCTAATATACCTAGAAATAAATCTATATCATTTGTTGTACATGCAGTCTGACTGGTGTAGAGATTTTGGTAAAATGTCTTAAAAACTGTATTAATCTCTTTAGGGTCAGTTGTTGTTCGACTAGAGTCTACTCTGATTTCTGGTATTGAGATACTTGAAACCGACTGACGTAGCTGATGCGAGAGAAGTCTATTGGCTCTTTCTCCATGTTCATAAACCTTAAGTCTGTTTCTGTCTGTTTAATTGAAAGACTTTCAAATTCAGATTGCAGCAATAGTTTTTGTTTGTACAGATCCGGAGATGGATTACTAGCATATTGTGAGTCCAGGTTTGCTATAAGCTCAGTCGGTTCCCTAAGCCGCTTAAAATGTTTTTTTATTTTTCTGGGCTGCGAAGGAGATAATTTGGCCACGTAGGTATGCCTTAAGAGATTTCCATAGTATGGACTTTGAGATGTTTGGGGTATCATTAAGCTCCAGAAAAAAATCAATTTGAGACGCTAAGTATTTACAAAATTCTTCATCAGACAATAAAGTTGAATCAAATCTCCAGACCCGCTGCATGGCACAAGAATTAGGAAATGAAATATCTAGTTGAACTGGTGCATGATCAGAAATCACAATGGTATGATATTTACATTTGGTAACTTTAGGAATAAGAAAATCATCCAATAGGAAATAATCAATCCTAGAGTACAAGTGGTGTACTGGGGAGAAGAACGAATCATATTTTGCGACGGGTTCAGTTGCACGCAGCGGGTCAGAGGTACCCTAATTTTGGAGAAAGGAATTAATAACTTCTGCAGATTGACGTGTTTTCGATCTATCTAGACTTGGATCAAATACGAGATTCAAATCCCCTCCCATTATCAAATAGGAAGTATTCAAATCAGGCAATAGGCCAATGATTTTCTTTAAAAATTGTGGATTATCCCAATTAGGGGCGTAAAACATTTATTAATGTGACCGGAGTATTGTGTAATTTGCCTGAAATTATGACAAAACGACCATTGACATCATATGTTACATTTGAACAAACAAAAGGGAGATTCCTCTTAATCAGTATAGCGACCCCTCTGGCTTTAGAATCAAAGCCTGAATGGTACACTTGTGAAAACCAATTACACGACAGTTTATTAAACTCTGTGGAATGCAGATGTGTCTCCTGTAAAAAGACAATGTCCGGTTTAAAGGTCTGAAGATGAGCAAAAATCCTTTCACCTTTGACCAGATTATTAAGTCCCTTCACATTCCATGTAATAAATGTTGTAGAACAGGGCCCACTTGTTTGTATTGGATTAGAGGAGGTTGCCATGTTCACACTGAGTATGGGCAATCATGGTGGAGAAACATCTGTATGGAGCAAGTGAGTGCAGCCAAGTAAACAAAAAAAAGAAAAGAAAACACACAAAGTGCAAAAAAAGAACTAAACCGTAGGTTTTTCTCACTCCACACAGGAAGAGACAGCCTCAGCCCACCCCCCAATGAGCCTCGATGTAACATGTAACTCGTTCTAACACTTTTACCTTCAGCAGGGAACAAAATATTCTAAAATTACTTATCTGACAAAATATGGTATAACATTAAATACTGCCATCAAACTTACTACTTTACAATATGTGGGTTAAAAGAGAACAATTAACAATTCACATTATGAACCAATGAGTACCTCATCATTATATTATATTCAGCCCTCATCCTATCTGCCATTCTTCACCAGATGCTTCATGGTGTAGTCCTGAGCAGCTACTGGATCAATAAAGAACTTCTCCCTTCAAGGTGAGGAAATCCTCAGTTTTGCGGGATACAGCATACCATATCTAACATCTTGACAGATGCTGAGCAACTCCTTCACATCCTTGAACGCCCCTCTCCTCCTCACTACTGTAGACGGCAGGTCCGGAAAGATGAGGATCTTGTCATTATTGTAGAGCAGGGGGCCGTTCCTTGCCGCTTTGCGGAGAACCTCCAGTTTTTGTTGGTAGTAATGAAACTTAACAATGAGCGGCCTGGGTCTCTGTCCTCTCACTGAGGCTGGTTGTAGACTGCGATGCGCCGCGTCCAATGTGGGGGCCACATCCAAGCTCTAAAGTTCCTGAAGTAGCTTAGCCACACAAGCAATAGGTTGTGTCCCGACCTCAAACTGTTCTCTTACCCCAAGTATTACGTTGCAGAGGCGTTGTCTCCCCTCCAGGTCCTCAATTTTATCCACAAGGGCTGATACAGTCTCTTTCAAACGGTGAACCTCTTCCTCCAAAACCACCAATCTATCGGAGTATGCATTTGTAGCTTCTTCCAAGCTAGTTAGCCGGGCCTGGTGGTCGGAGAAGCTAGTGGCTAGCGGGTCTATTTTAGCACATAATTCCGTCCGGACACCATAAAGTTGCTCTTTGAACTGACTGCGGAGGGAATCAATTGTCTCGTAGAGCGTTTGGCACTTGGATTCTACTTTTACCTCCAACATAGTTATCTTTTCCACAACGGTTTTGTCCAAGTTAGCTATCGCAGCCATTAGCTTAGCCATAACCAGGGATGTAGCAGCAGCCTCGGCAGCTTTAGCGAGTTCCGCCTTTTTGGAACCTTTAGATCCAGACATTACGAAAATGATGTTTCACACGGCACTAGTATTTGCATTAAGGTATCAGATGATGGCAGGTAGCGCTTAAATGTCAGATAGTAACGTATTTTCATAAGAAAATCGGTGAAACCCTGCAGGGCAACAATGCTACACATCCTTACATGTCGCTGCTCACGAGCGCCCCCCGTCCCTGTAAATATTTATGAGTTTCATTTATACAATGATTTATGTTTTCTCGTTCATTTTTACTTTGTCCAAAAGGCCGGATTTGGCTCCTGGGCAATGAGTTTGATACATGTGCCATAAACAAACCAGAACAAAAAGGGCATCAAGCAAATCACTGTCTTCCTTGTTTGGCAAAGAAAATCAAGAAATCACCATAAGAATGAAGTAACAACACTTCTTAAATATGAGAAATGTAGCTTCGAAAAATGGCAAAAGTTACGGCAACATTTTTGCATTCTTCTACAAACAGTGGTTAATAATCTTTTTCTGCTGCGCCCCCCTTTGAAGAATGAAAAACTCTCATTGCAACAAAATATCAAAAAAAGGGAAAAAAGTGACCTGCTTTGAAAAAAAATTAAACTTTTTCTAGTTTTCATGCTTAAGGTTCAGCAAGGCCATTCTATCGCCCCCCAGTTTGAGAACCTCTGTTCTACAGGATTCCCAATCCGACAATGCAATCCATTGACAATGGCATGAAATGTGTTTCTGTGAGTTTTATGGATCAAATGAGCACATGTTGATATTCTACTTGGTCACTTTCTCACCTAAAATGTTTTCAGAACTTTCACAGGTGGAGAATTAATGGAGTTATTTAGTCTCAGTGTGCTTCAGGTTTTTGTCCTTGTAGGTTTGAAATGCATCTTGGGAAACTTGGAAGTATACTTCAGTGGGAACAGTCATCATCCTAATCCTCCTAACCATACTTACAGTATATAGTATTCATAGACACTATATACTTATTGAGTGTGTAGTGTATAGTAAATTAGTATGCATTTTCGAACCCTGCCAAAGTCTTTATTTGTGGTAAAAGAGCTGATGGGGATCACCTGCAGCTATAGGAACAAACACTGTAGTAGACAAAATAATGCAAAGTAGAACAAAGCATTTTTGTTGCATGTTTTTGTTTTTAAGAATTTCGTCTTTTGTTTAATGTGAACGGCTGTTTTTAGTGTGGTTTCTGTCTTAATTTGTAGAGCAAAGCTGAATTTAAGAAAAGAAAGTAGAAATTCAAGCTTTATTTGGGCTTAGGTGGGTGTTGACAGTGTTCACAGTGTTTTGATATAGAAAACAGTGCTGAGATTTCAAAGCAGAATGTCATAATGGTGCAGTTATTGCAGACCTGAATCAGGGGACCCCCTGTGAGGCACAGCATGTTAATAATGAGCTGAAATGTGCAGCTATAGCTCATAAAATAATGATATATCATCAGATTACTAGACATAGACTCAATCCATAGAGATACACATTGTCTGATTACTAGTAGAATGTATTTCAAAGAAAACAGTTCCACTTATTTATCATCTGTTGTAACGTTATCACTACCAAGCTCCTCTGTTGCTCATTTCCTCATCTTTTATGTTGTAATGCAGTGGTTCGTAACCTTTTCAGCCCACAACCCCCAAAATAAAGGTTCCAGAGATGGGGGACCCCCACTGTAATTGAAGGTGGTTGAACACAGATATGAACATTGAAGAACAGTCATGTGGAGACAGGGTCATCTATAAGGGGGAATCATCAAAAATAATGGTCCATTGTTCTATGAATCTGTGATAACCACATTTATTTATTCATCTGAATAATATCCACTGTTATCCAGGAAGTTTATTATTATTTGGGCCATAGTACAGTATATAGTCAACTTAAAGATGTCAAATTGTGTTTTAATCAGAAATATAATGGGTTGAAAGTGACCAAAAATGGTGGAAAAAGTGGTGAAATGGGATTTTAAAAACAACAGTAATTGGTTAAAAGTTACAGAGTGGGCAAAAACTGACAGAAAAAGTGTTAAAAAGGGTTCGAAATGTCAATATTGGAACAATTAGTTTAAACTGGTAAACAATGGGCATGATGAAACGTGAATGCGGTTAAATTGGCAAAGATAAGCATGAAATATGGGGAAAAGAGGTTAAAAGTGACAATAAAGGGTCAACATGTGCAACATTAGGTGGAAAAAGTGGTGGCAAGGGTTTATAAGTGCAGAAAATGTCTTGAAAGGCATTGAAATTTCATGGAGAAATGGCAGAAATGGGACTAATGCAGCAAAAATGCATTAAAAGGAGCAAAAATATGGAAAAAAAAGTGATGAAAATAGGTTAAAATATGTCACGTTTAGTGTAGATGCAGAAAACGGGTAAAAATAAGCAAAAAAGTTTCTTGAAGGCATCTGGCGACCACCTCCCAGTGTCTCGCAACACCAAATGGAGTCCTGACCCCAAGGTTGAGAACCCATGTTGTAAAGAATGCATGTCACCATCTGAACCAGATACCGTTTCTGCTTCACTCTTTCTTCTCTCAGGAGAATAACCTGGAGTTGCACGAGTACAGCTGAAGGTCAGAGTTGATCTTATGGTTCTTTACAGAGGCAGTTTTGACCTATTGGACCCCATTTAAAATGCATGGCTGTGTCCTATTATCTCAGCATCAGATGATGTTCTGCTGTGAGCCTTGAGTACGCTAATGGACAAATCCTTTTCAAAACATTCAAAAACAGTTTCCATCTTTATCTAATATGTACTGAACACTTTTCTTTCCATTCTAATGCACTTTATATACGTATAATACTGAACAGCCATGTTCTTGTTGGAATTTGAGTCATTACATTAAATTACTTTTATTTATTTTGACAAGCAAAATTGACTTTAAATTTAATTTAATTAAATGTAGAACTTTCTAGAGCAAACAAATGGGATTATTTTTTTTTAACTGATTGTACTGATTCATATTTGTGTTTTTATATTGTATTTGTACAGAGTTTCAAAAGCAAACAATGGGCCAGTCCCTTCCATACAACATATTTATTTTCTATAATATGCACTTGCAGAGTGGAAGTAGGTTAAATTTTAACTTATACATTTTGTCTGATATTTCATGATGGAATGCTATCGGCACCTTTTTTTAATTGGATAATGTAGAACCATCTTATAATACATAGATCTAATATAGTCAGCTTTTGCTTAAAAGTAATATTTGTAACAGTTGGTGAATTTCACTGTTCATTTTGTTGACTAAAAGTTTTCTTCAACTATTTTTTTTAAGTGACAATAACTAGACTATGATTAATAAAAATAAATGAATAAACATGTTGGCGAAAACTAAAAATACATTTATATTTTCGTGACTAATAAAAAACTAAAATGTTATTTCGTCACATGGGATAAAATCCAACCAGAACTCAAGTAATTTATTTATTTTAGTCGACTATAACTGTAACAGATATAGTCGACTACAATCTTAATGTCATTTAGTTTAGACTATAACTAAACTGAAATAGTCCTGGTGACTACATTTTGACTAAAACTGAGTAGTATTTTAGTCAAAAGACTAAGACTGAAACTAAATAAAAATGGAACAAAGTTTCAAATATCACGTTTGTTGTCTTTAGATCCTTTTTATTAGACTGACCCCTAGTGGCCTCAATGTAAAATTGCAATCTGAGAAGCCACTAGCAACGTGAGCTAATAATAATAATAATAGTAACAATAATACATATTCTATTTTTCATAAATTGTTTGCTCGCCCAGAATAGAATACACGATAGATGAAAAGCAATCTGTTTAATATTGCTACAAGATCCAGTTGTGTGTAATTACAGTGCTGTTATTATAATCTTATTTTGTTCTATTTAGATTTACAGTTTATGTTTAATTATAGTTCCTTTAAAAGTTGCATAGAGTTGGTAAGTTGGTTAATTAAATCATATTTCATCATATCAATGATCTACAATGGATCGTAGGAACAAAATTAATCCCTGATATAATTGGTCACTGTCAGTCTGTTGCCATGGTAACTAATAGACATTTCACACAATAACCGGAAATACTCAATTGTAGAGTATGCGAACTTCGGCTACAATGTCAACACAGCAGAAAGCCGGGCAATTTAAAATGGATCAGAGAGTCTACACAACTTCCCTCACGGATTCGACAAATATTAGCTTTGCCGATGTGGCAAAAGTCGTGGGGCCCACCCCCTATTTCCGGTAATTTCCAAATTTATGGGAACATAGTCGTACGATATATCATTTCAAAGGTAATTCAATGTAGATTACAATTATGCATTGCACAATTTGATTAGGGGCTCGGGGACCCATCCACATTTTTTCTGTAATTTCTAAATTTATCTGGACATAGTCGTGTGATACATCATTTCAAAAGCAATTCAACGTAGACTGAGATTTTACGTCGCACAATTTGATTTGTTTTACTCGGTGGAACTGAGTCATTTGACTGAATTCTCTGTAATGTGATAAGTCGCTCCAGTGATATCTGTCATTGTGTCCTTGAACAAGACACTTCACCCACATTGCCTAGTATGAATGTAGTGTGTGAGAGAGTGTTGGTGATGGTTGGAGGGGGCAATGGCGCACTATGGCAGCCTTGCTTCCACCAGTTTGCCCCAGGGCAGTTGTGGCTACAATAGTAGCTTACCACCACCAAAGTGAAAAAATAACCCCGTAAATCTATAAAGTGCTTTGAGTGTCTATGATAAAGCGTTTTATAAAATCCAATGCATTATTATTATTATTACAACAACGTAGCTATGGATTTAGATACAGCGATATGAGGCAAGGAATGCTGTTTACGCCTTTAACTTAGCTGTGGCAAAATATTGACAAACTGTTACAGTAATTGAAGAAGACAACACACCACTTTACCATGAAGACATAACGTTAACGTTAAAGGAGGTGGAATTTCTTTCTGGTGTGAAGTGTCTGCTGCGGACATTAGTACTTCCCTTTTTAATAGTAAACGTTGATTCTTCATCCCGCCGAATAGCCTGAACCCATTTTTGTCTGCTTCACCATTAACAGGGAAGGAATGGAACGCTGCTTTTGGGAATTACAGGCCGGTACGCTACAAGAACTCTTGCTCGTTGCTTGCGCAATCTTTGTTGTTTACCCGTTGCCCTGACCGCAACAGGAAGCAAGTTTCCACAACGATTGCGTATTTCCGGTACAAAATACGGAAGTTGTGTAAAAGGTCTATTTATTAACAGTATACACTTGCTTCCACAACTCCATTGCCGTAAAATTCAAGAAACAACGCTTGTTAACTGCCATTGCACTTCATATTGTTGTGTCATAGACGTCGTAGTTTCATGTTTGTTGTAACGCGGATAAAATATGCATTAAAAATAAAACATGAGGGTAGCATAAAATTATAAATATCAAAAGATTATTTATAATTATTTGTATTGTTGAATTTTATTTAAAAAAAACCTCCAAGTTCATGATGAAGTTGTTTAAAACATATTCATGGTTAAATTATTTGATGTTACTGTATATCATATCAGTTAATTTATTGTGATTTACCTGTGAAAAGTGTTTGTTCCTACTGAGAGAGAGTCCGTGAAGGCAACACAGGTGCGGTCAGAACCCGAAAGTTCGGTTTAGAGCAGCGCAGACAGCGGCTAACGAGTTAGCTGGTTTTCCGTGATGTTTTGAGTAACTTGTGCCGTGGTTTCATCGTTGAGAAGAAGCTACTGTTGTGTGCACGGATTGAAATGTGTGAGAAGACACAAGGGAGATTCAGCATGAAGCAGCTGGACTGTGTTTTCATCGTGGATTTTTGGATGTTTGAGCGAAGCTAAATCAGCCCGCTCACTGCTAAGACTGCTGTAGGCCGCAGTCTTCCTCACCTGTTGGGACTTAAAAGCCTGCAGAAGATCGTTACCGGACAGGACAACGACAGAGAGACTCCAGATAGTCACTCACTCAGAGTGCCTCTGACTGCGTGGGAAACGGAGACAAGTAGGGATGTAACGATTAATCGTAAGGCAGTTAAAAATCGATTCATAGGTATCACGATTGATATCGATTTTCTGAAAATTGAATCGCAATACTTTTTTTACTTTTTTTACTTTTTTCCACAAGTGTTGGCGGCGGGCGGAGTCTGCTAATACTTTCTTTCTGGCCGCCTTCTACTCTTAAATATGTTAATAAATGATTCATTGCCCCTTTAGCACAGAAAGAATATCTGTAATATTACTTGAATATCTGTATAAGTCACGTTTTTCTATTAGCTCTGTCTGCTAGCATAGCTTCTCTTCTTCACTGCAAGAATTTCTGCATGCCAACCGACCACTGTGTTACCAGCGCCCTCTGCTGGTCCAAACAAATATGACGTAAATCAGTGTAATCACGTTTTTTTTTTTTTTAAAGTCCAATTGTTAAGGCACAAAATACATTTTCAGTTGCACTTTTAAAAAGAAAAAGAACTATTATGCAGTTTTGCATTGTTTATTATAGAACCAGAATTTAAATTAATAGGCTTCATTTTCATTTGTATTGTTCCTTTATTTATTTCATTCAAGATTTATTTTTAGTTAAATTGCATTGTTTTGAATAGTTTATCAAGGGATTCTTTTGACAATGAAATATAAAAGGAAAATAATACAGTATTTTCTAGTTTTTTTCCCAAAAAAAAATTTTGTCTACAGTCCCATTTTGTAAAATAAATCGCGAGAGAATCGTATCGTGAACCCAGTATCGTGAATCGAATCGTATCGGGAGTTGAGTGAATCGTTACATCCCTAGAGTCGTTGTGGATCAGGTGCGGCCCACGCACGTTCATCGCCTCTGCACTGCTTTACCTGGAGCGCTGAGTTGAGGAGAACCTGTTACCTGGACTGATCTGGTGGGAAAAACACGTTTGCACAAGGTATGGAGCTTTATTTTATTTCTGCTCTTTGAGTGAAACGGCCAAGGTGTTTTAGGCCTCCACGTGCACGAGCATCGATACAGGCCTGCAACGTCGGGTGTATTGTGCCGGTGTCACGTAACCAAATCCAATAAACATATAAAACACGTGTCCGTTCACTTTTTAAACAAAAAGGAGTTATTGTTTTAAAACAAAAATTCATTTTACGGCAGTGCGCATTTGCGCATGCGCATATACTCTACACGACACAGGTTTTAGGATTACTTTTTTGTGCAGTAAGTGGGCTTTTTCTGTTTGAATGTCCTGTGAGCTGGGATTAATTTTACAGTTGGTATATTGCTGTACTTGTGACAAATTACATGTGAAAATTGTGGGGATATATTTGTGGATCTAAAAAATACGTGAAAATTTAAGAAATACATAAAAATTGTGGTTCTATTTATATATAATTTTGAGACAAATCTGTCCCCAGATATTTTACATGTATATAGTGCCCATACATGCAGCAGCTATATTTTGCCACCAGGTGGCAGAAGAGATTTACTTTTCCATGACATCATGTGCTCCATTACTTGTGAACTTTACAACCACGTGGGTGGTGTTATACAAGCCGAAATAGCTCAGTTGGGAGAGCGTTAGACTGAAGATCTAAAGGTCCCTGGTTCGATCCCGGGTTTCGGCAGCTGGGAAAGTATCTTTTTGTAACTACTGTTTCCATGTTTTTAAAATCATTAGAAGTAAAAAAAAATAATTGTGACGTTATTAAGAAAATGCACGATTACTACAAAAAAAAATTGGGTCCTATAAAATCCGTTTTTTTTTTTCACTTTAATTAAAAGTGTTTTAATTTATTTATTTTTAAATATTTATGATTTTTTTTTTGTGAGGAAAAAATAAATAAAACAGACCTCATAATTAAACACAAACGTATGTCAAAAATGAAGTAAGATACAATTAAAAGGTAGCTATAAGTTGTAGTGGCGTGGATTATTCTGACTGCTCCTTTTTAATTATTTATTTGTCATATAAAGATTTGAGAACTGCATTGATGTCACCCAAGGGATCAATGGTTTACTGAATCTGATCAGGTTTAATGATGAAGTTTTTATCAACTTAGTTTAAATTAACCTAATTTAAATGATCATATCTTCTGTAGCTCTGATGAGATTTTGTTAGAATATAACATTCTACACATTACTGCGGTAACAGAATTGTTCACTCTTTTCCCGCTTACGCCCGACCTTTCCCCAGCCTCCCAGCCAATCAACACTCAGAAGACATGTAAACAAAGACACACATTGGCAGAGAAAGCTGCACGTAACCATGATGCCTTCTCGGCCATGGGAAATCTCAGCATCAGTTAACCACTGAATACACAGGGACGTGAAGGCGCGTTAAGCCGCTCCGTCCAAAATAAGGTCAACCATACGTACTCGCACACATTGAAAATATCCTCGCATATGCAACCATTTTGGTCGCAGTTTCGAGCCCAGTAATGACACAGTAGATCTCACCCCTCTGCACAACTGTCGCAACACATTTTTCAGACATCACGATGAGAATGGCTTCACTCTTGCCCTTCTTTTCAGTGTCTCACTCTTTTTTAAAGTAAAGTTTAGTTTACCCTTTCTTATGAAAGGCAGTTGACGGTCACAATAATATGTAATATAACTGTTTATTTATTGCAATTTGTATAAAACCTGCATAGCTGTCTCAAAAAGATTGAACTGCATATATCTGCAGTTAATTGCCATAAAATGTAATATTGGTCTACATTGGTATTGGTTTTTCAACTAAATAATAAAATAGTATCTTAAAAATGTGCTGTTATTTGAGAAAACACATTAAACATAAATATGTCACTTTTTCTATTACGTATATTTACATTTAAGTACTCAACTTTATTACTTGAGTGAAAGTATAGATACTCATTGTCAAAAACCATTCCAATACAAGTAAAAGTAGTTCAGCCATAATATGAAGTACCGGTATTTTCATAAAAATTACTAAAGTATTGAAAGTAATAAAAATCTTAAACAATTTTCATTATAATAATTGCAAATAGGAAAACACTGATGCCCAATGTGTCACATGTAGTACTTTAATACAACTCAACTGGTGGGTCGGGACCCAAAGGTGGGTCGCAGACCTGTACTGGGTGGGTCACGGACAGCTGGTCAAAAATGCATAAATAGTTAAATGAATTAATAAATTACTTACTCATATGATAGACATGTCTTTTAACATGCATGTTGCACAGGAAAGTATATAGATTTCTGTTTTTTTTAAAAAACAACAACATATATGTGTGTGTTTTCAACAGCTATTTAAGAAAAACTAAATTTGGTTGGTTGAATTAAAAAAAATAAAATTGGGTCGCGATTTAATGATCGTGGCAAAATGTGGGTCCCAGGGTGACACCAGTTGAGAACCCCTGCTCTAAAACTTAGCGTGGGGTTTGATGAATTACTTAGTTTGTGTTAACATTGCATTACACAAATAAAAGTAAGTCTGAGTTTCAAAAAAGTACTTTGTAACGAGGGCATGCACTATAAAGTATTTGTGTTTGAAATGCAGTTAAGTGAAAATATCCCCCAAAAATTGCTCAAGTAAAGTACAGATACCTGGAAATACTATTTCAGTACAATATGGAGACAAAAATAATTTTGTTAAAATAATTTTTTATTAATAATTTTAATAAAAATTTTTTTTAAACATTATTAAACAATTATTAAATTGTTTTGTAAAAACACAAGCATTTTACAATGACTTCTATTTCCAGGTTAATGGGACCAACTTACAATATGTTTAGTCATGTAACCAAATATATTTACACATGATGGTCTCAGTGGATATTGGCTCCTGCTTAGAAGACTGTGGGACATTTGGATCCACTAAGGGACATTGGATGTTCTGACTGTGCCTCAGCTGTTCTTTCCTGTCTGAGTTGCAGCCAAACGTGTGTAGAAAAGCAAAGGAGGCTGAGTCCAAATGAGCAGGAGCAGGCCACAAGCATGTGAGCAGGTCGGGGATTTGCGTCATTCCCATTGAAACTTGAATGAAAGGCCAAATGGCTCTCTTTTGTGCTGTGCTAATCAACAGGGCATTGGAAATGGCAATAAGCCGGCAAGGTTCAGAGAACTGACAACATGGGGGGAGGGACTGGGTAAAGAATACAGAAAGTGCAAAATGTTCTGGTTTTCAGCTTGTTTTTTTATGGCTACAAAGAAGATTCAACAAATGCATTGTGTAGTTGTGCCCTGGAGGGTCCCCGTAAGTCCATTACCAGAGCGCTGGCCTTTGGTTTACCTGGTTTAAATGTCCTATATCATGCTATATTAAGACCTTCCAAAATCAACTACAGCCACATACAGTATGGGTAATATTTTGCAAAATAAAATGCTAATTTATTAAGAAATGTTACTTGTTTTCTTTCAACCCGGAAGTTGAGACGCACGGGTTCTCGGAGCGCCACCTCTCCCCGTGTGAGTGCCTCCCATTTCATGACGTAGCCCTAGAGCCCCGGCACCATGGGCAACAGGCACGCCCACGAAACTTTGTAAACAGGTCCAGAGAATGTATTTCAAATATAAAGACAGAAGTGAGTATGGCCAATATTTTACTAGAGGCTTGTTTTACTTATGGCTGTGGCCTCTCCATCAGTGGGTTTTATTGTGGGAATCGCTCTGGTTTGAAGATGTAATTTTCTGGACAATCCATTTTGGAACTGGCCAAGGTTCACCAAGCCATCTTCTGTAAAGTGATGGTCACAGACTAAAGGATACTGGATGGTGTTACATGCTCCCAGAGATAAATTCCAACCACTTTTGGTGAGTACACTCTTTTTTTTAGGAAGTTTGAACAAATTCCGAGGACTTTTGCTGTCAAACAGGCATTTTCGGTTACCAGACATTGTCTTTTTGTACAAAAACAAAGACAGTTTCTTTTCCCTGTGCAGACTGAATAAGAAAGGGAAACTATCCAAACAGATGTTCTTCGGCCGCTCGCATGCCTCTAACACCAGAGAGAATGGATGTGTATGTTCACCGTGGAAGGGCGGCACCAGCAGCAGGCACTTCCTGGAGGGGACGGTTCAGAATTCTAGTGACGTCTCAGAGATGCAGGAAGGAATCCCAATAATAACTAGAATTTTTGCATTTCCTGAAGAAAATGCAAGTGAGGATGCATGTGCTAGCCCACGTCGCACTACATTAGCATAGTATTAAGCTAGCAATAGCCTTAACGTTGTAATAACTTAGCAACAATTGCTAAAACCAGTTAGATTGAAAAGGTTGAAAAAAGGCTGAAAAAGGTTGAAAAGGTTGAAAAAGTTTGAAAAAGTTTGAAAAAGTTAGCATTGCGTTAGCGTCAGCGTTAACATTGTGCGAGCATTAACATTGCGCTAGCATTGTGCTAGCATTAGCATTGCGCTAGCATTAGCATTGTGCTAGCATTAGCATTGTGCTGGCATTAGCATTGTGCTAGCATTAGCATTGCGCTAGCATTAGCATTGCGCTGGCTGTAGCATTGTGCAAGCATTAGCATTGTGCTAGCATTAGCATTGCGCTAACATTGGCATTGTGCTAGCATTAGCATTGTGCTAGCATTAGAATTGCGCTAGCATTACGCTAGCAATAGCATTGCGCTAGCATTAGCATTGTGCTAGCATTAGCATTGCGCTAGCATTAGCATTGCTCTAACATTAGCATTGCGCTAATATTAGCTTTGTGCTAACATTAGCATTGTGCTAGCATTAGCATTGCGCTAGCATTAGCTTTGCGCTAGCATTAGCATTGTGCTAGCAGTAGCATTAGCATTACGCTAGCATTAGCAATGCGCTAGCATTAACATTGCGCTACTATTAGCATTGCGCTAGCATTGGCATTGCGCTAGCATTAGCATTGCGCTAGCATTAGCATTGCGCTAGCATTAGCATTGCGCTGGCATTAGCATTGTGCTAGCATTAGTATTGTGCTAGCTTTAACATTGTCCTAGCATTAGCATTAGCCTAGTATTAGCAAAAGCCTGGCATTAGCAATAGCCTAGCATTAGCAATAGCCTTGTATTACCGTTATCCTAGCATTAGCATTACACTACCATTAACATTAGCCCAGTAAACAGTAAAACCAGTAAACCTTGAAAAACCAGTACCACCAGTTAGAAGTCCAGTTTATACAGTAGTATGAGTACAAACCCCAGTATGAAGGGAAAAAGCAGTGTAACCAGTTAGAAGTCCAGTTTAGACAGCAGTATGTGTATAAATCCCAGTTTGAAGGGGAAAACCAGTTAAACCAGTTAGAAGTCCAGTTCACACAGTAGTGTGTTTAAAAATCCCAGTATGACCTGAAAGTGAACAAACAGCTGAACATGTCAAAGTTTGAAATGTTGAAATCCGTTGGAAAATGGCTGAGCTGTGAAAGAACTAAGTTCTGAGTCTGAATGAGAACATGCAAACTCCACACTAAAGGTGAATTTGTGATGAAGAGGATGGGTGATGATGAAGAGGTGAATTTTTGACACAATTCAAAGTTTGAATGGTGAAAATTGGTTGAAAAATGGCCAAACAGTTAAAGTTTAAAGTTGTAGGTGAGAAATGAGAACCTGCAAACTCCACACTGAAGGTGAATTTGTGATGAAGAGGAGGAGTGATGATGAAGAGCAGAATATTTGAAAAAGGTGAAATCTGTTGTAGAAGTTGAAAAAAGTTGAAATCAGTGAAAAAGTTGAAAAAAGTTGAAATTGGTTGAAAAATTTGAAAAAATTTGAAATTTGGTTGAACAATTTCAAATTGGTTGAAAAATTTCAAATTGGTTGAAAGAAGTTGAAAGAAGTTGAAAAAAGTTGAAAGAAGTTGAAACTGGTTGAAAAAGTTAAAATGAGTTGAAACAGGTTGAAAAAGTTGTGATGGGTTGTAGTAGCTGAACATGTCAAAGGTTTAGCAAAATGGCCGCCGAAGGAGTGCCAAGTATACCATAGTTTCCAATGTTAGTGGACTAGAGCCAAAAATTTCACCGGAAATAATTCAAAAAGTTGAAAAGTTTAAAAAAAATCAGAACATAGCATAATGTCCAGAAAATAGTTGAACAGTTTGAGACAAAAATCGTTGAAATTGGTTGAAAAATGCGGGAGTAGTTAGAGTAAGACGGAAGAAGAATAATTATAATAATAATAATAACTATAATAAAGTATAGGGAAAACAATAGTGAGGATGCCTACTGCATCCTCACTAATTAGGGGGTGTTTTTGATGAGGAATTAACATTGTAACAAGGTTAAAAACTAGGGATGTAACGATTAATCGTAAGGCAGTTAAAAATCGATTCATAGGTATCAAGGTTCACATCGATGCTGTGAAAATTGAATCGCAGTACTTTTTTTAACCAGCAGAGGGCGCTATCCAGAAGTCATGGAGGCGGGCGAAATCTGCTAATACTTTCTTTCTGGCCGCCTTCTACTCTTAAACATATTCATAAATGATTCATTACCCCTTTAGCACCAAAAGAAGATCTGTAATATTAAGTGGATATCTGTAAAAGTAACGTTTTTCTATTAGCTCTGTCTGCTAGCATAGCATCTCTTCTTCACTACACTTAGCTGCATGCCAACCGACCACTGGGTTACCAGCGCCCTCTGCTGGTTCAAACAAATATCTGACACAAATACAGTTCAGACTGTTTTTTTTTTTTTTTTTAAGGTCCAATTGTTAAGTCACAAAATACATTTTCAGTTGCACTTTTAAAAAGAAAAATAACTATTATGCAGTTTTGTATTGTTTACTATGGAACCAGAATTTAAATGAATAGGCTTCTTCATTTGTATTATTCCTTTATTTATTTCATTCAAGATTTATTTTTAGTTAAATTGCATTGTTTGAATAGTTCATTAAGGGATTCTTTTGACAATGAAAAATAAAAGGAAAATAGTACAGTATTTTCCAGTTTTTTTTTCCTCCAAAAAAATAAAGGAATATTTTTCAATCATTTAAGTACAGTCCCATTTTGTGAAATTACTCGTGAGAGAATCGTATCGTGAACCCAGTATCGTGAATCGAATCGTATCGGGAGTTGAGTGAATCGTTACATCCCTATTAAAAACTCAAAAAAGTTGATTTGCATGATATGGGCCTTTAAGGCCTTCCAGGCAGGGTTGGGGTCGATTAAATTATTAATTTACAATTACGTCTTTAATTATCCATTTTCAACTACAACTCAATTATGATTACTAGGGCTGCCAACTTTGGCCGTTTAGTTGACTAATTGGTCGACTAGTGGTCGACCAGCAATGTTATCAGTTTCAATACTGTTAAAAAAAAAAATGCAATGCACTTATACTGGGAATAAGGATCGAATATCAAATATAATTTATTTAATGTCTAAACATGATTCTATGTCCAGCAACAGCTGTGTAAGTCAGTGCTGGCTGCTTCAGCTGTCAGCGCAGTGTGCCCTTCCTCAGAGCAGATCAGAGCAGAGAGAGACCGAATTAAGACAGGCTTGAAGCACAAGCATCCACTATGAATCAATTGTTTTTCTGCACAAGAACATGGATTATCTTTATATTTAATACATGAACTATGTAAATAGATCCGATGGGTCTCATGCGCGCACTGCACCTGTGTTTGACGTGCGTTTGTTTCCCCGTGCGCTGATTTGATGTTGACATTAACAGTTGTTTATTGATAAAAGCAAGCTTACCACTATAACAAATGTAAATATGTCATTTATGATAGGAAAAAATAGGTTTTAATTGTTGGTTTCAGGTGGAGCACGGATATAAATACCTAATGTCTGTTGGACCTGTAGGTTTCAGTTTTACTTTGTCGGGTTCTGGTCAGAGCTTGAAGGTTCATATTATAAATGGTCTGTGTTTTAAAGCAAGTCCGCACCACAAAAAGCCAAAACAAAATATTTGTGTCTCTTTTTCTTTCTCCTCGTCCTCCTCTGCACCTGCTCATTCATTTTCCATTTGTTTTTTTGGTTGACTAATCGCTACGTGTGCCATAGTTTTGGTCAACCAACAATTTCCTTGGTTGACTAATGATTATGGTGATTTGTTTGCAGCTCCACCAGGACTTTTTTCCGCATCATAGGAATTACAAATTGGGACCCTTTGCTCTCTTTTTTTGTGTATTATTGCCGAACTGCCGACATGCTAAGCTAACCGTGCCTCTGTGTCCGTGAGTGTTGTTCTCCATGCTCACATGCAGCTTTCAATTGTGTCTTTCTTATCCATTTACACGTATGATTTACACCGCAACTGACACCAGAGCGCTACTGTTAACCTTCCTATTGCAACATTGAATAGGGTCCATTCTGAAACGCAGCGTAGTGTTCAGAAAGTTGTGTAATTAAATACACTGGTACAGCGGTATATTAAAAATTAACATCATAATGAAAATTTATCTCGATTTTTGGTATAAACCAGGTGTACTGCCCAGCCCTACAAGGTAGTGGGAAAAGTTGATCTGAAACATATTTTAATAATTAACTACATATGTGCAAGTCACAGAACTGTAACATGGTTCGACAGGTTTGCGTTTGATGAAATTGTAAATGACAATTTCTCTAGAATTTCCATACCAATTACAATTATGAAGTCAATTATCTGAACTCGATTACTATTCAATTATGATTACAACAGCAACAGAATTTTACAATTATAATCACACCAAAATTATAACTATCATTTACATGATTGCAATTATAATTGAACCCAACCCTGCTTTCAGGTATATAATCCATATCTGAACAGGATTTTATGCAAGATGTTTTTTCCTCACTTTCTTACGCTTCATTGCATTGCTTCAATGTCATTGTTTGGTTTCTTAGCAGCTTTTCTCTTGGATCGTCACAAAGAATCCTCAAAGATGTCAGTCAAAGAAAACAAATTCATTGAAAAAGGTTCAAAGAAACATTGTGGTGGAGCAGGGTCTAGACATCCAGATGGATGAAGCTGTACAATCTGAAGTTTTTTTTTCATGCTCTAATAAATCAAAAGTCTATCCAATGTTGTCCCACTTCCAAATACCCCCCACCGTCTCGGTTAATTTGGCATCGCTTAATGGCTTTCATAACTGGAGCAGTCATGCCTTCTAACCAGCAAAGTTCTAATTTATTTTCTGTTTTATTTTTGTAAAGCTGGTCACGCTTTTCTCATGTCACTCTTGTCACACCAACAGGTTAAGAAACAAAATTAATATGATGCAACTTTAAAGTTTGAGAAACTTTTGTACAATAGATTTATTGATTTGTCTGAATTGCCTGTCTTGCCTTAAAAGACATTTTGAAAAGACTCCAAGACTCACACAGTATGTGATATTGGTCACAAAGATCACAAAATAACTCAACTGTGAGGTAGAAACATCTGTAGCACCAGCATGCTCCATCTCACCAATGACCAGCAGTATTTTCTGCCTTGTAAAGTGATTTGATTTGATTTTCAAAAAAAAACGGAGCTACAATACATTAAAACACAACAGTAGAAGAGATTTAGCGATTTCAGCAGTACAATAAACATATTTGAAATGGTGCACTCCGTACCATGCACAACAAACTCAATGAGTATATACTGTCTACTATATACTACAAGTATGATTAGGATGATGACCATTCCCACTGAAGTATACTTCCAAAAATCTCAAGATGCATTTCGAACCTACGACAAAAACCTGAAGCACACTGAGGCTAAATATCTCTGTTGATTCTCTTTGAAAGTTCTGAAAATATTTGAAGTGAGAAAGTGACCAAGTAGAATATTAACATGTGCTCGTTTGATTCGTAAAAGTCACGTGTACACATTTTCAGAGACCCTCTATTGTGCTACTGACAAAATTTCCGGTTAGCTTCAAAACAAGAGCCCTATTTACAGAAGCCTTAAAAACTAATGGAAGACAAGAAGAAATGCTTTTATTTTGAAATGGGGGTTTTTGACTTTCAGCTTGAAGCTGGTTCCAGGACGATTTTACGTTCACAATGCATCACGGGGTGGTTGAGTATGACCGTGCATGCTTCAAAAACGTCCCCATATAGTCAATACTCAATCTATCCATACTATTTAATGTGAATGCACCACATACTCATTTTGACGTCAGACTTAGTATGAGTAGTACTTTAGTATGACATTTCAAACGCAGCCATTAACTCCAGGTCCCTCCAGAGGTAGATCACCAAATTAAAGTTAAAGCTAATGTTCTTACAAAACTAGCAAAAGTTTATACTTAATGTATGATACCCTAATGGTATTATTGCTCATTTGTTAAAAAAAAATAGTTAATTATTTCTACTTTTTGCTGTTTAAAAATAAACATTGAAATCCTTGACGACCCTTTGCTGCCATTGTCAGTTGCTTAAGACCTAAATTATTGTTGCCAAGTGTACCTCATCATGCATTTGTACTTGCAGGAACCATTTAAAACGAGGTGTTACTTGTTGCATTAATTCTGATGAATGTGTCTGAACTGGATGAAGTTTCTCTCTCTGTCTTGTTTTTGGAGTTGTTGTGACATAACTTACCATGATGTGCACAGTCCAAATGTGACAAGAGGAGGTTGTCTGGGGGAACCAATAAGACCTCGCTTTTGTCCTTTGATACAAAAAGCAGGCATTGTGTTTGGAGGCTGACTGTGTAGTAAGTAACAAACCCACTCCATGTTTCTTGATCCAGCTCCAAGGACATGAAGGGGGGGGGGTCTTGATTCTTTCGAGTTAACTGTGTAATGTTGTTTGTCTGTGACTTACTGAGAATACTTGGGCGCTGATTTGCGTCATTACATCAAAGCTTCAATTCACTAAATTTCTGCTATCATTGCTCTTTTGTTCTGCATTAAACAATATACTTTGACTAGTTCTTTGGTTTTAGTCCAGTCAGAACAAATATGAAGATGTAATTTAGCGTCCAGTCCACTATTCCCTGTAATTAACATTAGAGTGAAAAAATCCCCACCATCTGCTACTGATTGATGCACTTTTAAATAATCAAACACAGGTTAGTTATTCTGATTTTCTTTAAAGGTCCAGTATGATGTTTTTTTTTACCCATCTCAATTTGTTCTTAGAACCCAAACAACATAGTTTTTGAGGTTTTTTTCCCCCAAACTCACCTGTTTTCTGGAGGTTTAGCCCTCTGGAAAACCACTTTCAGAGCAATTCTCAAAACGGGCTGATTTGCAGTCGACTTATGCATATTCATGAATAGGCGTGTCTGTAGACTCCACACAAAAGCGATCACTAGCAATTATCTTTTGCTATGCACACACTCTTGTTATTGCTTTCAGCCAAAAAAACTGCACATTACAGTAAAACACATGGCTATTTAAGCAGCTATTGTGATTTTGAGTCAGAAAAGTGCGTGCACGTTGCTGCAGAACCAGAGCAGCAGCAGCTCCTCCTTTTCGCACACAAACACAGCCAGACTCTCTCCTTTCCGCTCTTCGTGGTCCATCACCGCGTAAAAGTTGGAAGCCATCCAATTCCACAACCGAGTTCGTTGTTAGCGCTGTGAGCAATGAATCTGTAAACATCCTCATCGTTTCCTCCTCAGTTCACAAGCGATGTCGGGTCTCGCTGCATAGGCTGGTGTAACATTAGCACATAGTGCTAACAGCTGATGTGTTTGAACAATGGTCATGGCTTCATGCAGTGACTCCTATCACGATCGGCAGCAGAAACAGTAGTGCAGTTTGGGCGACCAGTAGTGCAGTTTGCATTAAAGTATGATATATATTCTATATTAAACCAGTGTTTGTTTTAGCTGTTAGATAGTTGGAGAGGGAGGAGCTCACATTCTAGGAGGCGTGTATTATGTTCATGGTAGGAGGAGAGAGGATTGTCAGGTGGAGGAGTTTCCACTAGGTTAAAAAACTAGGCAAAATCCAATTCAATTGTAGAATACTGTAAATATTATGTCAAAGGTTAAAATTTATGTAACCAATTGGTTAATAATAAATGGGTCAGTTTTCCTCATACTTGCTGTTGCTGTCTATTGTTCTCTGTTTGAGTAAAATCACTTGATCCGGGATGCACCGAATATTCGGCCACCGTATATATTTGGTTTTGTGAGTTAAAAGCAAGGCCGAATAGTAGGGTGTGATGCAATCAAACAACGTGCAGTGATTTTGAGTTGAAAAGTGCGTGCTCATTGCACACAAACACTGCCAGACTCTCTCCTTACCGCTCTCCGTCGTCCGTCACGTGGAAAAGTTGCAAACTGTCCATTGTTGGTGCTTTGAGCCACAAATCCGTAAACATCTTCATTGTTTCCTCCTTACACTACACCGGGTCTCGCTACTAGACTGGTGTAGCATTAGCACGGAGTGCTAACAGCTGATGTGTGTAAACAATGGGTCCGTGGCTCCAAGCAGTGACTCCCAACACGATTGGCAGCAGAAAAAGTAGTGTAGTTTGGGCATCCATTAGTGCAATTTGCACTTACATATATGGCAATGAAGTATAATATATTCTACTGTATATTAAACCGCAGTGTTGTTTTAGCTGTTAAATAGTTGGAGAGGGAGGAGCTCACATTCTAGGAGGCATGTTAGGTGATGTCACCTGCCAAAGTGGGCAAAATCCAAGTCGCCTGTTTGGAGCTGACTTTTTACAAAATGTGGAATAACAAGGGATCGGGAGGAAACAGAACTTTTTCAACTTTGGCCCTCTGAATGAGGCTAAAAGGATGTATATCACTGTAAGAAAAACCATTATAAAGTGATTTTTTTTCATCATACCTCCCCTTTACTTTAGCTTTTTTTTGGATGCATGTTTTGTTTTATTTGAAGGGCTAATATAAATGAAAAACTTTGTTGTGCTTTTTATGAAAAGCAAAGACTACTGTACTATTTAAAAAATGTCAAAATATTCAATACACATTTACTTTCTTTAAAAAAAACATGTCTAAAGATGTATTCTAGGCTATTTATGCACTATTTAAAAAAATAGTGAAAAACCTATCAACCGCATTCGATATGCGGTATTCAGCCAAGCATTTATATTTTATACAGCTTCGGCCTCAAATTTTAATTTCGGTGCATCCTTACACTTGATCAAGCCTTTTCTAACATTCCACACTACAAAATAAGTAATAGAAGTATGTAGGATTCGTGCTGTCATCATATCGGATCCCTATGGATATCGGACAATATTCAAGGTTGCAATATCGGTATCAGATCGGAAGTGAAAAAGTTATATCGGGACATCCCTAGATAACACACCAAGGCTGAATGATTAACCTTAATTGCATCGATATTAAGGTTTTCACTACTGCGATAACGTAACTTCAGATGCTGGAGGTTTTTTCTTCCGTCTCCATCATTTGAGTGATATATATGTTCACCAATCAGAAATGCAGAGAACCGCCTTCCTGGGCTGCCGGCCAATCAGAGATGGTTACAGGACACATGCTTGTGTGCTAACAACTACACTAGGACCCTATAAAATCCACATTGATGGAATCACGGAAATGGACAGAATCGGGTTTAAACGGCGTCACCGCGAGGGAAAGGATTTTTTTTTATGCGGAAATGTTCTTCCCACTCTCATCTTGGCCATTTCAAACACCCCCTAAACACTGTCTAACTTGGCCATAAACTACACAAATCACACTGAGACTGCTTGATCAGAGCAGACCAGTGCCCGCTTAACTTTAACGTTCTGTCCGTTTGTCATGCAGCTTTAAGCAGTTTTACCTGCTCAGAGCGTTTAAAGTAAGTAAGTAGTTTATTTATAAAGTGTTTTTTGCAGATAAAATCACAAAGTGCTGTACAGAGATGTGGTAAAAATACAAGTGCAACATCATAATAGAATAATAAAACATGGGTACATAAACATCTTAAGACCAGCAACATTAAAGGATAATAACTCATCAGAGCTACAGAAGATATGTGGATAAAGTTATTCTGTTGTTGTGGATTAGACCACCAATACCAGGGATTGTAGAGTCTGAAACATCGTAGATTAATGATAACTTCTGTTGCTGTAAAATATTCTACCACCTAGTGTTGAAAAAACACTTCTTACACATGATTTGTCTTGCACATTTATTTTTGTTTAATCATTACGGTCTGGAATGATGTCATCAGGATAATTTAAATTAGGTTAATTTAAATTAAGTTCATCAAAAATGTAATCAATAATAAACCTGCTCAGATTCAGTAAACCATTGATCCCGAAAGGGTATTTGAGTGACAATGCTGTTTTCATATATCTTTATATGACATGAATAATTAAAAAAGAGCAGTCAGAATAATCCATGCCACTACAACTTATATCTACCTTTTAATTGTATCTTACTGTATTTTAAATTACATTTTTATTTTTGACATACATTTTTGTTTAATCATAGTTTTCTCTTTTACTGGTATTTATTTTGTTTCCTCACAGTGCAATTTATATCTTCCTTTTAATTGTATCTTACTTAATTTTTTACATACATTTTTGTTTATTTAGGGGGGTTTTTATTCATTAGTATTTTTTAGTTTCCTCACAGGAGTTAAAAACTATTATTTCCTGAAAAAAATTGATTAACATTTCTAAAACAACGGAATTTAAAAAAATAAATAAAGCATATGCATTTAAATGTATAAAATATTTTAAAAAAAAATCATAAATCTAATCGAAATTGCAATATCTATCAGAAAAAAACAATTATGATTTTTGTCAAAATCATGCAACCCTGTGACACACATTTTAAAGAATTTCACTTTGTAAATAAGTGGAAAGAAACGGTATTTAGCGCAGTGGTTCCCAACCGTTTTTGATCACGTTTGGGCATGTTTGGGTTTTTTACTGCATTTTATTTGAGCTAGATTCACAAAGTAAAAGTGTAGAAATACAGTAAGAAGTAATATTGTGTGTTTTAATAAAAAAGAAAAACATTTTTTCAAAAAACCCCATTTGAGAAACACTGATCTATGCCACAAGACGACCACTGATATCCTCTGAAAGAGACAGACACTCCCAGCTGCAACGATGCGTTCATGTGCTTCTTCTGTGAACTCTGACAGTCTAAATGCCTCATCTATATTTCACATCCCTCAGTGTTGACTCACAGGGGTTGAGTTGATAGTTCCATAAGAGACCAAAGTGGATTTCCTAAGGAATAGTTGTCTGAATAAATGAAACCTTAATATATTATTTTAAAAGAATCTTGCTGGAATTACTATGCAGAAGTCAAGGAAACATCAAAGTGATCAGCAGACGGCTCTGACGAAGACTGGCAATTGACAGTCGGTCAGGAGATCAAAGTAGACAGTTGTCTGAAAAAATGAAACCTTAACCAGGGCTCTACACTAGAGAGAATTGGTCATGTGACCAGGTACGCCACGTCCTGTGATGTGTAATTGTGAAAAAAGTGTTGCTGTGTGTTTTCATTACCCTTGTGCGAAATCTAAATAGTGCAATAAAACCTGATGATAACATTTCAATATTGAAATGTATTGCAAAAGTGCCATGGAAACACTTTATCCGCAATTTCATGTCACAGAACTTGACGTACCTGGTCACGTGACCACATCTCTCTGAGAAAATATGGTGCCCTACGTGTGGATGGAGGAGTAGGCCGAGATATTTGTTAGTATCATACTTAAAAATTATTAGTGCCACATTAGACAGCAAACAACAAAGGAATGCTGAGTGTTAGGGTTAGGGTTAGGAGTGCTTGAGCGTCCATCTTCCTGCGAAGAAGTCTCACGGGATGAGATTTAATGGGAGTTACGAGGCTCCAAAACAACCTTCAATGAAAACTCGACATTTAGAAATATAATTGTTATTTTACAAAAATCTGTAATGAAACAGTGCTTTTGCGATACTTTTCAACATCGAAACATTTGAAAAACCTCATATATATATATTTACTTAAATATGTTACTGTTAATTTCATCTGTTTTATAATACAATTTTATTATTGGTCGTAGTAGTGATATTTGATTTGGAGTGACAAACCTTAAGCCACCTCCTAGTGGCAGGTGTAGGCAAAACTGATATATATATATTTTTTTTTTTAAACACTTTTCTATATATATATATATATATATATATTTGTTTACAGTCAGGGAACATGTCAGAAGGCACACATTCTATTAAACATGATTTTAGTTCATGCAGAACTTCAGCTGTTACATAACAAGAGGAATCCTCAACATGCGATAGAGAAGTGTTTGGCGTAGCTCGTCTGCCTCATGCTGTGATGGTAAGTATTCGGTGTCTGGAAAGTCGACACCAGTCGGTTTTGTTGATGATGACGAGCTGTCCTCAGACTGGAAACAAATGTTAGCACAACACATTCAACAGATTTCAAAAAGCATGTCTCAGTTTCACCTATGCAACATAAGTTTGCAGACACAAGCATGATGAATTGTATTAAATCAGTTTTTATGTGTTTTTTTATTACTCTGCTACTGTTATTATATAGTGACTGAGCATCATTTAGTTTAGTATGCCGCCTTGAACAAAAGAGCAGGTTAATAACAAGCTAGGACCCTATAAAATCTTTTTTTTTTAAAGAAATATTTATCAATTTTTTCAGAAAATATTAGTTTTTAACTCCTGCGAGGAACCAAAATAAATACTAATAAAAAAGAAAACCATAATTAAAGGCAAGGCAAGGCAAATTTATTTGTATAGCGCATTTCATACTCAAGGCAACTCAATGTGCTTTACATGATAAAACATTCAATTGTTTAAAATCAATAAGAACATTTAAAATCATCAGTAAAATTAATTAAAATCATCAGTAAAATCAATTAAAATCATCAGTAAAATCATCATGACATCAACAACATGACTAAAAATCTTTCTCTCAATGATACGCAGTAGAGAAAAAAAGTGCCTTTAACTTTGATTTAAAAATGTTCACATTGGATGTTGACTTCAGCTCTGCTGGCAGTTTGTTCCACTTATTTGCAGCATAACAACTAAAAGCAGCATCACCATGTTTACTGTGAGCTCTGGGCTCCACTATCTGACCTGTGTCCACAGATCTGAGAGACCTGCTGAGTTCATACCTGACTAACATGTCACTGATGTATTCTGGACCAAACCCATTCACAGATTTATACACCAGCAGCAGAACTTTAAAGTCTATTCTGAGGCTGACTGGGAGCCAGTGTAAAGACTTTAAAACTGGAGTAATGTGCTCTGACCTCTTTGTTCTGGTTAAGACCCGAGCTGCAGCGTTTTGAACCAGCTGTAGCTGTTTGATGCTCTTTTGGGGGATTCCTGTCAGAAGACCATTACAATAGTCCAGTCTGCTGGAGATAAAAGCATGGACCAGTTTCTCCTGATCTTTCTGAGCCATTAAACCTTTCACTCTGGAGATGTTCTTTAGGTGGTAGAAGATGTTTTTGTGATAGATTTGATCTGATGCTGAATGTCAGATCTGAGTCAATCAGAACACCAAGGTTTTTGACTTGGTCTTTAGCTTTTAAAGATCGAGACTCAAGATAATTGCTGACAGCAGTCCTCTTTTCCTTGTTACCAAAGACAATCACCTCCGTCTTGTCATGGTTTAGTTGAAGGAAGTTTTCACTCATCCAGCAGTTTACTTTTTCTAAACAGTCACACAACACCTCAATGGGACCATAGTCATCTGGGTTCAGTGATAGATATAGTTGTGTGTCATCTGCGTAGCTCTGATAATCAACCTTACAGTTCTGTAAAATTTGTCCTAAAGGAAGCATATAAAGGCTAAACAGAAGAGGTCCAAGAACAGATCCCCGAGAAACCCCACAGGACATTGGTAACCTGTCAGATTCAAAGTTTCCAATGCTTACAAAATAGCTTCGCTCCTCCAAGTATGACTTAAACCATTGCATTACTTTTCCATTTAGTCCAACCCATGTTTGCAATCTGTGCAACAAAATTATATGATCTACAGTGTCAAATGCAGCACTTAGATCCAACAGAATAAGAACAGATACTTTTCCTGAATCAGTGTTCAACCTTATGTCATTGATCACTTTGATAAGAGCAGTTTCAGTGCTGTGATGAGAACGAAAACCTGACTGAAATTTATCAAATATTTTGTTGAATGTTAAGAATTGACTCAGTTGGTTGAAGACCACCTTCTCAATGATCTTGGCCATGAATGGAAGGTTGCTGATTGGTCTATAGTTAGCCAGTATAGAGACATCCAGTGTTCTCTTTTTTAACAGAGGTTTCACAGCAGCTACTTTCAGGGATTTTGGTACGGTGCCTGATTGGAATGAGCAGTTAATTATCTGACACAAATCAGTGACAATTGACTTTACAACAGTTTTAAAGAAGTTTGAGGGTATTGTGTCAAGGCAACACGTTGATGGATTCAGCTGCTGAACAGTCTCCTCTATTGTTTTTGGGTTCACTGTAATAAACTCTAACATTGTAGTTGACTCATCCCTCAGTGGTTGAAGCTGTTCAAGCTTTTTGTGATTTTGCTGGTTTGTTCTGATGTTTGACCTTATTGATTGTATTTTTTCATTGAAATATACAGCAAATTCATTGCATTTTCCAGCTGACAGTAATTCAGGGGCTATCTGATCTGGGGGGGTTGTGAGCTTTTCAATTACAGAAAACAACGTGCGAGAGTTGTTGACATTTTTGGCAATAATTTCAGAAAAGTATTGCTGCCTTGCTTTGAACAAGCCATCATTGAATTTTCGCAGACTTATTTTGTACAGTTCTAGATGAATTTGGAGTTTTGTTGATCTCCATTTAAGCTCAGCTCTTCTACAGTCAGATTTCAAATTCTGCATTATCTCAGTCCTCCTCCAAGGTGTTTTCTGTGTTCTGTTTGATTTTCTCTTAGTTTTGATTGGAGCCACCACATCTATGACATTACAGACTTTTCTGTTATACTCATCCAGAAGATCATAAAGAAAAATGAACCTACGATGAAAGTGCAGTTCAGCTGAGAACAAAGCAAAAGCAGTGGAGAAAGAAAGAGTGGCTGTTAAATGGCTCATGGATCAACAAAGAAAGCTTGAGAGGCTTGTCCAGACCAAAAGAGGAACGAAACAAGGCACATGATGGAAACTGTTTAAAGGACTATATAACCAGTAGCTCAGCAGCAGTGGTGACAAGTAACAAAGCGAATAACTACAAATGTTAGGTACTGTTACTTTAACATCACAATTCTTCAAATATGTATTTTTGTTGTTTTTCACAAACCACAACTTGAGTGGTGTGAATACATGTTTTTTTTTGCTTGAAGAAAATAGTGTTTTTTGCCTTAGTGTACTCTTCAGAGTGTTCAAGATTGCTTAATTTATGTGTTAAAATCAAAAAAATTCTCTTGGAGAGGATCCCGTACGATGGATTTTTTTTTGTCACCTTTTTCACGCCTTTAATGTTTACATGTCTGCGGTTTACAAAACAAATCCATGTCACTACAACTTATATGTACCTTTTAATTGTATCTAACTTTATTTTTCGACACATTTTTCGTTTAATTTTGGTTTAGTTTTTTTATTAGTATTTATTTTGTTTCCTCACAGGAGTTAAAAATGTATATTTTCTTTAAAAAATGATAAATATTTCTTAAAAATTAAAGTGGAAAAAATGGAATTTGGAAAAAAATAAAACAGATTTTATAGGGCCCTATACACGCAGAGTAGCTACTCAAAATTCGAGCACTAGTAAATGATCAGATCAATAAATCACACCAATGTTATCAGAATGTAAAAGTTTCCCTATTTTGGAATTTTATCCCTTGAAAAGTCTTTGTTATATTGTGGTGTGTAACTTTATACCAACAGGAAAAGGGCTTCCTTCAGAGATCAAAACAGGTTGACAAATAGACGCTTGCCACCTCCAGATTACGTTCTGGAGAGAAAACAACACCAACTGGTGCCTGGGGCATGTGTATCAAAGAACGGTCCAGGCCTGGTGCCAACAGGGCTTCTTTGACCTTCCTAAATTATTCAAGGTCTTTACCGCTGGGACTCAGTAGTTAGTCAGCCATGGAACAAGTGACCCGTTTTAATCCTGAGACTGCATATGCTAATCAGCTCAGCAGCTTACATTTTCTGCTCAGTTGGTGCAAGTTTGCTTTAAAATGAGACATGATTTGGATATTTACTACACAAGAATTGGGTTTTTGTTTGCAAGGCGGGCACAAAGGTTTTCCGACATTGAGAACAAAAAATTGTTTCTTTCTTTGAGTAAGTGACCTGGTTTTAGGATTTACACAGCCAGCAGCTCACATCTATCCTTACAGACGGTCTCTTATTAAGCTCTTTGTTCAAGGATTACTGAGTTTATATTTAACCTATGCTCTCACTATCAGTGCTCAGTCCAAGCATTCTCTGGCAATCCTACCTGGGTTTGTCTGGTGTCGATCTGTCACCAATGCCCAACCACTCTGTCTCCTATTTAACTTGTTCAAGGTCTTTTCTCTTTGATAAATCAAAACCCTGTGCTTATCCAAGTCACATGATTAATTTTACTAATGCAGGAACTCAGAACAACCTCTAGAGACTTCATGACCTGAAACTTGGCATGCTGAGATGGAGAGGTCCTCCTACTTTCTCATTATACTTGGAGACAATTCTGTGCTCATTTTTCAGGGCATACCTGAATGAACACATGTTCTTTCACATATAATATATGTAAATATAATCCTACAGTTTGCTTTATTACCAATCTGATACTGGTGTGTGCAGGGTTAAGTGGGAAAGGGCAGGTTTGCAGTATACATAGATTGTATCCTTGCGTTATCTCTCGTACCTTCGTTGATAAATCTTGTGACTTGCTAACATCGCGATTTCTTGTTGCACGATAAAATGTCCCACCTTCATACATCATAACTTCCTGCACCATCTTCATTCCAAATCCGTCCTATATTACTGTAGCACAGGCACTTTGACGCAGTTAGACCCAGACCCTTAAAGAATGGTGTTGAAGTCCAGATGAGAAAATACAGCAGCAACCATTTTTTTTTGTTTACACTTATACACTTTTGTGATCACTGATAAGTTTACTGATGTGATGACATTACAATTTAGGCACAGGGGGCATAGGAGCACAGGGAAACCACGTCTGAGAGGAAACTAAGAATATTTCTTTAACAATTTGAGCTGATTTTTGCTTATTTTTACCTTTAATCTGCAACTACACCAAACTTGCCATATTTTTAACCTATTTTCATAATTTTTTCTTGCCGTAGTCTTGCTCCTTTTAATGCATTTTGCTACATTCCTGCTTCTTCTCTATCAAATTTCAATGTCTTTTATGCACATTTTTTTAACTTGCAAAACATTTTTAGCACCTTTTTTTGTACATGTTGACCCATTATTTTCACTTTTAACCTCTTTTTTACCATATATTGTGCTTATTCTTGCCAAATTAACCACATTCACATATTGTCATGCCCATTACTTGCCAGTTTAAACCAATTGTTCCTACTTTTTAAAATGCATTACCCCAACCCCCATCCCCCCCATTTCTACCACTTTTAAGCTAATATTGACACTTTGAACTCATTTTTTTTACCACTTTTTTTAACCAATTTCTGTTGTTTTTAAAATCCCATATCACCACCTTTTCCACCATTTTTTGTCTCTTTAAACCTATTTTCTTTCTGATTAAAACAAAGATTTAAATCTTTAAGATGACTATGCACTATGGGAAAAATATTAATGCACTTATTGAATAACAGCGGAGTGGATATTATTCAGATAGATTTAAAAAATGTGGTTATCACAGAATCATAGGACAATGGACCATCATTTTGCTGATTTTATGGATGGGCCCCAAAAATATCTCCCCTTTATTCCCCCTTATAGATGACCCTGTCTCCACATGACTGTTCTTCAATGTCTGGGTTCAACCACCTTCAGATTCTGGAACCTTTGTTTTGGGGGTCGCTGGCTGAAAAGGTTGAGAACTATTGCTATACTGTATAGTAGGCTTTACACCGATCTGATCGGCTATATTGGATCGGCCCATATTTTGCTTCAATTAATGTGATCGGCTGTAATGTCTTAATTTGCCGATGCGATCAATGACGTCATTGTCATGATGAAACTTTCTGTAGATGCACCATTGCATTATTTTATCATCTAATTTACACCAAAGAGTTGTTTGCTTTACATGACACGGTTTTATTTCACTCACATTTGTGCACAAAGTTTAAAACCCATGAGCAAATGGCAAAAATGTCTCTCGGTTGGACTTCAACTGACCTAAAAAAAACCAACCTGAATTCATATGATTGGCTCGGTGATCGGTTTTTTTTTTAACTCACTGATCGGTGATCGGCCCAAAATCCTGATTGTGTAAAGCCTATTATATAGTATTCTTTTTTTTAATCCCCACAAAAACATTGGCGTAAAATCTTTAAATGGTCTTTGTTTCATCATAACCAACATTATAAATATGATTTGGGGCTGTGCATCTCTCTGCAACAAGTTATACAAGGAGACAGGTTTTCCATCCTAATCCAATCAAAATTGAATTTCAAATACACAGTTGGATCAGGTAAATGCAAAGATGTTGCATTTCCAAAATCGGTTGTTGTTTTTTAACCCAATACTGGTTTTAGGACTGAGATGATTGGTTTCTAAAACACTGAATCAAAAAAGCTGCAGTCATGTCTAAATTAATATTATTAATATGCCTTAATTGCTAGCACTGGTCAACAAGGTGGAGCTCAACGCTTCCCAGTTTGGCAACACTGTCTCAGTAGGATATCTCAGTGGCAGCTGTCGACCTCAGACTCAGATGCTCATTCACAGTTGTGCCTAGATTATATGCGTGTGTACTTGAGGTCAGTAAGCACCAGGCCTCTAACCGCGCTCTCTCAGAGCCTCATCGTATTATGTTGTTGCACGTGCGTCGGCTTTTTCTGAGGGTTATAATTCACTTCTCTGCTGTAAGATGAGTTTTTCCACTGCTGGGTTTTTTGTTTATTTTCTGTAGTGATCACTTCTTGCTGAATATAATTGGGATTTCAAGCTTAAATCTTATTTTCATCAGGTCTGGCCTGTTATTTTTTACTTGCCTTTTTTCTCCTCAGATTTGTTCATCTAAAAACTCTGTCTTTAATAGCTTCGGTTCATTCCAGTCCATAAAAAGGCTTAAAAAGAGTTACACGTGATGCAATAGTGAGCTGCAATGATTGCACTGGCATACACAAGCGTGCATCTATATCTACATTGTGTTTTACTATCCAGACAACGTGAGCATGGGTCTAAAATTAGGGCATGGCATTGTGCTGATGTCAGTTTCCCAGCTTTTAATAGCATGTGATAACGTGTGAGTGCAGATATTGATGTTTATATGAGGTGTGAGAGATGTGCCACCGTGCTCACAAATGCGTTGGCCCTTCATCCTCTCACCTCACGTGTGGGGTAGAAGAAATAAGTTGACACACTTTAGAGGCAAGGAAATATCAAGGATTCACACACTATACATTGACACGCCACCTATTTAGCCTCACATTAGTCAGAAAACATCTAGTATGTCGGATTGTTTTGAATTTTAGACATTCTTCCTTTTTTACACATTTTGGATTTATCTTATGAGCTTGTTTCTGTTGTAAATTCCATATACCTAAAGCTGGTGGAGACTTTTTTTAGAAACCAAAATGTAATGTCTCGGAGAGTGAGATGATATGACAGGTAATACCAATAACAAACTAGAACAGAAATGGTGTCTTGTGAAGAAACACAAGAAATCAATGTAACTGTATCTGATCCAAGGGCCATATTATCAACATCCATGTTGGCATATAGAATAGCGTTTTGTTTTGTTTTTTACTCATTTTGTGAAATTTTGTTATTGTTTTGTTTATTTTTGGAGTCATTTGGTTCATTTTGGTTGTCTTTGTCTTTTTAGTCCTCTTGCATTTTTTTTTTTTTTTTTTGTCATTTAAAAGGTTTTTTGTTATTTCGTTTGTTCATTTGTGGTCATAGTTTGATGTTTTTAGGGTAAATTTGTATATTTTTGCTGTTGTTTTGAGCACATTTCTGTCATTGTTTGTGTTTTTTGGAGTCAATTTGTGTGTCAATTTTGTGTTACTTTGGGAGCCACACAAAATTTGACTGCCAGTTTCCCATGTCTTCACCAGAACAAAAACAATGTAACAAGCGTATACATGTAGCCGTTGTTTTTAAAGCTGCCGTTCATGGCCTGACATGAGGGTATCACAAGTAAGGCAATGATCCGTGTTGAGTGCTGTTGACTTACAACTATGTTAAGAGTCCTATCTATAGGTTCAGCAGGAATCAACTTCAATAGCTTCTTTAGTACCACAGACAATCCTCACTGGGTGCTAGTGATACTGATGTAATACTCGTGATACAGACGTGATAATGGACACAATATATATTTTAGTCTTTAAGCTCTTTGCTTACTGAGCATGCTCACACAAGTCTCAAGTATCAAAGTGTTTTGTTATAAAATGGTTAGATCTTTGAGTTCAGCTCATGAGAAAAAAAAGCTCATGAGCTGAACTCAAATATCTAAACATTTTTCTTTATACACAAAAGACCTATTTCTCACAAATATTGTTCTCAAATCTGTGTTTGCGTGCACTTTTCCTTTGCAAAGATAATCCATCTCACCTCACAGGTGTACCATATCAAGATGCTGATTAGACAGCTTGATTATTGCACAGGTGTGCCTTAGGCTGGCCACAATAAAAGGCCACTCTAAAAATGTTCAGTATAATAACATAGCACAATGCCACAGATGTCGCAAGCTCTGAGGGAGCGTGCAATTGGCATGCTGACTGCAGGAATGTCCACCAGAGCAGTTGCTTGTGAATTGAATGTTCATTTCTCTACCATAAGCCGTCTCCAAAGGCATTTCAGAGAATTTGGTAGAACATCCAACCGGCCTCACAACCACAGACCACGTGAAACCACACCAGCCCAGTACCTCCACACCCAGCATGTTCATCTCCATGATCTTCTGAGACCTGCCACCCAGACAGCTACTGCAACAATCAGTTTGCATGACCAAAGAATTTCTCCACAAACTGTCAGAAACCTTCTCAGGGAAGCTCATCTGCATGCTCATCGTCCTCATCAGGGTCTCCACCTGACTGAAGTTTGTCCTTGAGTGGGCAAATGCACACATTCAATGGCGTTTGACACGTTGGAGAGATGTTCTCCTCACGGATGAATCCCGGTTTTCACTGTTCAGGGCAGATGGCAGACAGCGTGTGTGGCGTAGTATGGGTGAGCGGTTTGCTGATGTCAATGTTGTGGATGGAGTGGCCCGTGGTGGTGGTGGGGTTGTGGTATGGGCAGGCGTATGTTATGGACAACGAACACAGGTGCATTTTATTGATAGCATTTTGAATGCACAGAGATATCGTGACACAATCCTGAGGCTCATTGTTGTGCCATTCATCCGCGACCATCACGTCATGTTGCAGCATGATAATGCACGGCTCCATGTTGAAAAGATCTGCACACAATTCCTGGAAGCTGAAAACAACCCAGTTCTTGAATGACCAGCATACTCACCGGACATGTCACCCATTGAGCATGTTTGGGATGCTCTGGATTGGCATACACGACAGCGTGTTCCAGTTCCTGCCAATATCCAACAGTCATACAGATACTGACTGGTTTTCTGGTTTTCTTCAACTGCCCCATGATGCATTGCGAGCGGAATGTAAAATCTTCCTTGGGCCGGCTTCAAGCTAAAAATAATTTTTGTCATTGTAGGTTCAAAATGTATCTTGGGAAACTTTGAAGTATACTTCAGTGGGAACAGTCATCATCCTAATCATACTTATATATATTATATATAGTAGACAGTATATGCTCTTTGAGTTTGTAGTGTATGGAGTGTGACATTTTGAACACAGCCTTTGACTCTTTAATGTTGTTTTATAAGTGGTCTTAAACTGACTGACTCATAATTTCAAATGTCATTTGAGTGTCACTTTTTGCACTTTAAATATTGAAATTAGTCTTATTTATATATATTTTTTTAAATTCCTATTAGGTTGAAAAGGTCATACCCACAGTAAGTATGTCCAGAGTTAAAGATCCTCATTACTGTACAGAAAGACTTTTTGTTTATTCTGGGTGAAATGGTTCTTCCATCCTGAGAGTATTCAATTCATTATGTATTGATTACAGATTAAAAAGGGTAAAAACTTATCAGAGCTTTGTAGCAGCTGTAATTCTGTGAAAACTCTGACCAATCTGTCATTTGGTCTGAATGGAAAGAACCAATCAGATGCCCAATTGGACAGAGCCCTGACAGGATAATACGGGAGGGGTGGAGCTTAGAGGAGATCTTGCTAGTTAAGACACACCCAGTCACAGCACTGCACAGTTCCACATGAAGCTGTCAATCAATGCTCTCTGATTGCTGTGTGAGTAGGAAACTTTTTCCCATCTTTTATAGGAGGGGCGGGGCCAACAGTGACAGTTAGTGATGTCACTGATCCAAAAAGGCGTCACTGATCAAATCTCAGCCAATAGCAAAATTCAACTGCATTCCATAGAGGGCTGTCACTCACATTTTACAACTAAAAACACGTAATTTAAATACTTTGACTAAAATGTGAAGAGTGGGACTAAGATCAATAAACTACATTACTTTATACCTAATCATATATGCACTCAGAAGAAAAAAGTGGTTTTAGGGTCTACTGTACTTTAAAGTCAAATAAATCATGGTCATCTTCCCAACTAGTTTTTTATTGTATTGTATCGTGAACTCTATTATCCCACCCCTAATGATCACACAACTAAAGTAGGTTGAAAATGTAACTCCTGGTAGCCCTTTGTCTATAGATGATTTGTAAATACTAGGGATGTAACGATTCACTCAACTCCCGATACGATTCGATTCACGATACTGGGTTCACGATACGATTCTCTCACGATTTTTTCATTTGCAAAATGGGACTGTAGACAAATTTTTTTTTTTGGGGAAAACAACCAGAAAATACTGTATTATTTTCCTTATATTTTTCATTGTCAAAAGAATTCCTTGATAAACTATTCAAAACAATGCAATTTAACTAAAAATAAATCTTGAGTTAAATAAATAAAGGAATAATACAAATGAAAATGAAGCCTATTAATTTAAATTCTGGTTCTATAATAAACAATGCAAAACTGCATAACTGAAAATGTATTTTGTGCCTTAACAATTGGACTTTAAAAAAAAAAAAAACGTCATTGCACTGATTTACATCATATTTGTTTAGACCAGCAGAGGGCGCTGGTAACCCAGTGGTCGGTTGGCATGCAGATATTTTGCAGTGAAGAAGATAAGCTATGCTAGCAGACAGAGCTAATAGAAAAACGTGACTTTTACAGATATTCAAGTAATATTACAGATATTCTTTCAGTGCTAAAGGGGTAATGAATCATTTATTAACATATTTAAGAGTAGAAGGCGGCCAGAAAGAAAGTATTAGCAGACTATGCCCGCCGCCAACACTTCCGGATAGCGCCCTCTGCTGGTTAAAAAAAGTACTGCGATTCAATTGTCAGGAAATCGATATCAACCGTGATACCTATGAATCGATTTTTAACTGCCTTACGATTAATCGTTACATCCCTAGTAAATACAGACACAAGTTGGCTGTGTTGCCTTTGCTAAGTATGGTTTAGTTGTAATTAGTAGTATTGTTATCCCTTAGTAAACTCAAACTAGTATTAGACACTTATACAGAATGGATTAGTCTTCACAATCCCTGGGAATCGTTTGTGTATTATTTGTTTGTTGCATTGGGCTCAGCACTCTTGGGCGACCGGGGCTCAGGTGGTAGTGGGTCGTCTTCTGATCGAGAGGTTGGGGGTTCAATCCCAGTACCTGACTATGTGTCGAAGTTTCCTTGGGCAAGACACTGAACCCTAAGTTGCTCCCAGTGGTCGACTAGTGCCTTGCATGGCAGTCCTGTCCCACTGGTGTGTGAATGTGAGAGTGATTGGGTGAATGAGCTGATATGTGAAGCGCTTTGAGACTGTTTCAGTGTGGGGATAAAGCGCTATATAAATCAAGTCCATTTACCATTTAATATCTATCAATAGTTACTCCTACTGCTGAATCACAACACACGTGATATTTTTAGTGACGGATTAAGTGTTTAGTGACCCGGGAGGATTTGGTTTGTATCACTCTGCCTGACCTGATACAGGGTTAAGTGACCAGTCTGGAAATGGACTCCACCAATCAGGAGTAAGATTGGCCTTTTTCTATTGTACCTGTATCAATTCCAGACGAGAGCCAGTAAAGGTGGACTCACTAAAACAGTAAATAATATCAAGTAAGGTAACTTTATCTCTCAGGTTTGAAATTGCTTATTAAGCTTCAAAGTAAAACGTCTGATATCAACAGGTTTCCAGCTATGGAACAATTAGAGTGTTATCTAACTTATCTATATTTATTCAGTTGTTCTGGAATTTTAAAGCAAATAAATAAAGTAGGACAAAAATATAGACATTTTTCCTAGCAGGATAAATATTTGTGATTGATAATCATGATAACAATATTGATCCAAATAAACATAATTGTAATTTTGTCCATAATCGTGCAGCTCTACTCCAACCAACCAACCAGGAAACATAGAGAGAAAAGGATAGAGGAAGAAAAAGGAGGAGAGAGCACAGACTGCAGAGAGAGAAACGTGTTAAAGCATCAACAGTTGGAGTTGGAGAACTGCTCAGGGTACAAGAAAAGGCTCAGTAGCCCCAAACCTCCATATTACTGTAAAGCCAGTTCTTGAGTTTGTGACTTTGGGCTTCACCTTTCCTTATCATCCAGTACCATTATTCTATTCACTCTGCACCTCGCAATTAGATTCCTCCTCTAATATTAAGGCTTGCACAAGGACAAATTACTTTATTCTCTTTAGTTTCCTGCTACAGAGTAAAGGGAATCATCAGAATCAAATGTCTGCACCACCAGCAACAAGCTCTGCAGGAGGCATGGAGTATCCTAAATCTATATCTTTATATGTAATACAGTATTAATATGATTGTGGATATCATATCAGGTTGATCAATGCTAATTATTATTATTTTTAAATGCATAAACATGTATGTTTTATATTGTTTTGACTATAACAGAATGAAAATTCAATTAAAATATAATGTTAGTTGACTAAAAATAGACTATAACTGAAATGGTCCTTATGATTAAATTTTGCGATTTTGTCAAAAAATTATGACTAAAACTAAATCAAAAATTTTTGTCAAAATCTTTTACAAGTTTGGCCCAAAATCTTTAAAATGTACTTATTCAAAGATCTATGCCTAGAAAAACACGTCATTTTCCACCATATTAATTGTATTGCTTTTTAGCAGCCAAATTGTCAGTCAAAATGACAATTTGTGCTGCTTTTGGTTGCTCTAAGTAGTTAAAGATATCGATGTAAAACTCTTGTTTACCGAAAGAGGATAAAAAAACAGTCCGTGATTTACTCGCTAACTTCAGCCACCAGTAGGGATGTAACGATTAATCGTAAGGCAGTTAAAAATCGATTCATAGGTATCACGGTTGATATCGATTTTCTGAAAATTGAATCGCAGTACTTTTTTTAACCAGCAGAGGGCGCTATCCACAAGTGTAGGCGGCGGGCGGAGTCTGCTAATACTTTCTTTCTGGCCGCCTTCTACTCTTAAATATGTTAATAAATGATTCATTACCCCTTTAGCACTGAAAGAATATCTGTAATATTACTTGAATATCTGTAAAAGTCACGTTTTTCTATTAGCTCTGTCTGCTAGCTTAGCTTCTCTTCTTCACTGCAAGATATCTGCATGCCAACCGACCACTGTGTTTCCAGCGCCCTCTGCTGGTCCAAACAAATATGACGTAAATCAGTGTGATCACGTTTTTTTTTTTTTTTAAAGTCCAATTGTTAAGGCACAAAATACATTTTTAGTTGCACTTTTAAAAAGAAAAAGAACTATTATGCAGTTTTGAATTGTTTATTATAGAACCAGAATTGATAGGCTTCATTTTCATTTGTATTATTCCTTTATTTCATTCAAGATTTATTTTTAGTTAAATTGCATTGTTTTGAATAGTTTATCAAGGAATTCTTTTGACAATGAAAAATAAAAGGAAAATAGTACAGTATTTTCTAGTTTTTTTCCCAAAAAAAAAAATTTGTCTACAGTCCCATTTTGTAAAATAAATCGTGAGAGAATCACATCGTGAACCCAGTATCGTGAATCGAATCGTATCGGGAGTTGAGTGAATCGTTACATCCCTAGCCACCAGTGTCAGCCACGCACTAAGGAAGAGTTAAGTTCCCTTAGGAGAGCTCTTCTCCTCTGCCTCATTGTCTACTATGAAACTGCAGAGTTAGAACTGTCGCCCCCTTTTTTTTTTTTTTTTTTTATTTTAGATCTGGAACAAAATAATCTCCATATTGTAAAATAAATGTAAATCTCTTAGCCGTCAGTCTTCTTGTGAAAGTCACTTCTTGTCAAGCCTTATCAGAAGTTCTTGAGCTACAGCTGTTATATGGGTTAAAGGGATGAGTGCTTGGTGTCCAACTTCCTGTCACCTGCTCCTCTTCCCCTTCCTGTCCGTTGTATTCACGTGCTGCAGTAGATGAACTATTAAATGTATGTGGCCCAGTTCTTTCAAGGACAGGGTGGTTATTTCCATCGATCATATTTACTTTGTTATATCTATTTAATTTGCTTCCAGTAACCCTCGAGTGTTGGCTTTGAAATTATATACATGTTAAATTTCTTCTCAGAGCGCATGAGAAATTTGTTTTAGAAAAATTGTAAAAACATTCAAATGATTCCTTGATGTGTTAATGTATTGTGTGTTGATGATGACAGTGCCATGGGACTGTGGCAGCTTCAAATAGCACGTGTCATATTGCTTTAAATGTAGATGTAAACAAATAGCACTTGTTCTTCTTTTAGCATTTCATCAGCGTTTGTTGTTTTCCACACACCTCACCTTACATGACCACCGATGTATTTAAAAGTCTCCTCTGTTGCATCGTGTAGGTCAGGCCATAGACCTCATCCAGGATTAATAAAAATCATAATCTTCTCACCAATTATAATGTATTTATTGCCATCTTTACATAATGATAATTTGTGAATTAAATAAAGATTGTTTTCTCCTAAAAATACTCAATATTTTCGCGAGACACTGGGAGGGGGCGCCAGATGCCTTCAACACACTAAGAATGTTTCTTGAACAATTTGAACCAGTTTTTGCTAATTTTTACTCTTTTTCTTTAACTACACCAAACTTGCCATATTTTAACCTATTTTTATCACTTTTTCTTGCCATGTTTTTGCTCCTTTTAATTGATTTTTGCTACATTACTCCCATTTCTGCCACTTCTTCATCAAATTCCAATGCCTTTGCTGCACATTTTTTCACTTTCAAGACCTTTTCGTCACTTATAAACCCTTTCCACCACTTTTTCACCTAATGTCACATATATTGACCAATTTTTGTCACTTTTAACCTCTTTTCACCATATTTCATGTTTATTTGGACCATTTTAACCACATTCAGGATTTGTCAAGCCCATTATTTGCTAGTTTTAAGTAATTGATTCGAGTTGACTAATTGTTAAAATATTGACACTTTTTACCACTTTTTCTGTCTATTTTTGGCCACTCTAATGTGCAACCTTTAACCTATTTTTAGGGTTCTTTAAATCCCATTTTACTACCCTTTTTTTTTTTCACTTTTAAGCATAAACAATGTTTTACATTTTTAGGATGACTATATACTATGGCACAAATGATAAAATTCCTGGATAACAGTGGATATTATTCAGATAAATAAATAAATGTGTTTATAGAACAGTGGACCATCATTTTGCTCACTTTATGGATGGGCCCCAAAAAGCTCTCCTCTTTATTCCCCCTTATAGATGGCCCAGTCTACACATTTATATTCTTCAATGTTCATGTCTGTGTGTTCAACCACCTTCAGGTACAGTGAGGGTCCCCCGGTCTCTGGAGCCTATATTTTGGGGGTTGCGAGCTGAAAAGGTTGAGAACCACTGGTTTTGGAGGCAAAACCTTTCCTCTTTATTTCAGTATTAACATTCTAAACCTCGACTGAATCCTGCTGTGATCAATATATCTATTTATAAAGCAAGGAATCTCTGTCTGTCTGTTTTTGTGTTCCTCAAATATCTCTGCGAATAAGGCTCAGATTGACCTGAGACTTTCAACATGGCTGCTGCTTGGTTCAGAGGTGTGCAACGTTGGATTTGTTTGGACTGTAATGATACCGTTCATAAATTATTTAATAATATTGTCCACTGGGAGCTTTGCAGGTCAGTTCTAGGTTGACAGGTAGTCCTGGTAACTCAGGATAAGTTAAAAGCTATGTAGAATCTACAGGAGGGACTGCACAAAAGAACTTTTAAAAATGAGCCCATTCATTTCAAACGTCCACCAGAGCCACACTCACGTGTGCACCAATCACTGGAGAGACCATCCCCACACCCAGTGTTGCCAACTTGGCGACTTTCTTGCTAAATCTGGCGCCTTTTCAGATCATCTTGGTGGCTGGTTTTGTCAAAAGCTACTAGCTACAAATCTAGCTACTTTTCCCGGTGTTATTGGAGACTCTGACGTAGGGCTGCTGGATTATAGAAAATATTATAATCACAATTATTGTAGTCATAATTGAAATCACGATTATTTTAGTCATAATTGAAATCACTATTATTTTAGTCATAATTGAAATCACGATTAGTCAAACGATTATTTGTCAACCAAAAAGTTTATTTATTTATTTATTTTTTTTAACAAAACAGCAATATTCTTTAAATATAGATGCAATCCTTCAAACACTAAAATCCAGTATGTTCACTTGTGCACAAAACAAAACACTTCTTGCACATGGTATCCTTGCTCTAGGTTTTCATCATCAAACCCAAAGTGTTCCCACAGAAGAGAATTTGACTTGCCATGCTTGTTTACCAAGTGTTTTTGCTGTGTTTCTTCTGCCAAGTTTCAAGACCACTAGCAACAACTTTCCTCCTGTTGGCCTGCAGGCTAGCTTTGGCTTTGAGAGGGGTGGGGCAATGGGGAGGAGCTTGCATGTGCATGGATTAAACAACTCAAAGTTAGTATTATTTACATGTGTGTGCCAAGCTTTATTATATGTAGATGTCCGAAATAGTGTTTTTGTTTTATTTAGTGAATAAAACGTATGTTAAAATTATTATTTTTTTAAATAATCGTTTTTTCTCGATTATGTTATTTTTGTAATCGTTGGGTGTAAGAATCGAAATCGTAGTAGAATTTCGATTAATTGAGCAGCCCTACACTGACGTGACCTGAAAGCACGTATAGCTCTGCAGTTACTGTCCTCAACGAGCAGCGGGTGCTGCCAAGAGCCCCTCCCCCGTTCCAAAGCATACATCACTCCTGGCTGCAATCGGAGCAGAGGAGACTCCGACCCACACAAGTTTAGAAACTAAACCAAAATAAAGAAAACTAAACAAAAAAAAACACCATACAAAAAAAAAAATTAAAAATAGAAAAACAACTTAAAAACAAAAACCTAAGTGACTCTGCATGAGTCTCTCTTTTGGGTCACTTTGCCTGTCCCAAGCCCGGATAAAGGGGGAGGCTTGGATGTTTTAGCTAGCATTTCCACCCCACATATCAGTCTTTTAATTAAATTTGATATTCTAATATTTAACAGTACAGGACAAAATTGATTTATGTAATGTGGGTCTAAAGCATCAAAGTCATGAAGTAATTAGATAACACACAGTAAGGTCTTTTACCTGCTTTCTGTGAAGTGTCTTGCGATAACACGTGTTATGAATTGGTGCTATAAAAAAACAAAAATCAACAGAAGAAAGTTCGTTTGTAGTTCTAACTCTCAGCAAGCTGCAGATGTATGCTTGCCTATATTACAGTGCTAAATATATACATACTTCCTATGGGAACTGCACTAGTAGGAATAGATTAAACACAATATTTATTTGTTTATTAATCTATTTATTCATTTATAATAATAATTATTATTATTGTAAAATTAATTGACTACTTTTCTTTCTTACTGCATTGACCATGAAGCATGTTTCTCTATAAGTGTAACTTGTAATATCCTCCTTGTTTGTCTGGGCCTATTTTTCCACGTATCTTTTTAGCCGCAGGATTAGGGAGATTAGTGTTAACTTTGAAACCTGCCCCTCAAGCTATTGACTGACTGTTGTGTGTTAGCATGCGCACACGTTCGCTTACAGTGACACGTACGCGATAAACCCCTAAACATCATGATACATTAAATAATAATATTTAACAATGCATTGGATTTTATTTAGCGCTTTTTCATAAGCACTCAGTCCTTAATATGAACACAAAAGCCTTTAGAGGTAAAAAAAAAAAAAAAAAAATTAAGTGTGAAAAAGGTTGCTTTATACAGCAATTAGTGACCATATTAATAATTGTATTAATCTGTGTCAGTAGGAAGCCGAGGGTAATTGTTTCTACTTTGGTAAGATGACGAGCTCCCAGTGGATCCACGCACTCCCAGTGATCAAAGGAAATCTGTAAATTGTGAGTGAAACACGATCTCATGACCTCCTGATACTTGTCTTAAAGCACGCCCTTGACTTGGAACTTTGTTTTATACAGTTTCATTTTACAGCTTTGTTGTTTGAAACCAAAAGAGAACATGCAAATCTTGCAAGTATGACTTTTAGTATTTGCACATGCATATATGGCGCTGCAGGCGTAACGTGTTTTTGTTTTCAAACCCTTAGGTCATAGCACGAGTGTTCTATAAAGCAAGGAATTATCTGTTACCAGAAAATATTGAGGAAATGTTTCATTAAGAGAGGGAGGTTATAATTTGAGAGATGAATAAATAAATAAAATACATTATCTACCCTTTTTTTTTTTTAAACAGCAGTATTTCTAAAACAGTTTGTAAAACAAAGCTAACAGCACATATGAAATGTTGCGCCTGTCTTTCTTTATAGGTCACAGTACCGTAACTTGTTAATGAACAGAAAACATTTAAATTAGATTAATTCAGTCATCAATGTCATGCATCCCTATTATTGTAATTATTAGATTATAGGCTAGGGCCAAAATGGTAATCACGATTATTCATCCTGTTAGGGAAAACATCTGCGTTTTTGTTTAGCTAATTTTTAGCTTTTCATTTGCACTCTAAACTGTTCACATATTGCTTTAAACAAGAACAATGATAAATACTAAAATGTACCCAATAATTTAAAATGTACTCTGGGTCAAACTATATAAATACACTGTTAAAGACTCAGAGTGCAACTCCTTGAAAACAATTACAGCGTATATAATAAAAAACTGCCGCTCACTTATACGTTGAGTTAACGGAGTATTGTCACGTCAACTTGTTGCTGACTTCAGAGCATGTTGTTTTTTCTTAATAAAAACCAGTTTAGTTTACCTTGTATCCCGAGGTTGACGAGCCGCTGAAGCGTTGCTCCATTTTAATAAAGGTTTCTTAATAAAGCCTTAATCATGTGTTCGCCCCCTGGTGGTTGGCTTACTGCTGGGGTTGAGAAAGTGCCTGATTAGATATGCAGCAGAGCTGCATTTTAAATGTAAAAATTGCCCACGATCAGGTAAATTTAGTTGTGGAGGCCAAAATCATAATCACTTTTAAAGTTCGATTAAAGGTGTGCTCTGTCCTCTGTGCTCCGTCTCACTCACATGCACGCGCACAGCTGCTGCAGAAGAGGAGCTCAGCTCATTGCTTTTATTGTGTGGAAACTTTGTTGTCTCATGTCTCATTCAGCAGTAAGTAAACAATAAACTTTATCATTATATTTGTTAAAAAATGTGACCAAAAACTCTGTTTTAACTTTGTCAGCGGTGACACATTTTCAGTGTGAGCTCGTGCATGCGAGGGATTGAGAACGAGTAGGGAGACAGGGAGACGTGATTGGTTAATATATCTGCAGAAAATTGTCTACCCTAGCTTTACAGTGCCTCTCGAAAGTACTAATACACCTTGAACTTTTGCACATTTTGTCAGGTTTACAACCATAAACTGTAACACACAAGTAACAGACAACTGTGAAGTGAAAGTAAAATGATACATGATTCTGTTATTATTTTAAAAATAGAAAAGTGAAAAGTTGGGCGTGCACAAGTATTCATACAGCTTTTTTCTGAGTGCACTAAATTGCCATTAAAACATTCCTAATGACTGCTAAATGTTCACACTTTGCCCTAATGATTAAATAGAGGCTACCTGTGTGTGATCTACTTTCAGTATAAATACTGTCCTGTGAGGGCCTCAGAGCTATGGTCGGAGTGTATTAGTCACGAAACAACATCATGAAGGCAAAGGAGCCCACCAGAGAGGTCAGGGATAAAGTTGTGGAGAAGTTTAAAGCAGCGTTTAGTTATACCAAGATTTCCCAAGATTTGAACATCTCACGGAGCACTGTTCAATTCATCATTCGGAAATGGAAAGTGTATGGCACCACTGCAAACTTACCAAGACACGGCCGTCCACCTAAACTAACAGATCGAACAAGGAGAGCACTGGTCAGAAAGGCAACCAAGTGCCCCAAGATGACTCTGGAGGAGCTGCATAGTACTGCCGCTGAGCTAGGGGAATCTGTACATGGGACAACTATCAGTCGTACTCTACACAAATCTGGCCTTAATGGATGAGTGGCAAGAAGAAAGCCATTATTGAAAGGAGGCCATAAGAAATCCCGTTTGGAGTTTGCCAGAAGTCATATGGTCATATGCTTTGGTCAGATGAGATAAAAATTGAACTTTTTGGCCCAAACACAAAATGTTATGTATGGCGCAAACCAAACACTGCTCATCGTCCTGAGTGCACCATCCCCAGTGTCAAATATGGTGGTGGGAGCATCATGCTATGGGGCTGCTTTTCTTCAGCGGGGACTGAGAAGATTGTAAGAATAGCTGGGAAGATGAATGGAGCCAAATACAGGGACATTTTGGAGGAATACCTGCTAGAGTCAGCAAGAGAATTGAGGCTGGGGCGAAGATTCACCTTCCAGCAGGACAATGACCCTAAACACAAAGCTAAATCTACAATGGAATGGTTTAAAACAAAACATATTCATGTGTTAGAATGGCCCAGTCAAAGTCCAGACCTAAATCCAATAGAAAATCTGTGGAAAGACCTGAAAACTGCTGTTCACAAACGCTCTCCATCTAATTTGACAGAGCTCGAGTTGTTTTGTAAAGAGGAATGGGCTAAACTTCCTGTCTCTAGATGTGCAAATCTTGTAGAGTCATACCCCAAAAGACTTGCTGCTGTTATTGCAGTAAAAGGGGGTTCCACAAAGTATTAACTCATGCTGTATAAATACTTGTGCATACGCAACTTTTCAGTTTTGGAAAATAACAGAATCATGTATCATTTTGCTTTCACTTCACAGTTGTCTGTTACTTGTGTGTGAACTTTCAGTTTATGGTTGTAAACCTGACAAAATGTGCAAAAGTTCAAGGTGTATTAGTACTTTCGAGAGGCACTGTAATTGTGCAGCCCTACTACAGGCGGTAAATGCAAAAGGATTGACGAGAATTGTAGATTATTTTATTTATGTTTTGCTCCTGTTTTGCACTTTTTAAAAGGAAAGGCGTCTGCTAGCTGTTGAAACGGTGCCGTCACACAGACTGGGAAACAGCTGAGCTCAGCTTTGCCCTCTCCTTGTTTTTATTCTTGCTTCCCCTCTCCCTCCCTCCCTCCCTCCCTCTTCTGTCTTTGTTTGCTTGCTTCTTTTGCCTGGAAGGGTCACCACCCAACAACCTGCTTTAGACGTCTGTGATTGGTGGGTGACGGGGATGGGGGCGGACTGTTTGGCTTTGTGAGAGCTTTACCAGGAGGCAGCTCTCAGCTGTCAGATCGAGTAGAGTCTGCAGCCGAGGCAGCAGCAGCACCATCTCTGCTGGGTCGGCTGCAGCAGCACACCTCTAAATCCCAGTTCTTGAAGTGCCATACTAGAACTGAAGTGAGCTTGCTTTTTTGTTGTTTCTCCTCAATTTGCGTCTGTTTTTGACCTGCAGAATCATTGATAGCAGACAAAGCAGAGCATCATCACCACAGCGACAACAACAACAACAACCTCTGAGGACATTGTGGGGACTAGCTCACACACACTTGGTCTTGTGTGAGAAGCTAATGCTTGTAGCCGTGTGGTCAGCCGTAGTGGAGGATGAGTCCGGCTGTAGAGGCTCATGCCCAGGGTCCAATGAACACAGAGAAGAAGCAGAGGCATATGCAGCAGAACCAGAACCAGCAGCAGTGCTGCACGAAGAAAGGAGTGATGCTGGAGCCCTTTGTGCACCAGGTGGGGGGGCACTCCTGTGTGCTGCGCTTTGGGGAGCAAACCATCTGCAAGCCCCTGGTACCCCGTGAGCATCAGTTCTACAAGACTCTACCTGCAGCCATGAGGAAGTTCACCCCCCAGTTCAGAGGTGAGATCAACTACTGGTACCTGCTACTCATTGGTAACCCTGCTGGTGCATGCTGGGCAGGGTTGGGGTCAATTACATTTTTCAGTTACAATTATGTTTTCAATTAGAATTACAGTGAACAGCTTTTTTTCTAATTACATAATTTTTTATCCCCTGAAAGTCAATTACAATTACGTTCTCAATTTCTTAAGTTCAATTACAATTAACGCAGTTACTGAGCCTGAAATAAACAGTCTAATAAAAGTTAACCTTCCTCTTGTGTTAGCTAAATCAGCTGTAAAATACACTAAAAACAAATATCTATCATTTAATTTTTTTCCTATCTATTGGTTTCCTTGTTAGGCTTCCTAATCAATAAAATATAGGTTTTAATATTTTTGTTGTGGGTTCCTTAGCATTTTTTGTGTCAGTATACCCGTCAATTTCAATGATTTTAAATGATAGAATGTGGGAAACTTGACATGAAACACATTTTAATAATTTTTAACTACATATGTGTAGAACTGTACATAGAACTGAAACAGTTTTGCGTTGAATTATAATTTACAATATATATTTTATAGAATTTTTATGGCAATTACAATTACAATCAGAATCAACTTTATTGGCCATGTGATGTATGTCCAAACTCAATTACAATTTAATTACGATTACGACAGCAATACATTTTTAAAATTACAATTACAATTATAATCAAGCCATATTTGTAATTAATTATCATTTACACTATTACAATTATAATTGACCCTAACCCTGATGCTGGGATAGCAGCGTCGCTCTGTTATTCTGTCTGTGTGTGGTCCTGATGTTGAAAGCAGGGTTGGGGTCAATTCTAATGGAAACCGTGTATTAATATATTTAATTAATTCATGTATTTATTTGACAGGGACAATACAAAAAGTTTGCAGCTGATGTGATGCACATAGTGTATAGGTAACTCCTGTCCCTGGTTCAGCCTTTCTACACTACAGTGGAAAACAGTCAAAACAAAAATGCAAAGATTATAAAAACATTCACATACACACACACTGCTATTTACAAATGTGTACAATTTAAACTTAAAATCTGATATGGTGTTGAGTTCTGTTGGTAATGAATTCCACAATTATGACATAAACGAAAAAATCTGTTGCTGTTATAATCGTAATTGAATTGTAATCGAGTTCAGATCATTGGCTTTGTAATTTGTAATTGTAATTGGCATGGCCAATTCTCGAACAAGTCAATTACAATATAACACTAAAAAGGCTCATACGCCGACACCAAAAATATTAAAATCAGAATCAGAAATGTTTTTAATGGCCATGTACAGTTTTAAGGACAGTACAAGGAATTTGTCTTGGTAGTTGGTGCACAAAACAAACAACAAAAATAAATAAATAAATAAAAAAACAAAGAACAACCCAGCAACAATAATAATAATAATAATGATAAATATAAAGGATGAGGGATAAATAAAGGGTAGATAGAGAATAAAGGATAAATAGGATAAATATAAATATATATATATATATATATATATATATATATATATATATATATATATATATATATATATATATATATATATACAGTGCAGCAGATAATGTCATCATGGAGGTGGTGATTAGGTGTGTGTGTGTGTGGGGGCGGGTTCAGTGGGTGACTTGGGGTGTGTTCATGTGGATGGTGGCAGAGGGAAAGAAGCTGTTTTTGTGTCTGGAGGTTCTGGTCCTGATGGACCGAAACCTCCTTCCAGAAGGGAAAGATTGAAACAGAAACCGATATTTTCATAGATAAGGAAGCCTAACAAGGAAACCAAGAGATGAAAAATAAATTAGATGATATTTCGATGTGTATTTTACAGCTGATTTAAGACGTGGGTTAAAACAAATCCGTTATAACACAACACAAGAGGAAAGTTATGTTTTATTGGCTTATTTATTAAAGGCTCAGTAATTGTGATTAATTGTAAATGAAATTCACTAATTGAGAATGTAATTGTTATTTATTTTAGTGGATAAATAATGATGATAGTTTTAATTGTATTTTGAAAAAGCGCGATTAAACTTAATCTTAATTGCGTTGTAATTAAACATGGATGATTAAATATGTTATTGTAAATTTAAAAAGTAATTGACCAAACCTGGCTGAGACGGAAGTCTGCTTTTTCAGATTTCTTCTCATTGTTCATCAAACTGTCTGCCTATTGTTTACAAAATTACCAAAGGTGATGAATTGTACCACCGGATGGTGCTGTAGTTAAAACAGTGATAGTTGCAATCAGGTAAGTCTGTCAAGCAGGGTGATGATGATGATGATGATGATGATGATGATGATGATGATGATGATGATGATGATGATAAGAAGGACAGACAGGAAAAAAAAGTTGAGATCTAACACAAACTCTTCATACAACAAACCTGTTTTAGTTGTAGGCCTACTATATGATACTATATGATAACGTGAGTGGAGTCGCTGTTGTCACACCTTTTTAAACGTCATCCAAAAGTGTTCCACGGTGCTGACAGACACACTTTGCTCGACTGGTTCAACACGTGAACTCTATTCACCTTCCATGTATTTACCATCATGTCTGGAGTTACTTCATTCCTTCTCAACCCTGCACTATCTGAGTGCAAATTCAAATTTTAATCCTGTGGCATCCCAGGAAGCCTTTCTCTTTTCTGTGATTTGTGATACTTAAAGGGATCCTCCACTGTTTTTACAAATGTGGTCTAAAACCTGTGAAATGTCCTTATTAGAAGATCTATCAATCAATCAATCAATCTTTATTTGTATAGCGCCAAATCATAACCAATGGTATCTCAAGGCACTTTACAGTAGAGCAGTCTTAAGGACGGACTCTTCATTTTATGGATACACACATATGCATATATACGTATATACACATACATATGTATCCCACACCCAACATGAATTCATCATGGCGGCAAGGAAAACCTTCTGTTAAGCAGCAGGAACCTTGTGTGGATCCCATTCCTATGATGAACAGCCATCCACGTTATGCTGTGTTGGGTGTGTGCAGAGAAAAGGGTGGAGACAGAGCCGCTGAGTCTCTGTAACTCCACACTGTCTATGCCCAACAAAACTAATTATTTTGCACCATATTTGTTTTATTAACTTTTAAAAAAGGGACTACTTTACCGTTTGAGAGTCATGTTGAAATGACGTTATTGATGACACGAATCGCCTCTTTTAGTCCATTGAGTTTTATAGGAGGTAAAGCATTCAGAATCATTTAGCAGCTTTTTCAGTCAAAATAGCAACTTGTGCTACTTTGGGTTGCTCTAAAAATCAGTTAAAGTTAAAAAAGTCCATGTAAACCTCTTTTGTTTACCAAAATTTGATAAACAAAATCCGCGCCCCGAAAAAATCTGGGACCGCAGGGGGCAACAGTTTCAACTCTGCTGTTTTGTAGACGGCATGAAGAAGAGAAGATGAGCTCCAGGTGGATGTAAATACAGGCAACCAGGATCTGGTGTCACCAGAAATTTGTGATATAATAATGGGGTCACGAACCGAAAAGCTTGGGAACCTCTGCGGTAAGACTCCTGAAGGGAATTCATTGTAGGTCAAATATTGTGCCGAAAGCCAAAGCTTTTTGCCTTTTAACATCACACAATTAAGTCGTTTGATCACTGAAGCCAAAACTTTACACCCCACCCCATATCTAAAAGACGTCTTTTTGCTCCTCCCTCAGGTGTCGTCTCTGTTAGCTTTGAGGAGGATGAAGATGGGAATCTGTCCCTGATCGCGTCCCCACTCCACGGTGACCCAGCATCAGATCAGGAGAACAAGGACAGCTCAGCAGAAAGCAGCGAGCCCAAGAGCAAGATGCTCAAGTGGGGGAAAATGATGGCGTCTTCACTGCTAGCAGAGAGTGAAGTTTACAGCAAAGACGGCCAAAGCCAACCCAGGAATGCAAGGTGAGAGTTTTGGAAATGTTTGTGAGAAAAGCACTGATATGAACGTCACGTTGCAATTATAAGTGCATTATATTAAGGGTGGAAGGAAAAACTGATTCGGCCATATTTCACCACGGTATTATTATATTGTTTCAAAAAAATGTCCAATCGTGTTTTAATGAAAAAAACATGTAATTGCACTAACATATGCATAGCACATAAACGTCCGGTCATCAGGTGTCAGTGAACCACATCATCAATCTCAATCTTTTATTTGTATAGCGCCAAATCATAACCAATGGTATCTCAAGACACTTTACAGTAGAGCAGTCTTAAGGACGGACTCTTCATTTTATGGATACACACATATGCATATATACGTATATACACATACATATGTATCCCACACCCAACATGAATTCATCATGGCGGCAAGGAAAACCTTCTGTTAAGCAGCAGGAACCTTGTGTGGATCCCATTCCTATGTTGAACAGCCATCCATGATATGCTGTGTTGGGTGTGTGCAGAGGAAAGGGTGGAGACAGAGTTGTTGAGACTCTGTAACTCCACACTGAGGATCCCACGGACCTGCAAGACAAAAACCAGAAGGAGTACAGGAGCAAACACACAAGGGAAGAAGCAGACATAGAGGGAGTGTTAGAGAGAGGAATGGGACCCTCTCCGGTCCCTCTCTAACCTAAATGACCTCTCTCTTAACGCCCTCTCCAACCTCTCTCCAATCGAGCATGCCAGACCCCCCCGGCAGTCTATGCCTATTGCATCTTAACTATGAGCTATGAGCTGGGTCCTAACTAAAAGCTTTACCAAAGAGGAATGTTTTGAGCCTAACCTTAAAGGTAGAGAGGGTGTCTGCCCCCCGAACCGTGGTTGGTAGATGGTTCCAGAGAAGTGGGGCCTGATAACTGAAAGCTCTTCCTCCTATACTACTTTTAGAGACAAATAGAACAACGAGTAGGCCAGCATTTTGAGAGCGTAGTGTTCTGGGGGGATTGTATGGCACATCAGACCTTGTTAAACTACTTCAGTCCTCAATGACTTTTAGCTGGAATTTGATTGTACCATATTTTCATAAAACATACTGGATACTATTATAGATGTATATATGGTTCCTTTTTTTAAAGAATTTAAAAACTTAACAGAATCAGAATCTGTTGTAGAAGCAAAAGCTAAACTTTTTTATTTTTTATTTTGACAGTTTGATAAACATACCACTTGTTTTTGTTATTTTTACTTTTATTACAGTTACTTACCATTTACTTGTTCTCACACATAAAAAAAAGGAAAAAAATGGTACTTTCATACCATTATATAAATGTTCAATTGTTGGCATCACAATATATTGTATATCGTATTGTTTAGTATCATGATATATCGTAATATATCGCAATGTATCGTATCGTGACATGCAAATTGTGAATCGTATCGTCAGATTCATGACAATGCACACACATAATTTTCCTCATTTCATTAGTTAGAATGAGAATATCAATAATGTGTTAAGGTTTAATTTATTCAGCCAACTGTCTGTCTTCCTCAGAGGCATCTACTGATTGCTTTAATGTGTCCATATGAGTTCATGTTGCTACTGCGTCTTTAGTTACTTAATTAGATTATATTCTGCCTGTTCTTTAAGTTGACTTACTTCCAACCTTTGTATAATGTGTGAGTCCTACTTTAGTGTGTGTGTGTGTGTGCGTATGGATAAAAACAGGTTTTCTGTCTCTGTCGCTCAGTGTTCATAAGATACAGGAGGACTTAGATCTGGAGTTTCAGCAGCAGGCCGACGTGCACTACTGCAGGATGGAGAACAGTAAGGCTGACCCGCAGATCAAACACAACCCCTGGAGCTTCAAGTGTCACCAGAAACACCTGCAGAGGATGAAGGAGAACGCCAAACACCGCAACCAGTACAGTATCCTTTGAAAGAAACCACGCTGAAGCAAAGTAGGAATAAATGTTGGTGACCGTGATAAAAACATGGTTGACTCTGAGCCAGAGGACACAGCAGGTTTCCTGGCCGACTGCATCAGCAGGACAACTCAACACCTGCATATTTACATATGAAATGTGTTTGGAGCTATCAGTAGCTTCAGTCCCGTTACCTAATCCACCGTCTCACTATCAGTTTCCCTGCTTTTCCCTGCAGAGATGCATTTCAAAAGCACTCCCTTTAGCAACGGATATTTATCGTGGCTCAAATGTTTACAAATATTTAAGTCAACGTGAGCATAAAGGCTCAAACATACTCAGACTGTCCGCACTCCTCAGATCTTACATACTTGGCCGCACCGCCGCTAAGTAGTTTCCATTAAAATCCTACATTTCCCACAATCCTTAGCACTTGTATTCTTGGGATGTGTTTTAAACATGTACTTTAAAGGTACATAAGCTACAAAGGGTACGTCTGCCGGTCTCTCCTCTAAGCTTGTCTTTATCTCTCCTGCTCTATTTGTGCATGTACAGACACATAGTGTGCATATTCCCGTCTGTCTCTATGTGTGCGTGAACCTACATGTAGTTCTTGCTGCTGTGTGTGTGTGTGTGTGTGTTTATGCTTGTGGGCTGTGTATTGTGTGTAGTACTTCAGCAGGCAACGATCTGTCACTGCCAGCACTGACTTGCTGCCGAGTGGGCGTGTCTCACTGCTCCAGGAGCTCCGCCCATAATCAATGTATTTTTTTAAATTTTCCCTCTAGTGGCAGCTCAGCAGAAAGCAGGGGTTTAGTTACTCTTTAAGTCTATTTGAAACTAGCTTTAAACTCGTGGGTGTAAAGGTATACTGTAGCTTCGCGATAAGCCACACCCACTTCTTTACTTTTTGTAAGAAAGTGGGTCTGGCCATACCACCGTATCTGCTCACTTCCCCATTTCAAAAGAAAATGAGCCAATCAGAGCTGTACAGAAAGAACGCCATATTTCCTGCGCTAAGCAGTGTTAAAACAAACATGGCGCCCATGACGGAGAAGACGTTCAGAGCTTCACTCTGCTCTGTTATAAAAAACCTGGATACATTATTGAAACCACAACAAGAAGAGGGTTTAAAACCAATTTATATTGAGGAACGGTGTTTGTGCCGTGCTTTAACTGTAAGGTTTAGGGAAAAAGATATACACTTGTTGCGCTATTGTTGTCATGTCATGAGCCTCTTTGTTAGGTTGGTTACTCTGCTCAGCCCCCCCAGAACTCAAACACCTTGTGAGCGCTTCCGGGCTAATCGCCTGTATAAAAAACATTGAATAATACAAGGAAATTAGGATGGATTCCAGGCTAGTAAATGTAGCCAAGTTTGTGGACTCTTTGATCCTTAACTTGTTTTTTTTAGAATTCATCCTGCTTGAGAACCTGACATGGCAACATGTCGTGCCGTGCGTTCTGGACTTGAAGGTGGGCACACGGCAACATGGAGATGATGCCTCAGAGGAGAAGAAAGCCATGCAGATTCGCAAGTGCGCTCAGAGCACGTCGGCGTTGATCGGCGTCCGTGTGTGTGGTATGCAGGTAAGCCGCCGTGATCATTCATCTTTATCAAAACCCTGTTGAAATGGGGCACACACATAAGAATAACAAGAATTTGGCTGTTTTTGTCCCAAAAATTGTGATTTTCAAGGTTTTTTCCAAATATGCAAGTCTAAACTGTATAAACTGTTTTATTTCCGCTTAATCGCTTTTAAATTGACATCACTGCCTGGCCACTTCCTCTTTTTAAGGGTGGGGAAAATCACTGCCTGGCCACTTCCTCTTTTTAAGGGTGGGGAATATCACTGTCTGTTAACACACCCACTTTCTATGGCTAGTCACGCACTTTGGTTTTGTTTTGGCCAATAAAATGATGTAGAAGTGGAACACGTGGCTACTTAAGCAACTATTTTGATAGGTACTGTGTGTGATGGACCAAACCTCGTCTTACACAACTAAGGACTTTTTGCTCACGTTCTGTTCAGTTGAACTCATTTGAAAATTAGTGAAAAATAAAATCACACTGGTGGCATTGCCGAATGCAAGTTATAACCTCTGTTTCTCTCCCGTATTGGCAAATACTTCTTCAAATATTTCAAAATTTATATTGCGATATTTGCGCGATTTTTAACAAAAAAAAACATTATGCTAACAGCATAGCATGTAAATGCCCAGTCACTTGGTGTCAGTGAACCACATCTTGGAAGTTGATTGCACTTTATTACTGGGCACTTTTATAAATATACTGTATGTGGTTACTTCTTTTTAAAGAATTTAAGATCTTAATAGAATCAGAATCTGTTGTAAAAGAAAAAAAAAGATTTAAAAAAAAAAGTTTGATAAATTTGCCAGTTTGATAAACATACCATTTGTGTTTGATATTGGTTCTTAAATTATAGTTTACCATTTACTTACAAAAAAAAATGAAATAAATTGTATTTCATTCCATTTTGTACTTGTAAAGGTGAAATTTGTAATTATTGATATCGTGATATATCGCAATGTATATTGTATTGTTTAGTATCGGGATATATCGTATTGTGACATGCAGATCAAGAATCGTATCATATTGTCAGATTCATGGCAATGCACACCTCTAGTTTGTACCTGACAAAACCGGCTATAAATGGCTTTAGATGTGTGTTCGATCATATTTCATTACTTTAAGTAAAAAAAAAATGTTGTCTTTATGCAGTTATTACGAGCAACAGTTTATTTAAATGTTTGTCTTTTAATGGATTGTTGTAATGGCAGAAAAACAATTTATTTGTCCAAAAAAGAACGTTGTCACAGGTTCTAAACTCTGCGTCTCTCTCCTCCTTCTTCTACAGACGTATCAGCCTGACACTGGTCAGCTCATATTTATGAATAAATATCACGGCCGTAAGCTCACCCTGTCAGGCTTCAAAGAGGCCCTGTACCAGTTCTTCCACAGTGGGCGGAGACTTCGTCGGGAGCTCCTCTCCCCTGTGCTCAGCCAGCTCCGAGAGATGCAAACTGCCCTGGAATCCTGCGACTCGTACCGCTTCTACTCCAGCTCTCTGCTCATCATCTACGACGCCGCTCCGCACAGGAAGAGCAAAGAAGGAGAGGGCGAGGATGTCGAAGGTCAACCATGCATGGAGGAGGAAGAAGTGGAGGTGGATGTTGCAGGCGCTCCTAGCCATGACAGTGCGAAGGTGGATGTGAGAGTGATAGACTTTGCCCACGCCACCTCTAGACACTTTCGGGAGGACAGCGTGGTCCATGAAGGCCAAGACAGTGGCTTCATCTTTGGGGTCCAGAACCTGATCACCAGCATCTCTGAGCTGGAGAACCATGGCACAGAATAAAGAATCTGGCCTTCAGACCTCCTTTACTGTTTCTGCCATCGGTGCTTTCAGACATCGCTGTTATGTTTGTCCATCAGTGTGGAGGATGCAGCCAGCAACTTTCACTATGGGGCAACATTGGTAAAGTTGCACATGCTAAAATAATTGCCAACTTTTTTGCAACATTTAGCAACAAGCCATATTTAAAAAATGTTTGTGAATGTTACTTATTTACTGAGCTCCTAAAGGGACTCAGTAAATAACCTTTACGTGAGCATGCAATAAAAAAAAATAAAATTACGTGTGTAAATCTAAATCTAAATGGTAAATTTAAATGTTAAATCTAAATCTAAATGTTAAATCTAAATATTGAATTTAAATGTTACATTTAAATGTTAAATTTAAATGTTACATATAGCATTTAACATCTGGCTCACACTGGGCGGTAGGTGGATGTACACCCTGGACAGGGTGTTAAATCTAAATGTTAAATGTAAATCTTAAATGTTAAATTTAAATTGCGTTCACGTCAATAAGCTTATATTTTGCTACTTTTGGAGAATTTGCATATTTTTTATTTTTTTATTTATTCAGTTTATTTCCGACATGGTTACATTCATTTTTTTTTTTTTTTTTTTTTTCTTTTTTGTACATGCCCAAAAAGGAGACGAGAGAAGCAGTTTGCTTATCAGGGTCCCGTCCCCTGTTTTACCATCGCAAATTTACATGGGTTTACATGTCTCTCTGGTCAAAACATTCTTGAGTTGTTCTGAACGTCCTTTTTTGTGTATTCTCATATTAGCTAAATATTTAGTTCCACCCATGACATTTAACATTTAGATTTAGTTTTAACATTTAGATTTAACATTGACATTATATATTTAAGAGAAGAAGAAAAAATCACAAATTTCACAAATATTTCTGTAAATCTGATCAAAAGTCATGTAAAATCACATACATTTTTTAAACGTGGTTTATAGCTAAATGTTGCAATAAGTTTCTATTTACTTTAGCATGCACAACTTTCAATTCGGTGCTCTGTAACTTTACCAGCTGCCATCATTTTAGTTTAACCCTTCGAGTCGCTGGTGGCTGGCTGCACATTAAGCTACGACACTTGTGAAAGTAGACTTGCTTTACTTGTGTCTCATTTCCAAAGAAGATGTTGTCATTTTGCACACACAAACACATACTTAAAGATGTTTGTCTAGTGTGTGTGTGTGTGTGTCCAGATGGAGACAGGGCTATGTGTTTATTCTGCTGTTTTTCTCCACTTATTCAACTATGTGTCACTGACACACAATGAAGAGCTATTTATTTATTTAACATTTATTAAAGGGAACTAAAAGAATGTAGATTGAGAGTAGTACAACATTCCATGTTTAATATGCTATAATATTGTTATTAGACATGTTTGGATACCTCTATCTTGTCCTCTGTGTAGTTCTTGGGGTTTTTTGGAAGATAAATTAAAAACTTTGGTTTTGTGGTAGCATTGTGTCTTCATTCATATTTGGTGTCAGTTCTCGATCAGTCAGAACCTCTAGAAACTCATTTTAGTTCAGGGGCCGAAAACGGAACAGTTTGAGTCTACAGTGGGCCACAGATTTTATGCGGGAAGTCAGTAATTTTTTTTAAAAAATGACTGAAACCACGCGATATGAGCACCGGGAAAACTGTGAGCCCCTGCCAATATGGTTGAGTGTCATTAAACAACGATTCATGTTTCTTGTCATTTTTACTTTCTCCTACGGGCTGAATTGGATGCTCAAAGGGCCAGTTTTGGCCCCAGGACCATGAGTTTGACACATGCTCTAGAACAAGGGTGTCAAACTCATTTTAGTTCAGGGGCCAAAAACAAAACAGTTTGACCTTAAGTGGGTTGGAAAACCAGCAAATTCAACATTGATGTGGCCTGATTTTCACTTCCTCTTATAAATTATATATAAATGATAAAGTATGTGAGTATATCCATTTTGTAAATAAATTGAGAGTTTCTTTCAACAATTTGAGATTAAAATGACTGCCGTCATGTGATATAAGAACTGAAAAACTGAGCACTGCAAATATTTAATTACATTTTTGTAATTTGAGTGCTGGAGATATCTACAACTGAATCAGTTGGTCATTTACAAATGTTTCATGATTTTGAAACTCTAAAGTAGGGGTTTTCAACTGGTCTCACCCTGGGACCCACATCTTGCCACAAATTGTGACCCACTTTTTTTTTTTTTTTTAGAATTCAGCCAACCAAATTTAGATTTTCTAAAATAGCTGTTGAAAAACATATATAATATTTTTAAAAACATAAATCTATATATTTCCTGTGCAACAAGCATTCATAGCATGCCTGTCAAAAAAAAAATTCTTTCAAAATAAAAGACCGAGTCCAACATGAGAGACATTAAGTATTTATTTATTTTTGACCTATCCATGTAATGATCTTTATAACACGAATCAAATACACTCGTGATAAAGTCCAGAGGATCTCTGCAAAACATGCGCTGACAGACTCTGAAACCAGATGCCACGTCACCTCTAGACTCGGAGAGCGCAGTCCTCTACCAAGCACCTCATTTCCACCCATAATGTGATTGATTCGATTCATTGATAATCAAAACACCTTTAACATTTAAAATAACAATATTATTATTTGTCAAACATTGAAATATTGCAATGTTGTTACAATGACTACCTGTCAGTATTGAGCTGTGTTACAATGACTACTTGTCAACATTGAGCTGTTACCATGACTACTTGTCAAAATTGAGCTGTTGAATCTGAGAGAAGATGTGCACGTGTGGTATTTTCTCATTTTTGGTAATCCAGAACATCACCAACATTTAATGACCCTGTCCCATTATCCATATTTCCTGAAAATGTTATTCAAATCCATTCATAACCTTTCAAGGTATCTTGCTAACAGACAGATTGCGGACCATTGCGGAGCCACTAGGATCAGAGTGTGCCCATGCTATCAAGGCCAATGGAGGGGAAACATAGAGCAGCACTCACATCCAATTGTGCACTAAGGCGTCTACCCCGAGGGGATCCCCGGGCTGTGCAGGAAGTAAAACAGCACGTGCTGTGCGTTTTCTTCTGCGGCAAACAGATCCACCTTGGCTCATGCGTAACACCCAGAGTTGTTCCACGACCTCAGGGTGTAGCCTCCATTCTCTGTACAACGGTGCCCTCCTGGACAACAAGTCTGCATTCCGGGATGTGTGTTGCTGTCAGGGAGGGGAGGCAACCACAACTCCACAGGATCAGCCTGCACGCCAGCAGGTGCAACTGTTGGGAGCGCAAACCCGCCCTGATGGTTGATGTACGCTACCATGGATGTATTGTCCATCCTCAGCAGGACATGGTGGTCTGTGAGGAATGGAAGGAAATGCCTCACCGAAGAAACACCACTGAGAGCTTCAAATAGTTGATGTGGTAAAGTTGAAGGCGCATGTCCAGCAGTCTCTCACAAACCATCCCTCGTGCACTGCCCGCCAACCCATCAGGCTGGCGTCCGTGGTGACTATCTTCCTCGACATGATGGTGCCCATAGGCACTCACTGCGTCAGAAAAGACAGGGTACACACCAGTGGCGTAGAGCCCTGGCGAACTCCGGTGTAACCAATACCCTCCGTGCACCATGACGCGCCGGATCCAGTCCACATACGGCCACCCACAGCTGAAATGCCCACATGTAGAGGCGGCCGAACCGGGTCACAAGGATGGCCGACGCCATCAGCCCGATCAGCCGAAGACACATCCTGAATTGGATGGACCTTCCCGGGTGGAAAAGCGCAAGACACGCCGCAACAGTTTACACCCGTGCAGCCGAAAGGCGCACCGTGAATGGCACCGAATACATTGATAGGCCCAGAAAGATTATCTCTTGTTCATTGTTCCCACATCTGCAGAAGTGAGCCTACAAGCCTCCAGCCCCCTTGGTGTGTGAGGCCTTTCCCTCTATCTACTCCTCTGTGCTAGTGCGCAGGCAGGAAGAAGAGTTAGCTAGCACTGGCCTGTGACTGCCAGCTGCTAAGCTAACAGAGGTCTGACTCCCAGCACCTGGTGACCGCTTGGGGTGGCCAGGGCATTGTCGTCACTGAGCCACCAACTGGTGTGTTGGTCCGGTGCTCGACAGCCGTGGAGGGCATCGAAGTAGTGTAATCCGAGCGTGGAGGCAGGACAAATACCTGGTCGACCTGGTGTGGTTGAGAAACTGAAAAGAATATCAACAGCACCGTTCAGCGACGGAATCCAAATGGGTCCACCTGTGGACAGTTTAGTTGCTGCGATGCAAGATAGCTCTGAGTGGGAAGAGGTTTTTGAATGGCGCTGTATTCCCTGCCCACTCCACTTATCGTAGGCAGGAACTACGTTGGCATACATCCCATAGTGAGACATCAAACAAATGTTATTAAAGAGAACCTTCCGCTCTGCGCTTTGCACTTGGTGGAGGTAATAATAATAATAGTAATTAACAAACCTTCTATTGTACTCTACTATGGCTGCTGTCCACTGTTGTCCCTCTTTGTTTAAATATCTGATAAATAATCCAAGAATTAGATGGAAGAGGCACTATATTTAAACATATTTATTGTTAAAGTGAAGCAGTTCATGCAAATAAATGTGAGAAAACCACCTTAAATATTGAAAAAAAAAATTATACAAATATGTTTACAATGATTCAATAAATTATTGCATTGTTAGTGTAGTTGATTACTGGTTGCTGTGTTTACATGTCCTGGATTCCTCAGTGGATGACATCACAGAGAATCTGCCCTTTCATCTGAGCAGAGTTAAAATAGAACACATCACGCTTTCATCTGCATAATGAAACCAGGAAGGCGACACTTAACACAACAAATAGAAAACTTGATCCGACAGTGTTAGTGCAGTCAGTGTTTAAAACTACAACATGGATCCAAACACAGCAGGACTGTGACCTCTCGTGGATCCCAGACAGATTGCAGTGTAACGGAGCTTCACCATACGGAGGAGGGCGGTAATTATCTGAAGAAAACTATTGAAAACACACTTTTCCAAAGAAAACTTTGAAGCATAAACAACAAACAGTCACTTCAGTGTCCAAAGTTCAGATAAGGAAGCTGAAAAACGAGATCCAGAGTCTCAGAGAAGAATTGTTTAATCTCCAGCAGCAGTTGAAGGCTACAAACGCTAGCATCTTAACACAGACAACTAAGAAGCAACTTGAGATCGAGAAATTTGGGAGCGATTACAAGATCTAGAGTTTGAACTCAAAGAGGAAAAGAAAGCATGGAAAATCTCAAAAAAGCAAGTGGCAAAGTCTAAGATTGAGCTCCAGGAAAAGGAATGCATGCTGACTTCCATGAAGAAAAAGTTTGATGAGACAGGTAAACCTGTGGAGTTGCAGGCTGGGACCAACACTAGCTCTGCTGTTGGGGCACAGGCAGGAGGTTTTTGGTCTTGCTGTGCACGAACCCTATTTTTCACGCCGTGTTGGCACTGCAGTGGCCTGTGTAGCACTAGCATACGTGGTGGTTCAAAGATATCCAAGGATGATATTTAGATGTCCGCATAATCTTACTCTCTTGAGCATTGTCACGAAGCTGATTGTTAGAAAGCAATGTGAAAGAATGGAAAACATATATTCTCTTATGATTCATCGTTTCTTTTGCCAGAAATGGTGAGTTCCAGCCTCAACTGAAGTCAAATGCACATCTTATTCTTTTTTAATAACTCATTAATGTTTAATTTATCTGCATCTCGATCCTAAATCTAAATCATGGAATTGATCAGCTGATCTTTCTACGCTATTGGTCAGATTTCCCAACGAGGAAGTCCAGCAATGGGAGAGACTGTATATCCTGAGTGTTACGTGTTTCCTCTATGGCCGGTCTCCCTCCTTCCCCTTTCTGAGTGGCTGTAGCACACCTGATTGCTGTTGGCAATCAGGGTGAGGGAGATTATTTAGCATGGCAGGAGAGAGGAGCAGGGAGAGCAGAGTTGAGCACTGAGCCACACACACACTGCAGGACAGAGGTATAGTGAGGTTTGGTTGTCGCTTGGTTGGTTGTTGTCTTGTTGGTGTTTTGTTGAGTGGTTTGAAACCTTTTTCTATTTAAGTAGCAATTATTTAACTCAGGCATGTTTAGATTGCTGGGCTTTGTTATTTTAGTTTGGCTATAGTCGCCGGTAGACCTGTTTTTCCGGGTTTTCTTTTTTTGGTTTAATAGTTAGTTTTGGTTGAGGTAGCTTAGCCAGGGTGGGGCCTGGTCCGATGGCCCATGGAGCGGTTAGCCAGGTTCTTAACCCCTCTTTTCCTTATTTTGGCCGGCGCCTATAGCCTTTTTGGTTTGTTGATTTATGTTTTGACTCATTAATGTTTTATTTACAATAAACTTGCCAACTCGAACCCTTTTGTCTGTGTCCTTTTGTATATGTTAGTGGTCTCCCTTCATCAAGCCACATTTTCTTCAGGAGACCGTAACATATATGGGGGCTTGTCTAAAAATAAAATAGGCATTGTTTAAGCACTTGGATATTGATATTTTGCTTATCAGTGCAGATTAGTGGCTTTGCGTGTGATTTTGGTAAACTGTGTCAGTTGTAGTTCTGGTTTTGATATTTTCTTTAAACTGGAGAGTTTTGGTCACCACTCTTCTGATACTTTGCTTGTTTACCTTTTGTTATGCACGCTTTGCCTACCTTGTGAGACCTTTTGCTCTGTGTGGTTTCATATTTTTTGTATACTTGTGTATTTATGGACACAGGTTTTGTGTTTTTCTGGAGTTTTTTGTGTGTGTGTGTGCTTTATGCAATCTCTGCTCTCACTAGGGTTTTGTATGTGTTTCCCATTGCATACTGGCTAAATTATCTTTGATTGGCGGTATTTGAAGACTTGTTCTTACTTGCGAAACTTTTTTCTTATTGAAATGGAGTTTAATATTGATGAGTTTGTGGCTCATCCAAGCCTTGAAGTGTTAAACCGTTGTAAAAAAGAACATTTGTTTACAATTGCAGATCGTTTTGATGTTACGGTTTCGAAACAGAGTAAGAAGCACGTGCTAAAGGCTGATATACTTGCCTCTCTGTTTGAAAAGGGGGCGTTGGAATCCGACCCCAGCTGTTTCAGCCCCAGGTACATCTACTATCCAACCTGTGTCGGAGGACTTGCTTCGCCTTAAAGAACTAGAGCTCGAAATGCGCCGCTTAGAGATAAAAGAAAAAGAATTGGATATTGAAAAGGAAATAAAAGAGAAAACTTTGAAATTTGAATTTGAGTTTCGCAAAATGGAGTTTGATTTAAAGCAATCAGCCTTTATGACCTCTTCTCCTGGTTTAGACAGAGTTGACTTTGATTTGAATAAATGTATTCGCTTAGTCCCTCAATTTAACGACAGAGATGTTGATCGTTATTTTGTGATGTTTGAACGTGTTGCCAATACGCTTAAATGGCCTAAGAATGTGTGGACCCTGCTATTGCAATCAGTATTTACGGGTAAGGCTCAGGATGCTTACGCCTCCTTGTCTCCTGACGACTGCCCCGATTACGATAAAGTGAAATGTGCTGTGCTGCGTGCTCATGAGCTTGTACCGGAGGCTTACCGTCAAAAATTTCGTGGACTTAAGAAAGAAGAAAGTCAAACGTACTGTGAATTTGGTCGGGTGAAAGAGTCTCTGTTTGATCGCTGGTGTCAATCGCAACGCGTAAATGATATTCAGAAGATGAGAGAATTGATTCTTTTGGAAGAATTCAGAAATTGTCTTCCCGAGCGTATTGTCACTTATGTAAATGAACAAAAAGCAACCACAATCTCTGATGCGGCTGTGCTCGCAGATGAGTACGTCCTTACTCATAGGGCTAACTTTGGAAAGTTGACTTCGCCCTCTGAACGTGGGGATGGCGCAGCTGAATCTTTTACCTCTCAGGTAAAACAGAACTCGCAGGGAGAGCCTAAAAGCTGTAACAAAGAACCTGTCGATGTTAGGAATGAAATTGTATGTTTCTATTGTAAAAAGCGGGGCCACACAATGAACCGGTGTTTTGCTTTGAATAAAAGGAACACGTCAAAAGTGGTCAATCTGATGGAAACAGAGGTTTTATCCTGTGAACAGCATTTAACCAGTCCAGAGAAGGCTAAGCCGGACCTTAACGTGTACGCTCCCTTCATTATGAAGGGTTTGGTCTCAGTAACTAATGCAGGGCCGAATGTCTCTATTAACATCTTGAGAGATAGTGCTGCTTCACAATCTGTTCTTCTACAGGGTGTTTTACCACTATCAGAAAAATCAACAACTAGCTCCAGTGCATTAGTTAGGGGGTTTAGAATGCAGTTTGTGTCGCTTCCGCTCCATAGCATATATCTGGAGTCAGCACTAGTTAAGGGACAGGTAGTAGTGGGTGTAGCACCTCAATTTCCCATAGCTGGGGTGTCCCTTATTTTGGGTAATGACTTGGCAGGAGGAAAAGTTCTTTTAAATCCTGAGGTTGTTGCTGTTCCTATTTCAGAGCACCCAGAGGAGTTGGAGCAGAAATTCCCTAATGTGTTTCCAGTTTGTGTTGTCACACGAGCTATGTCTGAAAAACGAGGAAAACAGGACTCTAGTAATGGTTGCAATATAGATCTAGCTGACAGCTTTATGATGGATGTTGATGTTGTAACCCCTTCATTGAGAGCCTCCCCTGTTCCTCCACACTCTGTGGTTGCTCCTGCGGCCCCGGTTGTCGAACCGCTTGCGGACGAGGACCTTACCATTAAAGTTTGTATGTCTCGTGAGCATCTTATTTCCGAACAAAAGAACGACTCGACACTTTCTGTTATTTTTGATGCCGTTGTGTCTGAGTCTGAAGCTGAACAGTTGTCAACCTGTTATTTTGTAAAACATGGGATGCTGGTGCGTAAGTGGACACCGCCGCATGCATCCATAGATGATGATTGGAGTGCTCTGACACAGATTGTGATTCCTAAAGCGTACCGGAAAGAGGTTTTAACGTTGGCACATGATAATCCGCTTGCTGGTCACTTAGGAGTGAATAAAACCTATGACCGCATCTTGCGGTGGTTCTTCTGGCCCGGATTAAAACGCGATGTGCGGCAACATTGTAAAACATGCCATGTGTGTCAAGTTTGTGGCAAACCCAATCAGACTATTCCGAGGTACCCATTGTATCCGATTCCGGTTGTTGGTGAACCGTTTGAACGTGTCATAGTGGACTGTGTTGGGCCTTTTCCACGCACAAAAGCTGGTAATAAGTTTCTTTTGACAATTATGTGCTCGACGACCCGCTTTCCTGAGGCTATCCCCATGCGCAAAATTACTGCTCCGGCTGTAGCAAAAGCACTGGTGAAATTCTTCTCTCTGTTTGGATTACCTAGAGTGATTCAAACTGATCAGGGCTCCAATTTCATGTCAAGAGTTTTTGCACAAGTTTTGAAACAACTCGATATTGTCCACCATTATTCGAGCGCATACCATCCCGAAAGCCAAGGAGCTTTGGAGCGTTTCCATTCCACGTTGAAGAGTATGCTTCGTACGTATTGTCTCGAAGCTAATAAGGACTGGGATGAGGGCGTTCATCTCCTTCTCTTTGCAGTTCGTGAGGTCGCGCAGGAGTCTTTGGGGTTTAGTCCAGCTGATCTGGTCTTTGCGCACACTGTGCGGGGTCCTCTAAAACTTTTGCGAGACAAGTGGTTGGGTGGTAGCGATCCGCAAAATCTTTGCGATTATGTTTCTAATTTTCGCTTTAAACTTCACCGTGCATGTGAGTTAGCAAAACAAAACATGTCTACTGCACAACAAAAGATGAAATTATGGTTTGATAAAGACACCAAAAGCAGATGCTTCAGGCCCGGTGATAAAGTGTTGATACTGCTTCCTGTCCCCAGTTCAGCTTTGCAAGCCTGTTACAGTGGTCCCTATGTCATTAAGGAAAAGAAAAGTGACCGGGATTACGTCGTTGCAACCCCAGATTGCAAACGACGTAGCAGATTGTGTCACATTAACATGCTAAAACCTTACTTTGACAGGGAGTCTTCTCACCCGACCCCTGTCGGCGACGTTTGTGACAGCATGTTGGTAATGTCTAGTGCTGAAGCTACTGGTAGGGCCCAGGTGACAGAGGTGCTGTCCGGTGCTGAAATTCCAGAGGCGCTGCCTGCGGGGGCTGCATCTGACCTCGAGGATGTTGTTGGGCCGTCTCTTGCTGTTGTGCAGGGTCGGCTAAAAAATTCTGAAATATTATCCAAACTTGATGAATGCTTTGGACATCTTACTGAGACTCAATGTGAGGATGTGGTTCAGTTAATAAAGTCTAATATCTCCTTATTTTCTGATGTACCGAAAAAGACTAACATTCTCGAGCACGATATTGATGTAGGAGATTCTTCTCCAATTAAGCAGCACGCTTACAGAGTAAATCCGGATAAACGTGCTCGGTTACAAAAACAGGTTGATTACATGCTGGAGAATGGCATTGCAGAAAGGAGCTCCAGCTCATGGAGTTCGCCTTGTCTCCTGGCTATGAAATCTGATGCCTCTGACCGTTTTTGTACTGACTTTCGCAAAGTCAACAGTGTCACTAAGCCTGATTGCTATCCACTGCCTCGAATTGACGATTGTGTGGATCACGTTGGTAGTGCTAACTATGTGACCAAACTGGATCTTTTAAAAGGTTATTGGCAGGTGCCTTTAACCTCTCGAGCAAAAGAAATCTCTGCATTTGTGACTCCAGATGCCTTTTTACAGTACACGGTTATGCCATTTGGCGTACGGAATGCCCCGGCAACCTTTCAGCGTTTGGTTAACATCATCTTGTGTGGTTTACCTGGTTGTGAGGCCTATCTAGATGACATTGTGGTGTACTCAAGTTCTTGGGAAGATCATGTCAAGCAGCTTGGGGCAGTGTTTGCACGGCTAAAGGATGCCAATCTCACGCTTAACCTGGCGAAGTGTGAATTTGGTCAAGCAACTGTCACATATTTGGGGAAGGTTGTAGGTCAGGGGCAGGTAAAGCCGGTTGACACAAAGGTTGAGGCAATCATGTCTTTCCCTGCACCCATGTCCCGGCGCCAGCTTCGTCGATTCCTAGGCATGGCGGGTTACTATCGAAGTTTTTGTAGAAACTTCTCCGCTATTGCCGCTCCGCTCACTGACCTCCTTAGCCCTAAACGCCGATTCCACTGGTCAGATGATTGTCAACACGCATTTGACTGCGTGAAAGCGTTGCTATCCCATGCCCCTGTCTTGGCTGCCCCTGCATTTGATCGTCCTTTTAAACTTGCTGTTGATGCCAGTGAGGCGGGAGCCGGTGCTGTCCTCCTTCAGGATGACGATGGGGGTCTTGAACACCCCGTCTCTTACTTCTCAAGGAAGTTTAATACTCACCAGCGTGTTTACTCCACAATTGAGAAAGAGGCTCTCGCATTAGTGTTGGCTTTAAATCATTTTGAAGTATACGTCGGTTCATCCATTTGTCCCATTATCGTATACACTGACCACAATCCTTTGGTTTTCATTAATCAAATGCGCAACTCTAATCAGAGAATTATGCGCTGGTCTCTTTTGTTGCAGTCATTTAATTTGGAGATAAGACATATTAAGGGGGTGAAAAATGTACTGGCTGATGCCTTATCTCGTTCATGTTGAATGTACTTTTGGGCGAGCGTACATCCAACATCTTAGGGTGGGGGTGTTACGTGTTTCCTCTATGGCCGGTCTCCCTCCTTCCCCTTTCTGAGTGGCTGTAGCACACCTGATTGCTGTTGGCAATCAGGGTGAGGGAGATTATTTAGCATGGCAGGAGAGAGGAGCAGGGAGAGCAGAGTTGAGCACTGAGCCACACACACACTGCAGGACAGAGGTATAGTGAGGTTTGGTTGTCGCTTGGTTGGTTGTTGTCTTGTTGGTTGTTTTGTTGAGTGGTTTGAAACCTTTTTCTATTTAAGTAGCAATTATTTAACTCAGGCATGTTTAGATTGCTGGGCTTTGTTATTTTAGTTTGGCTATAGTCACCGGTAGACCTGTTTTCCGGGTTTTCTTTTTTTTGGTTTAATAGTTAGTTTTGGTTGAGGTAGCTTAGCCAGGGTGGGGCCTGGTCCGATGGCCCATGGAGCGGTTAGCCAGGTTCTTAACCCCTCTTTTCCTTATTTTGGCCGGCGCCTATAGCCTTTTTGGTTTGTTGATTTATGTTTTGACTCATTAATGTTTTATTTACAATAAACTTGTCAACTCGAACCCTTTTGTCTGTGTCCTTTTGTATATGTTAGTGGTCTCCCTTCATCAAGCCATATTTTTTTCAGGAGACCGTAACACTGAGGACGTGGAAAACGTCCATTGGCCAGATTGGAATTATGATAACAGGTCTTCTGCTGTTTGGAACTGGCATTTTTCTGATTTATTGCAAAATTCGGATTACGTTGGCAGCATTATTGGAAGCCGCTAGTCAACGACAAAAAGTGGCCAAACTCTTATTATTGGAATGACCAGGAACAATAGGGATGCAGTCAATGTTGTGTCTAGCTCGTCTGAAAACAACTTCTCTTATCTCATTCGGCCTCCTGAGATGAACAGCCTGTTGTCAAGGTCTGTTTTTTCTCCAATCTTCCATGGATGGATGTTGATTTGACGCTCTGACCTTTACCTCACTTTCCATGAATACCTGGGATCTGGTTCGGCTAACGAACTCTTGAGATCATCTCTACTGCAACGCCGTTCCACGTCATCGGCTTTGAGATGAACTGTGAGAGACTTGAGCAGAGTCTCACTCCTACACACAACCCGTTTCTACACCATCTCCTCTGGCCCCAACCCCAACTCCCTCCCTGCAGATGGCAGCAGTAGGCGAGCCGTAAGGGCTGCGCCATCCTGTGGCTGACCTGAAAACTACCCATCCTAAGACGCATCGCCTGTGTATTGAATTGAATGCTAAGATTAAAGATTAAAGATTAAATCAGGGCTTTCACCTTTATTTATTGGCATACATGTTTTCACACATATACAAATTTGTTCTCTGCATTTAACCCATCCCTGAGGAGCAGTGGGCAGCCACGTTGTGGCGCCCGGAGAGCAGTTGGGGTACTTGATCAGCATCCCACAGCAATGGCCCAGGTAAGATTTTACCGGCAACCCTCCGGTTACAAGCGAGCGTCCTTAACCACTAGGCCACCACTCCCCACTGTTGTGTTTTTGGCGGAGCAAGGGGCAGATGAGCTTCCACCGCATATAAAATGTGTTTATGTGAACAAAAATGCTTTGTTCAACTTACCTATTTTTAAAATCTGAAATACCTCTTGTGGGACCCTCAAAAATGCGTGAAAGCAGCGACCAAAGGAAACAAAATAAAATGGCAGGTACAGCCGAACTTTTGTCATAGTGTATTTCAAAGCTGGAGGTTTCTGATGATAACTTGTCTGTGGATTTTCACAGCTCCAGAGTCGGGACGAGTCATTGCAGGATGTCTTTAGCGAGGCAAATCAGAATCAGAATCAGAATCAGAAATGTTTTTAATGGCCATGTACAGTTTTAAGGACAGTACAAGGAATTTGTCTTGGTAGTTGGTGCACAAAACAAACAAAAAAAAAAACAAAGAACAACCCAGCAACAATAATAATAATAATAATAATAATAATGATAAATATAAAGGATGAGGGATAAATAAAGGATAGATAGAGAATAAAGGATAAATCTACTCCTCTGTGCTAGTGCGCAGGCAGGAAGAAGAGTTAGCTAGCACTGGCCTGTGGGAAAGGAGCTGTTTTTGTGTCTGGAGATTCTGGTCCTGATGGACCAAAACCTCCTTCCAGAAGGGAGAGATTGAAACAGTTTATGACCGGGGTGGGAGGGGTCGGCCACAATCTTTCCTGCACGCCTCAAAATCCTGGAGGCGTACAGGTCCTGGAGGGATGGCAGATTGCAGCCGATGACCTTCTCTGCAGAGTGGCCGTAGCTGCAGCGTACCAGATGGTGATGGAGGAGCAGAGGATGGACTGGATGATGGAGCTGTAGAAGTTCACCATCATCTTTGTTGGCAGACTGAACTTCTTCAGCTGCCGCAGGAAGTACATCCTCTGCTGAGCTTTTTTGATAAGGTCCTGAGTGATGATGGTCCCCGGGAAGCAGAAGTACTCCACAGAGCTCACTGTAGAGTCTCCCAGGGTGAGGGGGGCTGGGTTCTTCCTGAAGTCTGCTATCATCTCCACTGTCTTTAAAGCATTGAGCTCCAGGTTGTTCTGGCTGCACCAGGACACCAGCCGGTCTGTCTCCCACCTGTAGTCAGACTCGTCTCCATCAGAGATGAGACCGATGATGGTCATGTCGTCTGCAAACTTCAGGAGTTTGACCGACTGGTGAGAGGAGGTGCAGCTGTTGGTGTACAGGGAGAAGAGCAGAAGAGAAAGAACATAGCCCTGAGGAGATCCAGTGCTGATGGTCTGGGGAGCAGAGATGGTTTTTCCCAACTTCACGTGCTGCTTCCTGTCAGACAGGAAGTCTGTGATCCACTTGCAGGTGGAGTCTGGCACATTCAGCTGGGAAAGCTTGTCCTGAAGGAGAGCTGGGATTATAGTGTTGAAAGCAGAGCTGAAGTCCACAAACAGGATCCTGGCGTAGGAGCCTGGGGAGTCCAGGTGCTGGAGGATGAAGTGTAGAGCCAGGTTTACAGCATCATCTACAGACCTGTTGGATCTATAGGCAAACTGCAGGGGGTCCAGGAGGGGGTCGGTGATGTCCTTGATGTGGGAGAGCATGATGCGTTCAGCAGGACAACTCAACAACTGCATACTTACATATGAAATGTGTTTGGAGCTATCAGTAGCTTCAGTCCCGTTACCTAATCCACCGTCTCACTATCAGTTTCCCTGCTTTTTCCTGCAGAGATGTATTTCAAAAGCACTCCCTTTAGCAACGGATATTTATCGTGGCTCAAATGTTTACAAATATTTAAGTCAACGTGAGCATAAAGGCTCAAACATACTCAGACTGTCCGCACTCCTCAGATCTTACATACTCGGCCGCACCGCCGCTAAGTAGTTTCCATTAAAATCCTACATTTCCCACAATCCTTAGCACTTCTCTGTAGTCCTTGCATTCTTGGGATGTGTTTTAAACATGTACTTTAAAGGTACATAAGCTACAAAGGGTACGTCTGCCGGTCTCTCCTCTAAGCTTGTCTTTATCTCTCCTGCTCTATTTGTGCATGTACAGACACATAGTGTGCATATTCCCGTCTGTCTCTATGTGTGCGTGAACCTACATGTAGTTCTTGCTGCTGTGTGTTTGTGTGTGTGTTTATGCTTGTGGGCTGTGTATTGTGTGTAGTACTTCAGCAGGCAACAATCTGTCACTGCCAGCACTGACTTGCTGCCGAGTGGGCGTGTCTCACTGCTCCAGGAGCTCCGCCCATAATCAATGTATTTTTTTAAATTTTCCCTCTAGTGGCAGCTCAGCAGAAAGCAGGGGTTTAGTTACTCTTTAAGTCTATTTGAAACTAGCTTTAAACTCGTGGGTGTAAAGGTATACTGTAGCTTCGCGATAAGCCACACCCACTTCTTTACTTTTTGTAAGAAAATGGGTCTGGCCATACCACCGTATCTGCTCACTTCCCCATTTCAAAAGAAAATGAGCCAATCAGAGCTGTACAGAAAGAACGCCATATTTCCTGCGCTAAGCAGTGTTAAAACAAACATGGCGCCCATGACGGAGAAGACGTTCAGAGCTTCACTCTGCTCTGTTATAAAAAACCTGGATACATTGTTGAAACCACAACAAGAAGAGGGTTTAAAACCAATTTATATTGAGGAATGGTGTTTGTGCCGTGCTTTAACTGTAAGGTTTAGGGAAAAAGATATACACTTGTTGCGCTATTGTTGTCATGTCATGAGCCTCTTTGTTAGGTTGGTTACTCTGCTCAGCCCCCCCAGAACTCAAACACTTTGTGAGCGCTTCCGGGCTAATCGCCTGTATAAAAAACATTGAATAATACAAGGAAATTAGGATGGATTCCAGGCTAGTAAATGTATGTTATGTTTGTCCATCAGTGTGGAGGATGCAGCCAGCAACTTTCTCTATGGGGCAACATTGGTAAAGTTGCACATGCTAAAATAATTGGCAACTTTTTTGCAATATTTAGCAACAAGCAATATTTAAAAAATGTTTGTGAATGTTACTTATTTACTGAGCCCCTAAAGGGACTCAGTAAATAACCTTTACGTGAGCATGCAATAAAAAAAATAAAATTACGTGTGTAAATCTAAATCTAAATGGTAAATTTAAATGTTAAATCTAAATATTGAATTTAAATGTTACATTTAAATGTTAAATTTAAATGTTACATATAGCATTTAACATCTGGCTAACACTGGGCGGTAGGTGGATGTTCACCCTGGACAGGGTGTTAAATCTAAATGTTAAATGTAAATCTTAAATGTTAAATTTAAATTGCGTTCACGTCAATAAGCTTATATTTTGCTACTTCTGGAGAATTTGCATATTAGCTAAATATTTAGTTCCACCCATGACATTTAACATTTAGATTTAGTTTTAACATTTAGATTTAACATTGACATTATGTATTTAAGAGAAGAAGAAAAAATCACAAATTTCACAAATATTTCTGTAAATCTGATAAAAAGTCATGTAAAATCACATACATTTTTTAAACGTGGTTTATAGCTAAATGTTGCAATAAGTTGCTATTTACTTTAGCATGCACAACTTTCAATTCGGTGCTCTGTAACTTTACCAGCTGCCATCATTTTAGTTTAACCCTTCGAGTCGCTGGTGGCTGGCTGCACATTAAGCTACGACGCTTGTGAAAGTAGACTTGCTTTACTTGTGTCTCATTTCCAAAGAAGATGTTGTCATTTTGCACACACAAACACTTACTTAAAGATGTTTGTCTAGTGTGTGTGTGTGTGTGTGTGTCCAGATGGAGACAGGGCTATGTGTTTATTCTGCTGTTTTTCTCCACTTATTCAACTATGTGTCACTGACACACAATGAAGAGCTATTTATTTATTTAACATTTATTAAAGGGAACTAAAAGAATGTAGATTGAGAGTAGTACAACATTCCATGTTTAATATGCTATAATATTGTTATTAGACATGTTTGGATACCTCTATCTTGTCCTCTGTGTAGTTCTTGGGGTTTTTTGGAAGATAAATTAAAAACTTTGGTTTGTGGTAGCATTGTGTCTTCATTCATATTTGGTGTCAGTTCTCGATCAGTCAGAACCTCTAGAAACTCATTTTAGTTCAGGGGCCGAAAACGGAACAGTTTGATCTACAGTGGGCCACAGATTTTATGCGGGAAAGTCAGTAATTTTTTTTAAAAAATGACTGAAACCACGCGATATGAGCACCGGGAAAACTGTGAGCCCCTGCCATTATGGTTGAGTGTCATTTAAACAACGATTCATGTTTTCTTTGTCATTTTTACTTTCTCCTACGGGCTGAATTGGATGCTCAAAGGGCCAGTTTTGGCCCCAGGACCATGAGTTTGACACGTGCTCTAGAACAAGGGTGTCAAACTCATTTTAGTTCAGGGGCCAAAAACAAAACAGTTTGACCTTAAGTGGGTTGGAAAACCAGCAAATTCAACATTGATGTGGCCTGATTTTCACTTCCTCTTATAAATTATATATAAATGATAAAGTATGTGAGTATATCCATTTTGTAAATAAATTGAGAGTTTCTTTCAACAATTTGAGATTAAAAATGACTGCCGTCATGTGATATAAGAACTGAAAAACTGAGCACTGCAAATATTTAATTACATTTTTGTAATTTGAGTGCTGGAGATATCTACAACTGAATCAGTTGGTCATTTACAAAATGTTTCATGATTTTGAAACTCTAAAGTAGGGGTTTTCAACTGGTCTCACCCTGGGACCCACATCTTGCCACAAATTGTGACCCACTTTTTTTTTTTTTTTTTAGAATTCAGCCAACCAAATTTAGATTTTCTAAAATAGCTGTTGAAAAACATATATAATATTTTTAAAAACATAAATCTATATATTTCCTGTGCAACAAGCATTCATAGCATGCCTGTCAAAAAAAAAATTCTTTCAAAATAAAAGACCGAGTCCAACATGAGAGACATTAAGTATTTATTTATTTTTGACCTATCCATGTAATGATCTTTATAACACGAATCAAATACACTCGTGATAAAGTCCAGAGGATCTCTGCAAAACATGCGCTGACAGACTCTGAAACCAGATGCCACGTCACCTCTAGACTCGGAGAGCGCAGTCCTCTACCAAGCACCTCATTTCCACCCATAATGTGATTGATTCGATTCATTGATAATCAAAACACCTTTAACATTTAAAATAACAATATTATTATTTGTCAAACATTGAAATATTGCAATGTTGTTACAATGACTACCTGTCAGTATTGAGCTGTGTTACAATGACTACTTGTCAACATTGAGCTGTTACCATGACTACTTGTCAAAATTGAGCTGTTGAATCTGAGAGAAGATGTGCACGTGTGGTATTTTCTCATTTTTGGTAATCCAGAACATCACCAACATTTAATGACCCTGTCCCATTATCCATATTTCCTGAAAATGTTATTCAAATCCATTCATAACCTTTCAAGGTATCTTGCTAACAGACAGATTGCGGACCATTGCGGAGCCACTAGGATCAGAGTGTGCCCATGCTATCAAGGCCAATGGAGGGGAAACATAGAGCAGCACTCACATCCAATTGTGCACTAAGGCGTCTACCCCGAGGGGATCCCCGGGCTGTGCAGGAAGTAAAACAGCACGTGCTGTGCGTTTTCTTCTGCGGCAAACAGATCCACCTTGGCTCATGCGTAACACGCCCAGAGTTGTTCCACGACCTCAGGGTGTAGCCTCCATTCTCTGTACAACGGTGCCCTCCTGGACAACAAGTCTGCATTCCGGGATGTGTGTTGCTGTCAGGGAGGGGAGGCAACCACAACTCCACAGGATCAGCCTGCACGCCAGCAGGTGCAACTGTTGGGAGCGCAACCCTCCCTGATGGTTGATGTACGCTACCATGGATGTATTGTCCATCCTCAGCAGGACATGGTGGTCTGTGAGGAATGGAAGGAAATGCCTCACCGAAAGAAACACCACTGAGAGCTTCAAATAGTTGATGTGGTAAAGTTGAAGGCGCATGTCCCAGCAGTCTCTCACAAACCATCCCTCGTGCACTGCCCGCCAACCCATCAGGCTGGCGTCCGTGGTGACTATCTTCCTCGACATGATGGTGCCCATAGGCACTCACTGCGTCAGAAAAGACAGGGTACACCAGTGGCGTAGAGCCCTGGCGAACTCCGGTGTAACCAATACCCTCCGTGCACCATGACGCGCCGGATCCAGTCCACATACGGCCACCCACAGCTGAAATGCCCACATGTAGAGGCGGCCGAACCGGGTCACAAGGATGGCCGACGCCATCAGCCCGATCAGCCGAAGACACATCCTGAATTGGATGGACCTTCCCGGGTGGAAAAGCGCAAGACACGCCGCAACAGTTTACACCCGTGCAGCCGAAAGGCGCACCGTGAATGGCACCGAATACATTGATAGGCCCAGAAAGATTATCTCTTGTTCATTGTTCCCACATCTGCAGAAGTGAGCCTACAAGCCTCCAGCCCCCTTGGTGTGTGAGGCCTTTCCCTCTATCTACTCCTCTGTGCTAGTGCGCAGGCAGGAAGAAGAGTTAGCTAGCACTGGCCTGTGACTGCCAGCTGCTAAGCTAACAGAGGTCTGACTCCCAGCACCTGGTGACCGCTTGGGGTGGCCAGGGCATTGTCGTCACTGAGCCACCAACTGGTGTGTTGGGTCCGGTGCTCGACAGCCGTGGAGGGCATCGAAGTAGTGTAATCCGAGCGTGGAGGCAGGACAAATACTGGTCGACCTGGTGTGGTTGAGAAACTGAAAAGAATATCAACAGCACCGTTCAGCGACGGAATCCAAATGGGTCCACCTGTGGACAGTTTAGTTGCTGCGATGCAAGATAGCTCTGAGTGGGAAGAGGTTTTTGAATGGCGCTGTATTCCCTGCCCACTCCACTTATCGTAGGCAGAACTACGTTGGCATACATCCCATAGTGAGACATCAAAACAAATGTTATTAAAGAGAACCTTCCGCTCTGCGCTTTGCACTTGGTGGAGGTAATAATAATAATAGTAATTAACAAACCTTCTATTGTACTCTACTATGCTGCTGTCCACTGTTTCCCTCTTTGTTTAAATATCTGATAAATAATCCAAGAATTAGATGGAAGAGGCACTATATTTAAACATATTTATTGTTAAAAGTGAAGCAGTTCATGCAAATAAATGTGAGAAAACCCACTTAAATATTGAAAAAAAAAATTATACAAAATATGTTTACAATGATTCAATAAATTATTGCATTGTTAGTGTAGTTGATTACTGGTTGCTGTGTTTACATGTCCTGGATTCCATCAGTGGATGACATCACAGAGAATCTGCCTTTCATCTGAGCAGAGTTAAAATAGAACACATCACGCTTTCATCTGCATAATGAAACCAGGAAGGCGACACTTAACACAACAAATAGAAAACTTGATCAGACAGTGTTAGTGCAGTCAGTGTTTAAAACTACAAACATGGATCCAAACACACAGCAGACTGTGACCTCTCGTGGATCCCAGACAGATTGCAGTGTAACGGAGCTTCACCATACGGAGGAGGGCGGTAATTATCTGAAGAAAACTATTGAAAACACACTTTTCCAAAGAAAACTTTTGAAGCATAAACACAAACAGTTCACTTCAGTGTCCAAAGTTCAGATAAGGAAGCTGAAAAACGAGATCCAGAGTCTCAGAGAAGAATTGTTTAATCTCCAGCAGCAGTTGAAGGCTACAAACGCTAGCATCTTAACACAGACAACTAAGAAGCAACTTGAGATCGAGAAATTTTGGGAGCGATTACAAGATCTAGAGTTTGAACTCAAAGAGGAAAAGAAAGCATGGAAAATCTCAAAAAAGCAAGTGGCAAAGTCTAAGATTGAGCTCCAGGAAAAGGAATGCATGCTGACTTCCATGAAGAAAAAGTTTGATGAGACAGGTAAACCTGTGGAGTTGCAGGCTGGGACCAACACTAGCTCTGCTGTTGGGGCACAGGCAGGAGGTTTTTGGTCTTGCTGTGCACGAACCCTATTTTCACGCCGTGTTGGCACTGCAGTGGCCTGTGTAGCACTAGCATACGTGGTGGTTCAAAGATATCCAAGGATGATATTTAGATGTCCGCATAATCTTACTCTCTTGAGCATTGTCACGAAGCTGATTGTTAGAAAGCAATGTGAAAGAATGGAAAACATATATTCTCTTATGATTCATCGTTTCTTTTGCCAGAAATGGTGAGTTCCAGCCTCAACTGAAGTCAAATGCACATCTTATTCTTTTTTAATAACTCATTAATGTTTAATTTATCTGCATCTCGATCCTAAATCTAAATCATGGAATTGATCAGCTGATCTTTCTACGCTATTGGTCAGATTTCCCAACGAGGAAGTCCAGCAATGGGAGAGACTGTATATCCTGAGTGTTACGTGTTTCCTCTATGGCCGGTCTCCCTCCTTCCCCTTTCTGAGTGGCTGTAGCACACCTGATTGCTGTTGGCAATCAGGGTGAGGGAGATTATTTAGCATGGCAGGAGAGAGGAGCAGGGAGAGCAGAGTTGAGCACTGAGCCACACACACACTGCAGGACAGAGGTATAGTGAGGTTTGGTTGTCGCTTGGTTGGTTGTTGTCTTGTTGGTTGTTTTGTTGAGTGGTTTGAAACCTTTTTCTATTTAAGTAGCAATTATTTAACTCAGGCATGTTTAGATTGCTGGGCTTTGTTATTTTAGTTTGGCTATAGTCGCCGGTAGACCTGTTTTCCGGGTTTTCTTTTTTTTGGTTTAATAGTTAGTTTTGGTTGAGGTAGCTTAGCCAGGGTGGGGCCTGGTCCGATGGCCCATGGAGCGGTTAGCCAGGTTCTTAACCCCTCTTTTCCTTATTTTGGCCGGCGCCTATAGCCTTTTTGGTTTGTTGATTTATGTTTTGACTCATTAATGTTTTATTTACAATAAACTTGCCAACTCGAACCCTTTTGTCTGTGTCCTTTTGTATATGTTAGTGGTCTCCCTTCATCAAGCCACATTTTCTTCAGGAGACCGTAACACTGAGGACGTGGAAAACGTCCATTGGCCAGATTGGAATTATGATAACAGGTCTTCTGCTGTTTGGAACTGGCATTTTTCTGATTTATTGCAAAATTCGGATTACGTTGGCAGCATTATTGGAAGCCGCTAGTCAACGACAAAAAGTGGCCAAACTCTTATTATTGGAATGACCAGGAACAATAGGGATGCAGTCAATGTTGTGTCTAGCTCGTCTGAAAACAACTTCTCTTATCTCATTCGGCCTCCTGAGATGAACAGCCTGTTGTCAAGGTCTGTTTTTTCTCCAATCTTCCATGGATGGATGTTGATTTGACGCTCTGACCTTTACCTCACTTTCCATGAATACCTGGGATCTGGTTCGGCTAACGAACTCTTGAGATCATCTCTACTGCAACGCCGTTCCACGTCATCGGCTTTGAGATGAACTGTGAGAGACTTGAGCAGAGTCTCACTCCTACACACAACCCGTTTCTACACCATCTCCTCTGGCCCCAACCCCAACTCCCTCCCTGCAGATGGCAGCAGTAGGCGAGCCGTAAGGGCTGCGCCATCCTGTGGCTGACCTGAAAACTACCCATCCTAAGACGCATCGCCTGTGTATTGAATTGAATGCTAAGATTAAAGATTAAAGATTAAATCAGGGCTTTCACCTTTATTTATTGGCATACATGTTTTCACACATATACAAATTTGTTCTCTGCATTTAACCCATCCCTGAGGAGCAGTGGGCAGCCACGTTGTGGCGCCCGGAGAGCAGTTGGGGTACTTGATCAGCATCCCACAGCAATGGCCCAGGTAAGATTTTACCGGCAACCCTCCGGTTACAAGCGAGCGTCCTTAACCACTAGGCCACCACTCCCCACTGTTGTGTTTTTGGCGGAGCAAGGGGCAGATGAGCTTCCACCGCATATAAAATGTGTTTATGTGAACAAAAATGCTTTGTTCAACTTACCTATTTTTAAAATCTGAAATACCTCTTGTGGGACCCTCAAAAATGCGTGAAAGCAGCGACCAAAGGAAACAAAATAAAATGGCAGGTACAGCCGAACTTTTGTCATAGTGTATTTCAAAGCTGGAGGTTTCTGATGATAACTTGTCTGTGGATTTTTCACAGCTCCAGAGTCGGGACGAGTCATTGCAGGATGTCTTTAGCGAGGCAAATCAGAATCAGAATCAGAATCAGAAATGTTTTTAATGGCCATGTACAGTTTTAAGGACAGTACAAGGAATTTGTCTTGGTAGTTGGTGCACAAAACAAACAAAAAAAAAAACAAAGAACAACCCAGCAACAATAATAATAATAATAATAATAATGATAAATATAAAGGATGAGGGATAAATAAAGGATAGATAGAGAATAAAGGATAAATCTACTCCTCTGTGCTAGTGCGCAGGCAGGAAGAAGAGTTAGCTAGCACTGGCCTGTGGGAAAGGAGCTGTTTTTGTGTCTGGAGATTCTGGTCCTGATGGACCAAAACCTCCTTCCAGAAGGGAGAGATTGAAACAGTTTATGACCGGGGTGGGAGGGGTCGGCCACAATCTTTCCTGCACGCCTCAAAATCCTGGAGGCGTACAGGTCCTGGAGGGATGGCAGATTGCAGCCGATGACCTTCTCTGCAGAGTGGATGATACGCTGCAGTCTGGCCTTGTCCTTGGCCGTAGCTGCAGCGTACCAGATGGTGATGGAGGAGCAGAGGATGGACTGGATGATGGAGCTGTAGAAGTTCACCATCATCTTTGTTGGCAGACTGAACTTCTTCAGCTGCCGCAGGAAGTACATCCTCTGCTGAGCTTTTTTGATAAGGTCCTGAGTGATGATGGTCCCCGGGAAGCAGAAGTACTCCACAGAGCTCACTGTAGAGTCTCCCAGGGTGAGGGGGGCTGGGTTCTTCCTGAAGTCTGCTATCATCTCCACTGTCTTTAAAGCATTGAGCTCCAGGTTGTTCTGGCTGCATCAAAACAAATGTTATTAAAGAGAACCTTCCGCTCTGTGCTTTGCACTTGGTGGAGGTAATAATAATAATAGTAATTAACAAACCTTCTATTGTACTCTACTATGCTGCTGTCCACTGTTTCCCTCTTTGTTTAAATATCTGATAAATAATCCAAGAATTAGATGGAAGAGGCACTATATTTAAACATATTTATTGTTAAAAGTGAAGCAGTTCATGCAAATAAATGTGAGAAAACCCACTTAAATATTGAAAAAAAAAATTATACAAAATATGTTTACAATGATTCAATAAATTATTGCATTGTTAGTGTAGTTGATTACTGGTTGCTGTGTTTACACGTCCTGGATTCCATCAGTGGATGACATCACAGAGAATCTGCCTTTCATCTGAGCAGAGTTAAAATAGAACACATCACGCTTTCATCTGCATAATGAAACCAGGAAGGCGACACTTAACACAACAAATAGAAAACTTGATCAGACAGTGTTAGTGCAGTCAGTGTTTAAAACTACAAACATGGATCCAAACACACAGCAGACTGTGACATCTCGTGGATCCCAGACAGATTGCAGTGTAACGGAGCTTCACCATACGGAGGAGGGCGGTAATTATCTGAAGAAAACTATTGAAAACACACTTTTCCAAAGAAAACTTTTGAAGCATAAACACAAACAGTTCACTTCAGTGTCCAAAGTTCAGATAAGGAAGCTGAAAAACGAGATCCAGAGTCTCAGAGAAGAATTGTTTAATCTCCAGCAGCAGTTGAAGGCTACAAACGCTAGCATCTTAACACAGACAACTAAGAAGCAACTTGAGATCGAGAAATTTTGGGAGCGATTACAAGATCTAGAGTTTGAACTCAAAGAGGAAAAGAAAGCATGGAAAATCTCAAAAAAGCAAGTGGCAAAGTCTAAGATTGAGCTCCAGGAAAAGGAATGCATGCTGACTTCCATGAAGAAAAAGTTTGATGAGACAGGTAAACCTGTGGAGTTGCAGGCTGGGACCAACACTAGCTCTGCTGTTGGGGCACAGGCAGGAGGTTTTTGGTCTTGCTGTGCACGAACCCTATTTTCACGCCGTGTTGGCATTGCAGTGGCCTGTGTAGCAGTTCCAACACTAGCATACGTGGTGGTTCAAAGATATCCAAGGATGATATTTAGATGTCCGCATAATCTTACTCTCTTGAGCATTGTCACAAAGCTGATTGTTAGAAAGCAATGTGAAAGAATGGAAAACAAATATTCTCTTATGATTCATCGTTTCTTTTGCCAGAAATGGTGAGTTCCAGCCTCAACTGAAGTCAAATGCACATCTTATTCTTTTTTAATAACTCCTCTGAATCTCTGGTCTTTGGAGACAGCAGACGTGTTTTCGTTTGCTCCGATAACACGACCTTGGCTACAGCTGGCTACAGCTGAACAGCCTGAACAGCCTGAAAAACTGGGCCCAAGACTGAAGGAAAATGGTGAAAAAACCGACGCTGGAAAACTCACTGGAAAGACTACAAAGCGAAACAAAGGTACTGAAAGAAAAGAATGAAAGAAATGCTGAAGAGATAAAATTGTTGAACGCGAGGGTTGAACAGCTGGAACAAAAGGAAAGAGAGAAAGATGTCATCATCACAGGCCTAAAGATAAAACCCAGGAGTGACGAAGAAACAAAATCGATTGAACAACAGGTCATTGACTTCCTGAAGTCGAAGGACATTGTCCTGAACCCTGACAACATCAACTCCTGCCATCTCCTGCCAAAGAGAAATGATACCAGAGCTGTAAAAATAACCTTCACGAATATAAAATTCAAAGGAGAAATACTCAAGCAAAGAAATAAACTCAAGGGAACGAAGGTGTACATCAATGAAAACCTGACGAAACAAAATGCAAGCATTGCATGGAAAGCACGCCAAATAAAAAAAGAAGGAAAGATTATGAAGACTTGGTCAAAAAACTGCAGGATTTACATCCAGGAAGAAGAGGACGGAAAACCAGTTCTCGTCAAAACGATGGACAACTTGGGAAAATACGAAGGATCCACCTAAACAACAACACTACTGATGGTAATCATGGATATGGACCCAGATCTATATAAACACTGGAAATAAAACTCAGACTGTGATTATTTTACGGAGACCGATTTAAATGTGAAACCAAGAGTAAAAAAGGTCTGTCATTTATTCAGTTCAATTGCTAGGTGGTGGGGTGAGTAAGGATTACATTAAATTTAAATTCAAAGTGTTTATTGTCATATGTGCAGTTAGAAACACGTTTTTTTTTTTTTTATATACAATGAAATTACTGCCTTGCTTATGAGCTGGGATATAATAATGTGTTTATACAAGTTAAATCTAACAGTGGAAAATACAACACTGCCAATAAAACTAACAACAGCAGTTAGAAACACGCTTATGAACTAAGATATATTACATTAAAATACTGCCTTGCTTGTGAACTGGGATGTAGTGATGTGTTTATACAAGTTGGATCTGATCCCATCATCAGACAGTGGAGGATACAACACTGCCAATGGAACTAACAACAGCTGGATTACCCTTGATGTAGAGACAAAACAAGGTGACATTGTGGATGAAAAGGGAAAAACCTTCCAAACACCTTCGAAAGAGGAACTATTCTTGAACTGGAGGAATGCTAACAACGTCTGGCAGGGAACAAGGCCAATACAAACAAAGATAGAGAGGACAACACTGACTACAGATGGACGTTCAGAAGAAATCAAGAATGTTTGACCAGAGAGACATGTAAACCCATGTAAATTTGCGATGGTAAAACAGGGGACGGGACCCGGATAAGCAAACTGCTTCTCTCGTCTCCTTTTTCGGCATGTACAAAAAAAAAAAAAAAAAAAAAAAAAAAAAAAAAAAAAAAAGTGAATGTAACCATGTCGGAAATAAACTGAATAAATAAATAAATAAATAAAAAAAATAAATTAAGGTTTAATTTATCTGCATCTCGATCCTAAATCTAAATCATGTAATTGATCAGCTGATCTTTCTACGCTATTGGTCAGATTTCCCAACGAGGAAGTCCAGCAATGGGAGAGACTGTATATCCTGAGGACGTGGAAAACGTCCATTGGCCAGATTGGAATTATGATAACAGGTCTTCTGCTGTTTGGAACTGGCATTTTTCTGATTTATCGCAAAATTCGGATTACGTTGGCAGCATTATTGGAAGCCGCTAGTCAACGACAAAAAGTGGCCAAACTCTTATTATTGGAATGACCAGGAACAATAGGGATGCAGTCAATGTTGTGTCTAGCTCGTCTGAAAACAACTTCTCTTATCTCATTCGGCCTCCTGAGATGAACAGCCTGTTGTCAAGGTCTGTTTTTTCTCCAATCTTCCATGGATGGATGTTGATTTGACGCTCTGACCTTTACCTCACTTTCCATGAATACCTGGGATCTGGCTCGGCTAACGAACTCTTGAGATCATCTCTACTGCAACGCCGTTCCACGTCATCGGCTTTGAGATGAACTGTGAGAGACTTGAGCAGAGTCTCACTCCTACACACAACCCGTTTCTACACCATCTCCTCTGGCCCCAACCCCAACTCCCTCCCTGCAGATGGCAGCAGTAGGCGAGCCGTAAGGGCTGCGCCATCCTGTGGCTGACCTGAAAACTACCCATCCTAAGACGCATCGCCTGTGTATTTCACCTTTATTTATTGGCATACATGTTTTTACACATATACAAATTTGTTCTCTGCATTTAACCCATCCCTGAGGAGCAGTGGGCAGCCACGTTGTGGCGCCCGGAGAGCAGTTGGGGTACTTAATCAGCATCCCACAGCAATGGCCCAGGTAAGATTTTACCGGCAACCCTCCGATTACAAGCGAGCGTCCTTAACCACTAGGCCACCACTCCCCACTGTTGTGTTTGTTGGCGGAGCAAGGGGCAGATGAGCTTCCACCGCATATAAAATGTGTTTATGTGAACAAAAATGCTTTGTTCAACTTACCTTTTTTTTAAATCTGAAATACCTCTTGTGGGACCCTCAAAAATGCGTGAAAGCAGCGACCAAAGGAAACAAAATAAAATGGCAGGTACAGCCGAACTTTTGTCATAGTGTATTTCAAAGCTGGAGGTTTCTGATGATAACTTGTCTGTGGATTTTTCACAGCTCCAGAGTCGGGACGAGTCATTGCAGGATGTCTTTAGCGAGGCAAATCAGAATCAGAATCAGAATCAGAAATGTTTTTAATGGCCATGTACAGTTTTAAGGACAGTACAAGGAATTTGTCTTGGTAGTTGGTGCACAAAAAAAAAAAAAAAAAAACAAAAAAAAAAAAAAACAAAGAACAACCCAGCAACAATAATAATAATAATAATAATAATAATGATAAATATAAAGGATGAGGGATAAATAAAGGATAGATAGAGCATAAAGGATAAATCTACTCCTCTGTGCTAGTGCGCAGGCAGGAAGAAGAGTTAGCTAGCACTGGCCTGTGGGAAAGGAGCTGTTTTTGTGTCTGGAGATTCTGGTCCTGATGGACCAAAACCTCCTTCCAGAAGGGAGAGATTGAAACAGTTTATGACCGGGGTGGGAGGGGTCGGCCACAATCTTTCCTGCACGCCTCAAAATCCTGGAGGCGTACAGGTCCTGGAGGGATGGCAGATTGCAGCCGATGACCTTCTCTGCAGAGTGGATGATACGCTGCAGTCTGGCCTTGTCCTTGGCCGTAGCTGCAGCGTACCAGATGGTGATGGAGGAGCAGAGGATGGACTGGATGATGGAGCTGTAGAAGTTCACCATCATCTTTGTTGGCAGACTGAACTTCTTCAGCTGCCGCAGGAAGTACATCCTCTGCTGAGCTTTTTTGATAAGGTCCTGTGATGATGGTCCCCGGGAAGCAGAAGTACTCCACAGAGCTCACTGTAGAGTCTCCCAGGGTGAGGGGGGCTCGGTTCTTCCTGAAGTCTGCTATCATCTCCACTGTCTTTAAAGCATTGAGCTCCAGGTTGTTCTGGCTGCACCAGGACACCAGCCGGTCTGTCTCCCACCTGCAGTCAGACTCGTCTCCATCAGAGATGAGACCGATGATGGTCGTGTCGTCTGCAAACTTCAGGAGTTTGACCGACTGGTGAGAGGAGGTGCAGCTGTTGGTGTACAGGGAGAAGAGCAGAGGAGAAAGAACACAGCCCTGAGGAGATCCAGTGCTGATGGTCCCGGGAGCAGAGATGGTTTTTCCCAGCTTCACGTGCTGCTTCCTGTCAGACAGGAAGTCTGTGATCCACTTGCAGGTGGAGTCTGGCACGTTCAGCTGGGAAAGCTTGTCCTGAAGGAGAGCTGGGAGTATAGTGTTGAAAGCAGAGCTGAAGTCCACAAACAGGATCCTGGCGTAGGAGCCTGGGGAGTCCAGGTGCTGGAGGATGAAGTGGACAGCCAGGTTTACAGCATCGTCTACAGACCTGTTGGATCTATAGGCAAACTGCAGGGGGTCCAGGTGGGGGTCGGTGATGTCCTTGATGTGGGAGAGCATGAGGCGTTTAAAGGACTTCATGTCCACAGATGTCAGATCGATGGGTCTGTAGTCATTAAGTCCGGTGATCCTCAGCTTTTTAGGGACAGGAACGATGGTGGAGGCCTTAAAACAGGCTGGTACGGTGCATGTCTCCAGTGAGGTGTTAAAAATGTCTGTGAACACTGGAGACAGCTGATCAGCACAGTGCTTTAAGGTGGAAGGAGAGACAGAGTCCGGCTGGGCTGGGCCGTAACAAGCCCAGTGGTAAAGGCTACTTCCAGAGGGACGGATTGCTGTTTCATTGGTCTGGGGAGTCCAAGTGAGAACGTTTAGTGGTTCCAAGCAATCTACGGGAACAGGTGCTAGAGCTGGGTCACTTAGGGTTTAAAAAAAACTGATAAAATTTCTTGTAATTTTAAACTTTTCAGAAATCAAAGATTATTGTCAGACATGTCCCGACTGTCAGTTGTCTAGCGACTAAAATGCTCCAAAATATCCTCTACATCTACTTCCCATTACTGAGCTTGCCTTTGGCAGGATAGCCATAGTCTTCCTTTTATTTCAAAGATTCTTGAGAAAGTTGTGGCAGCTCAGCTCTGTGAATTTCTTTTTTCTTTTTTTTTTTTTTTTTTTTTTTTTTAAAAAAAATAAAAAAAAAAAAAAAAAAAAAAAGCTCTGTGAATTTCTTCAAAATAACAGCCTGTTCGAGGACTTCCAGTCAGGTTTTAGAGCTCAACACAGCACAGAGACTGCTTTAGTTAAAGTAACTAATGATCTACTCTGGGCTTCAGATGAAGGACGACTCTCAGTGCTGGTTTTATTAGATCTTAGTGCAGCTTTTGACACTATAGATCACTATATTCTACTAGAGAGATTAGAGAAATTACTTGGAATCACAGGGACTGCCCTAAACTGGTTTAAGTCCTACCTATCTGATAAGTACCAGTTTGTACACGTGAATAATAAGTCTTCTGTGTACACTAAAGTAAGCTACGGGGTTCCTCAGGGCTCTGTGCTAGGTCCAATCCTCTTCTGTATCTATATGATCCCCCTTGGTAATGTTGTTGTTAACTTTCACTGCTATGCTGATGATACCCAACTGTATGTATCAATGAAGCCAGGTGAGACAAATCAGCTATCTAAACTTGAGGCCTGTCTAAAGGACATTAGGGCCTGGATGGACCAAATTTTCTTCTTCTCAACTCAGACAAGACTGAGGTCATTGTACTGGGCCCACGACACCTTAGAGAAACCTATGCTAGCCTAACTGCCCTAGATGGCATTACTCTGGCACAAAGCACAACTGTTAGAAACCTTGGGGTTCTATTTGATCAGGACTTATCCTTCAACTCTCACATAAAACAAACTTCAAGAACTGCCTTCTTTCATCTCTGTAACATTGCTAAAATCAGATCTATCCTGTCTCAGGGCGACGCCGAAAAACTAGTCCATGCTTTTGTTACCTCTAGACTGGATTATTGTAATTCTCTTTTAGCAGGCTGCCCGAGCAAGTCGCTTAAGACACTTCCGCTGGTTCAAAATGCTGCAGCACGTGTACTGACTAAAACTAGGAGAAGAGATCACATTACTCCTGCATTAGCCTCTCTGCATTGGCTTCCCATAAAATATAGAATAGAATTCAAGATTCTTCTTCTCACTTATAAAGCCCTAAATGGACAGGCACCAGTCTATCTCAAGGAGCTTGTAGTGCCATACAATCCCCCCAGAACACTACGCTCTCAAAATGCTGGCCTACTCGTTGTTCCATTCATCTCTAAAAGTAGTATAGGAGGAAGAGCTTTCAGTTATCAGGCCCCACTTCTCTGGAACCATCTACCAACCACGGTTCGGGGGGCAGACACCCTCTCTACCTTTAAGGTTAGGCTCAAAACATTCCTCTTTGGTAAAGCTTTTAGTTAGGAACCAGCTCATAGCTCATAATTAAGATGCAATAGGCATAGACTGCCGGAGGGGGGGTCTGGCATGCTCGGTTGGAGAGAGGTTGGAGAGGGCGTTAAGAGAGAGGTCATTTAGGTTAGAGAGAGACCGGAGAGGGTCCCATTCCTCTCTCAAACACTCCCTCTATGTCTGCTTCTTCCCTTGTGTGTTTGCTCCTGTACTCCTTCTGGCCTTTGTCTTGCAGGTCAGTGGGATCCTCAGTGTGGAGTTACAGAGTCTCAACAACTCTGTCTCCACCCTTTCCTCTGCACACACCCAACACAGCATAACGTGGATGGCTGTTCATCATAGTAATGGGATCCACACAAGGTTCCTGCTGCTTAACAGAAGGTTTTCCTTGCCGCCATGATGAATTCATGTTGGGTGTGGGATACATATGTATGTGTATATACGTATATATGCATATGTGTGTATCCATAAAATGAAGAGTCCGTCCTTAAGACTGCTCTACTGTAAAGTGTCTTGAGATACCATTGGTTATGATTTGGCGCTATACAAATAAAGATTGATTGATTGATTGATTGACATAGTGGGTCCCCTAGAAAGGTCACAGGCAGGCAATAGATATATTGTATATTACCCTGCTAAGAAGGTAGCATTTGCGCTTCTCTAGCTGCTTTTGCGAGTAGGCATTCCCTCAGAGAATTTAAAAGACCAGGGGACAAACTTTCTGTCCAATACTCTCAAGCAGGTGTATAGGATTTTGGGTATTAAAAGTATTCAGACCACCCCTTATCACCCCCAGACAGATGGTCTAGTCGAGAGATAAAACCGGACTCTCAAGATCATGTTAAGAAAAGTCGTCTCCAAAAAGGCAAAGACTGGGACAAGTGGTTGCCTTACCTCTTCTTTGCTTACTGCGAAGTCCTACAGGTTTTCACAGGGTTCTCGCCCTTTGAACTTTTTTATGGTTGGCAGGTGAGGGCCCCACTTGGTGTTTTGCAGGAGTCCTCCACCAACATACTCACCTTTGTTCTCAAAATGCGTGACAAGATGGAACAGACCTCACAGCTGGTGAGAAAGGAGATGAATGATGCACAACAGGTCCAGAAAACCTGGTATGATCGTGTGACAAGGAAGAGGTACTTTGATCCAGGTCAGCAGGTACTTTTGTTATTGCCTACATCAGACAATAAGTTACTGGCGAAATGGAAGGGCCCATACAAAGTCTTAAGGAAACAGAGTGACACAGTCTATGAGATAAAGATTCCAGAGAGGAGAAAACGAAAACAGAATTTTCATATTAATTTATTGAAGAAGTGAAAACTCGTGGCCCTCCCTCAAGCCCACAGTTTTATGTACGGGCTGTAACTGAGGAAGATGAGGAGGGTGAGTTCACTCCAGCTAGGCCTTCTGAGGCCCAAATTGTCCGGTCACATCTCTTTCCTACCCAGCAACTAGAAATGGAGACCATCATCCCACCTGACCTCTTTAAAGAGAAGCCAGGAACCACAGACCTGGTCCAGTATGACATCCTGCTAAAAGACAGCACCCCCATCAGGCAAAGGATGTATTGCATTCCAGAGCGGATGGTTCCGGTGCTGAAGAAATAGATTCAGGTCATGTTGGAGCTGGGTGTAATCGAGCCTCCACTAGTGAATGAAGCAACCCTGTGGTACTAATTATCAAGAAGGATAGGGGCATCATATTCTGCATAGATTTATGGAAGGGAAATGTACAATCAAAGTTTGATCCCTATCCTTTGCCTAGGCTTGACGACCTAATAGAGCGAGTGGGCCAGTCCCGGTTCATCAGTACCCTGGATCTGTGTAAGGGATACTGGCAATTCCCTCTTTCCTCGCTATAGGACCCCTCATGGAATATGGTAGTTTACCAGAATGTCATGAGTCTGCCATGAGTCTGATTATTTAGTTATGGTTTACCTCCCTGTTCCTTGTTTTTGCCTGTTCCGGTCCATGTTTTCCTGCCTGCCCAGTTTTCCTGTTCTCCACAGCTGCTCCTCATTCCCTCGTCAAGTCGGGGAAGGAGATATATACTCCCTCAGTGCAGTCAGCTCTTGCTAGATTGTCAACCTGTGAAGAGAGACTTTCAAGCTCTGTGAAAACATTGAGAGTTCCTGACTCTGATTGTTAAGTGTGAATCTGTGTTCTTATTTAATAAATAAATCCGATTGGGGAATATTTCAGTTATCCTCCTTGTTTTGTTTGGGGCCCGTTTATTCAATCTTATTTAGATATTTCAGTATCTGTCTACTCCTTCCTGCGTTGCATTTGAGTTCTTCTGTATACCTGTGATACAGAATGCCATTTGGACTGCACGGAGCTCCGACCACATTTCAAAGGCTGATGAACAAAGTTCTGGCAGGTATGGAATCGTTCGCAGCAGCATACCTTGACGATGTCATCATTTACAGTAACTCGTGGGAGGAGCATCTTTCCCACCTGGAGGCTGTTCTTCAGCGGATCAAGCAGGTCGGCTTGACCATCAATTCAAAGAAATGTTCCCTGGTAAAGTAAGAACTGCAGTATCTAGAACACATCTTAGGAGGCAGTGTGATCAGATTTGTGAAGGATAAGGTGGAGGCTGTGAGAGCAGGTGAGAGAACAACCACGCGGAAGGAGGTCAAATCAAATCGAATCAAATCAAAAAAACTTTATTCATCCATTAGGAACTTCGTTTGCTGAGAAAGTGCCAGTGCATAAAAAACAGCACATATCCATTCACACATTAAAATTCAGACGTTGATGAGTTCCCTAATAAATAGATTTTTTTTAAAAATAGATAAAAAATCAATAGGCCAAAAATTATAGTCCTCAGCTACAGATTTTGTGTTGCAATCAGCCATTTAACAGGCGGATGGAGGTGGGGAGGAAGTTGGAGCTGGCCCTCTTTGTCCTCAGTGGGAGCGACCTGTACCTGCGTCCTGTAGGCAGCAGGTCAGATCTCTTTTGGGTCTGGATGGTTGGTATTGACAGTTCATCAAAAACTTCTCTACCCGAGCTGCCTCCCCGTCTGACCTCACAAGTGTCAGCCAATCTAAATTCACATGTGGAACAGGAAAGGGCATTTCAAGATCTGAAGGAATCCCTCTGCAAGGAGCCTGTTCTCCAGAGTCCAAATTTCAGCTTGCCATTTACAGTCCAGACGGATGCATCGCACAGAGGGATGGGGGTGTCCTACTGCAAGGTGAAAGAGAGGAAAAGAAACCAGTGGCCTATATCCTTTTTCCTTATGCTACTCGGTGGAGGTAGTCGCATTCCTCTTCGTTCCCCACTTTCCCTCCCTATCTCTCCTTGCTGTTATGTTTGCTGTCTCTGTCTTGTGGATCTAACAGGAGCCTCTCTCTGCATTTATCCAAAAACCAAAATTATGGAATTGGATCAGCTGGTCTTTCTACTCTATTGGAATTCCTTAACAAGGAGGCGGGCAGTGGGAGAGCCCATTAGTCTTGAGGATGTGGAAGACGTCTACCAGACCAGATTGGAATTATGATTACAGGACTTCTGCTGATTGGAAATGGTATTTTCCTGATTTATTGCAAATTTGGATTATGATGGAAGCATTATTGGAATCCGCTAGTTATCGATGGAGGGGGACGAGCTCTCAGAACTCAGAACTTTCAGAGGGAATCCACCGTAGAACTTTAAGAGAAGTGGGGAGTTCAGGTCAAGAAAGGGTAACACTATTTGGATTATTGGAATGACCAGGGACAAATAGGGCTGGTAGTCAAATGTTGTGACTAGCCCATCTGAAAACAAATATCTTCTCATCATCAGTCCCACTCTCAACCTTGAATGTATGCAGATCTGACGCTCCATCCCTGCTCCTCTCCCCCTCCCCTCCCCCATCGGCACCTACACTTTCCGTCTTCTGAATCAGACCATCCAAGATCATTATAGCACCTGACTGGCAGAGTGAAAGCAAAACATTTGTTTTGTCCAATGCCTCCACCAGCCTACCACCTGCCCCACCCTCCCATCTGAGCCAAGGAAGGTGTTTGTGGATCGCACAGAGAGGCTGCGCCTGTGCCCCCCCCCACAGCAGCTGGAATTCTCTCCCCCTCTCCGCCCTGCCCCCCTTCCTAACACCCCTCCCCCAGGCCCAATCACCCACTCACCCCCGCCCACATGCTATGGTTTTTCATGACTGTGTGTTTTGATCTAAACTGTGTTTCTGCTGAGAGTTTTTTTTTCCTGGTCTTGTAATTTGTTCTCCTTTAGGGAACTCATTTAAAAATCGTCTTTTTCCCCTCGCCTCTCCTTTTGTTGTATTTTCATTTTTCATCTAAATATGGGGCGCTTCCAATGCCCTTCGCGATCCACAGTTTCTCCCGTTCTTGTCTCCCATGTTATTTGTGACTGTTTTTCTATGTTCTCTTTCGACGGGTTGATTCTGAACTGTTTGTACAGCATTTTTGTGGTTTCTACCTGTGAAAAGCGCTCTATAAATTAGGATAACTTACTTACTTACTATGTCAGCAGGAAGCTGTTTCCGTGAGAGACATGCTACTCGATGGCGGTCGAGTTGGAGTGTTTGGCCATCGAGTGGGTGATTGACTCTTTAAAATACTATCTCCTAAGAAAGAAGTTCACCCTGGAAACCGACCATCGAGCTCACCAATGGCTGGAGTCACAAAACACAAACAGTCGGATCACTAGGTGGTTTTTATCCCTCCAGCCATTCAAGTTCAACATCTGCTATGTCCCTGGGAAGCAGAATATGGTGGCAGACTTCCTTTCCCGTAGCGTAGAGCCTCGGTCTTCCGAAGGGTGAGAAAGCTGAAGTGACCCCTCCCTCACTGTACAGGTTTATGTATATATTAGGAATGTGCGATATTTTATCGTTTATGATTTATTGTCAAAAACATTCTCACCGGTAAGAATTTGTCATCCCACGATATCAACAATAAATTCCCATGTCGGAAATTAGCAAGGGAGATGGGCCATTTGTCCCTCAATTTAGCTAAGAATGCCCCCCCAGAAAAAAGTGTTCCACGGGCCAAAATTGCACCTGTTTGTGTCAACTTAATAATCTCTGGAGCGGAACGTTGTTTACGGAAGCTCTGAAGTGCACCGCCACCACCCCCTTCACACACCGCCGTCTGTCTGTGTGTGAGGTGCCTGTCTCAGCTAGGTGAAGCTGCCGTGCTGCGATACATCACGGACCGCTACTTGGTAAAAACCAGACAACCATCCAACAAAGTGAACCGATTCAAGTTCCTCTGTCAGATCCACCCAAAGTTCCAGAAACAAGGGGACAGAGAGGAACCTGTAGCAACGATTATGAACTGGAAACTCAACTAAAGCTAACTATGCTAAGCTAACCCACCGACACACAGAGCTAATGCTAACCACTCCAAATAAGGAACAGACCAAGTAAAAAGAACACGTCTTACTGTTTATGGTCAGATTTAACACTTTACTATGGAAGGATAAAAACTAACATGTCACACGTTGTGTGAAATAAATGTTAGCATAAATACTAATGTCACTATTAATCTGTTCCAATTTGTGAAACGCAATATTTTTTAATTATATTTCACGTGTTCACAGACAAAGCTGGTCCCATTAGACTAATGTAACTATTGTGATTATTACAGCTAAATATACTGAATGATTAAATCATCAGTATGATCTGGTTTAATTATAGGAAATCAGAGAGTTATTTATCAATCCTGACTTTATGTAACTCATTATCAGATAAATGAAAGATTCAGCAACAGTAAAAACACTAATCGAGTTATTTTTGCTTTTCGTGTGCTTTTTTTTTTTAGAAAATAATTTTATTTCAAATGAGGAAATAAATGAATTACATACAATAACACTAATAGAGTGACCTACTGTACATGCACAAATATATTCCAAAAAATATCAGCTCAAAACCTCTTTGAGTCCAGAACCATGTGTGGCCCATGGAGAGGGGAGTTTTAGTGGTAGAAAGCTTAAAGTAAAGGGGTACAGTATAAATAATGCATATTTGGAAAAACTAATGATAAATAAACAAAGATCTAGTTTTGTTAAATGTTTTTGTTGAATTTGTAAATATTTATTGTGGGTGTTGAAATGGGTTAAATGTGGAACTCACCCACCCATGGACTAATGGGTTAGTCCATGAACTATTTAGGGGTTGTACATGTGAGTCTGTGAGAATTTGTCCTGTTCCTTGTGAAGGGAACACACTGTTTATCCTTTGTGGTGTTAGTCGCTTCTCGTGACCCCATGTATACTAACCACACCATGTATACCACACCAGTGGTTCCCAAGTGGTGTGCCGCGGCACACTGGTGTACCGTGAGGCAAGTCCAGATGTACCGTGGGATTTTGTGACAACCGTACTTTTGCGGAGATCTGCCTGAGCGCTCCAAGCGTGGGGTACGTCATTTTTGGCACACACACCTCGCGACGTCCCGCGCCCGTCAAGCATAAACCAGCTGGGTCCATGTGCCGCTCCAAGCGCATGCCAGCGCGTGCTCATGCTGCTCCATGTGCGTGCATGATTCTCCGTGGCGTACCTCCACAGGTGAGCACAACTGCACTGATGAGAAAGTCACCCTATGAACTAGGGCTGAAATGATTAATCGAGTTACTCGATTAACTTGATTACAAAAATTCCGAGGGGCAAAAATTGTGCCTTGAAGCATCATTACATTCCTATGACGCGCACTATACGTGCAGGGACCTCACATCACTAGCGCGTCAACGGGCAATAAACATTCTGCATTTAGTTGCCGCCATGGTGGAGAGTAAGCGGCAGAGAACGTCTAAAGTCTGGGATCATTACATCCTCAAAAATGAAGAGAACAAGGTGCAATGTGTCTACTGCAAACAATACCTGGCATACCGCAGCAGTACGACTTCAATGATTCAGCATCTGAACCGAAAGCATCCACATGCTGTTTCAACAAGCGTTGCTGAAACAAGGTAATGTAGCGCTAATTTAGGCCTGGGCCGATAATCAATAAATACATTAATTAACCGGATGATAAATGAAAATCAACGTAGAAGTTTTCCGGCCTCAATATATTTACATATGCATGTGTATTTGATTACTCGCCTGTCGGCTGCGGCTGCAGAGGTTAGCATTAGCAACGGATATAAAACAGTCAGTTCTAATAATTTCTCAGTGAACCTGCAACGTAATTACTCTAAAATAGTATACGACCGCCAGGCAATCTTAGATTTAGGTAAATCAAACAGTTATAGTTAGTAGTTAGTTGACTTAACTTTATTGTTATTTAATTGTTGGCAGTGGCACTTAAATTGCAATAAATGGGCTTAGTTTTGGAGCCAAATGTAGTTATTTTAAGAAATTAAAGCCAAATGCTTGATCATTTTACAGCCACGTCATTTTCGTTATGCATTATTTGTTTTGGTTGCTAAAAAACGTAATATCCGATTAATCGATTAATCGATCGATAAAGTGCTAAATTAATCAATTCCAAACAGAATCGATAGCTGCAGCCCTACTATGAACGCCCTCTGGCTGTGCGCAACGGAGCTGATAACAGCTCAAACGTGCACTGTGCAATATGCTTGGGAAAATGACTGAAAGCAATTAAAGGGCTACTGGTGAGCTCATGATGACTGGACTGTTAAAATGTGAACTCATCATTGTATAAAAAAGGTTTCAGGTTTTAAAAGTAGACCTAGTTTTCTGTTTGGTTAATGCCTAATTTTATAGATTACTTACCTGCATTGAATTAATAAAAAAGAAGTTTAAAATATACTCTTACCAAATTAAATGTACTTACCTGAAATTGTGTATATTTGTACTTAACTTGTTTGAAGAAAAAATATAAACTTATTTGTGTTGTGTTTTGTGTTCAAAGGTTTTTCACCTGTCTTGTCACTGGAAAGAATAAAAGTTTGGTCAAGTCCTTCCTTTTTTAAGTGGGAAGCCATGAAAAAGGAATACATTATTATTGCAATACAACTACACAAAAATAATTATTATTTAATTTAATACTTTGTATGCACTCATTTCATAAAACAGAGGCAAACTCTATACCTAAAAACAATACTTAAAAAAAAGAGAACGCAATATTTTGCTGCACCTGTGGTTGCGCAGGCGGGAATTATAAGACATTAAAACAGAGAAACAGCAAGAGGGAAAATGGAGCGCTTTTTTGTACGGTCGCCCGTGATATTGTACATGATATGAGTGATATGTGTTATAAAGGCTATTTTGCATAATAGGTGTGCTTTCAGATTTGTACTTGTCCTTTGGTGTACCTTGGGCACAAAAAGTTTGGGAACCACTGCTCTAGAGTTTCCACATAATAGTGACTTTTTCTCCTTGCCTGCTCGTATCAGAGAGCGTTGACCTCTTTCTGTGGGAGTTAGTATAAGCCCCTGATGAAAGATTAATTAATATCTTCACAGATAGTGTGGAAACTATGACAGGACTGCAACTCAATACGAGCTGTCCCCCAGAGACCACGCCCCCAGCAGCTGCTGCCAAGAAAAATAACTGGCACACATGTCGGGCCTCAGGCCCACAGCAAAGGCTTCCTATAGAGGAACTTTGAAGCCATGGGCCAGAATCAAACCTGTTTCTCTCTCAACCCTGATAAGAAACGATGCTGCACTGCCCACGGCTTTTACAGACATGGTCATCTACAGTCAAAGAAGAAAAGAGAAGCTCCACAGCAGAAACATTTTGAATTGTGTTGATTAAATTAAATTAAAAATCTCAGTGGTTCTGTTCAAAACGTCACACTCCGTACTGTGCACTACAAATAGGCTGGCTGCCTGGATAGCTTACCATGCACCCCCCACCACCACCACCACCACTACCACCTCACAACAATTCACCACTTGATTTTTTTCAACCCTGGGATGTCCTGATCACGTTATTGAGTGGTAACAGAAAAATAACTCATTCCCTGTTGTGGTTTTTATGATGTTTCTATTATGACCAGTGTTTGGAATAACGGCATTTAAAATAATGGCGTTAGGTAACGACGTTTGTTTTTCAGTAACGGGGTAATCTAACTAATTACTTTTTGTACCGTTACTGAACGTGAAATGCGGTGCGTTACATGCATTGATTGAATAAACTGTTATCCGAAAGCAACCCTGGCTTCTTACTCAGCTGTAGTGAGGAGGTGGGTTAAAAACAAGGTGAGTGATTATGATTGACTAAGAGACGGCGTCATGTTCCATGGTAGCCAATCAGAGCCAGTGTTTTTACACATGTGCCAGCAAGAGGAGGTGGGTTAATAACAAGGTCAACGATTCTGATTGGCTAAGGCGGCGTCATGTTCCATGGTAGCCAATCAGAGCCAGTGTTTTTACTCATGTGCCAGCACATGCGCCACACACACACACACACACACACACACACACACTACAAATTTGATGAAGCAGCAGAGATGGCGATGAAAAGTTGGCATTTTTAAGGTGGCGATACAAACACTACTTTAAATTAATTGTGGTCAAAGACAAGAACGTGCATGTGAAGTGTTCATTACATCCAGGAGTGAAGACTTTGTCGACATCCGTTGTAAACAACTCAAATTTAATGAAGCACCTCACAACACACGCATCTAAAAAAATCTGAATTCTTTGACATATAGCAACTTTTTTTTTAACAGTAACGCAAATAGTTGCTTTACTTGGTAATGAGTTACTTTTATTATAGAGTAATTCAGTTACTAACTCAGTTACTTTTTGGAACAAGTAGTGAGTAACTATGACTAATTACTTTTTTAAAGTAACGTTTCCAACACTGATTATGACCCTAAAATTGCCGTTTATTGCTATCAACTGACAAAACTAATTTTTCTTGAAGCAACTTCTGTATCCAGAAAATATGCAAACCAAGATGTTATATATCAATTAAAACTTTAAAACTTTGACTGATATCAAAATAATTCACCAGGAGATGGGTGCACGGTAGGCTATCTGGGCTGCCGGCCTAAAACTCAATGAGTATATACTGTTTACTATATACTATACATATGATTAGGATGATGAGCGTTCCTACTGAAGTATACCTCCTAGTTTCCCAAGATGCATTTGGAACCTACAACAACAAAAACCTGAAGTACACTGAGGCTAAATATTATGGATGTGAATCTTTCCATGTCTCACGATTCGATTCGATTCCGATTCTTAGGGTCACGATTCGATTCATAATCGATTCTCGTTTTTACCTGATTCTCGATTCAAACGATTCTCGATTCGAAAATGTATACAATGGATAGTGTGCGAAGGCAAACTATGACGTCAAAACAAAACAGTTTGTATAAGCTAATTTAAATTAAATGATTCCAATGATGTATTCACACAAAGGCAAAATTAAGACAAAAGCTAACATTTATTCATGCTAAACAAATAAACACACTCACACACACTCCTTGTGCTGTCTATGAAATACTGTACATTGTAAGTTGGGGTCAATGTTCCCCGGTGAGATTGTGAGTTTGTGTGTTTTGACCTAACACTGTTGCCGTAGTAGTTCGAAGTCGCCATCTTGAAAGCTCATGGCCTAGTGGTCTCTACAAACCAACTTGTTGTATTTTCGGCTTGAAAAAACATATGCCTGTGAGTATGTTTAAGTGTACTGTTTGATAACACTCCTAAGACTGTGTTTGTGAAAGTTAAGCCTAAATGGTGTGTCATACTGTATAAATCACCGACGATCGCGGTAAATGTTAGCATAAGCATATACATGGGTTTTTCCATAGATGTTAGCATGAAGCTAGCAGACTTTTTGTATAGAGGGTTATCACGGCGCGTCATCAACCCAGAAGTCGCCATTTTGGAGGCAAGCAGCCGGTTTACAAACAGCACACAAACGAGCAAATCCCAAATTTTGAGAGGAAATGGTGAACAACAGGATGGAAGGCAGCGGTGTTCTGTGAGGATTAGCTTTTAGTTTGGTTGCTAACCCTGCTCGGCATCCCCGCTCCTGCTTCTGATCACACCGCTTACGTCTCCTCCGCTGGTACGAGGCTCAGCTACTTTTAGGCCACTTGAGTAGCGGAGCCTTGTACCAACAGTATCCGCTACAAAGTAGCGGAGCCTCGTACCAGAGTACGAGTCCGAAAAGCCTTATTGTGGATGATTAGAATCGCGATTCTTATGTGAATCGATTTTTTTTCCCCCACCCCTACTAAAAATCTCTGCTATCAACCTTTGAAAGTTCTGAAAGCATTTTAAGTGAGAAAACGTGTCAAACTCAAGGCCCGGAGGCCAAATCTGGCCCTTTAAACTATCCAATTCAGTCCGCAAGAGAAAGTTATAAAGACAGAAAAAAGATAAATTATGGTCTAAATTACCAAATATTCCAGGTGTGGATATATCAGCCCTTCCAAATACACAAATTCATTGAAACTCAGTCATTTTAAATCTGAAGTTGTTCAAGGAACTTAATTTTCCTGAAATTATTTCACATAATTTCACAAAATTAAATAAAAATTGGTCACAAAATCAATTAAATTAAAAAGAGAAAATCTTACAGCGACTGATATCTGCCACTTATTGACTGAATATTGTTGGCACTTTAGATACCGTATTTTTCGGACTATAAGGCGCACTTAAAATCCTTTACTTTTCTCAAAAATCAACAGTGCGCCTTATAATCAGGTGCCTTATGTATGAAATTAATATGTCAAAATGTTTTAGTACAACTTTGGTAAACTATGAAGCTACACCACTTGATGGATTTTTGGCGCTTCAGAGCTACCGTAGTCAGGCGCCTCGTGGAGTGATATGTACCAGTACTGTGCTTCAACATACTGAACTGAAAAAGTGAGTGTAATGTTCTATATTTTGTGTTAAACCTGAACAATGTTGAGAATTATTGTTAATGAGTTGAATAAAGTTTGACTTATCTGACTATTTTGTTTTGCTTAATGAGCCTTAATAATAATAATAATAATAATAATAATAATAATAATAATAATAATAATAATAATAATAATAATAACAAACTGGTGCACCTTATAATCCGGTGCGCCTTATAGTCCAAAAAATACGGTACTTTATGTAAAATTTATACTGTGTGTAAAGTGCAAACTTGGGGACACTGATGAAATTGCTAGTTTTCCCGCCTAAAACCTGCGGCCCTCTTAAGATCACTACTACTTTGTATTTGGCTCCTGAACTAAAATGAGTGTGACACCCCTGAAGTAGAACATCAACATGTGCTCATTTGATCAATAAAATCTGGAGACGCACATTTCATTCCAACATTTTGGAGATTTTCGGACATCCGCCATTGTGCTACTGACTAAATTTCTAGTTAACTTCAAAGCAAGAGTCCTACACTAAAAAACTCAATGAATACATACTGTCTACTATATAATATAAGTATGATTAGGATGATGACCGTTCCCACTGAAGTATACCTCCAAGTTTCCCAAGATTCATTTCAAACCTACAACAACATAAACCTTGTTCACACTGAGGCTAAATATCTCTATTGATTCTCCACCATTGAAAGATCTGAAAACATTTTATTGAGAAAGTGACCAAGTAGAATATCAACATGTACTCTTTTGATCCATAAAACTCTCGGAAACACATTTCATGCCGACATTTTGGAGATTTTCGGAGATCTGCCATTGTGCAACTGACTAAACTTCCGGTTAACTTCAAAACAAGAGCCCTATTCACTACTAATGGAAGAGACAAAGAGGTTCTTTTATTTTGAAAAGGGGATGTTTGATTTTTAGCTTGAAGCCGGTCCCAGGACCATTTTATATTCTGCTCGCAATGTATCATGTAAAATATGTCCCTATATATATATATATATATATATATATATAGTATACATCTGGGTATTTCTCCCATACTCAATCTTTTCATACTATCCATTGTGAACGCATTATGTAATAATTTTGACGTCAGACTTAGTATGAATAGTATGTTAGTATGAATAGTATGTTAGTATGAGTAGTATGTTTGTATGAGTAGTATGTTAGTATGAGTAGTGTGTTAGTATGCGATTCCGAACACAGCCAGGGTCTCCTCAGACATCCACCTGGTACACTGTATCAAATAACTAACAAGTATAAAGCCCAGGTTCTATTCCATCACTTTTGATCTGTCTTCAGTTGTGACCAATGGAACCACACGTTTGCACCATTAACAGCTTCACCTTAAGCATTTTTGAATTACTAGCATAGTGTCTGAAACATATCAGCTTCAAAGTAGTGACACCACGGTTAGAGATGAAAGAGCCGTCAACGATAAACCACAGTCACAAGGTCGACTGGAAATGGCTCCAGCACCTCATGGATGGATGAATGGATGGATGAATGGATGGATGGATGGATTCAATATTCAGAAAACAGTTTTTTAGGAAATTTACTTTGATCTCCTGACATGTTTCTGAAGACTGTCAACTGCCAGTCTTCTTCAGAGGCGTCTGCTGATTGCTTTGATGTTTCGTTGACATCCGCCTAATATTTCCGTTAAGTTTATTTTATCTTCTTTCTGAATAATAAGGTTTCATTTATTCAGGCAATTGTCTTTCAGGAAATTATAAAAATGTTCTGATCAAAGTGAAAGATCAGGAGACAAAACATGTCAGGAGATCAAAGCAAAAATTCTAATGTACATTAAAGAGTTGCTCAATTAGATAGTACTCAAAGTAAAAGTTACTTGTTACTTTCACCTCCCACGTATATTTTTGGTAATAAATCTTGCCACAGTTCCCTTACAAGCAGTAAACTGTATAAAATGTAGAAACTTAAAAAGGAAGAGACCAAATCTTGCACAATTAGAACCTAATTTATTTTCCATAAAGGCATCTGTATAAAATAAAAGTTTTGTCAGGCTCTACATATAGATACATTTGTGAACTTTAAAACTAAGAAAATAACCAGCATTCAGTGTTGTTTTGGTGCTGTGCATTAGTTTAATCTGATTCGTGATGCATGTGATTTTTGTCTGGTCATTTCATTTTTTTTGTAGTTTCACAATGTCTGTTGATCATTTTAAAACAAAAAAAAAATAATAATTTAATCAATAACAGTTGGGTTTAGAAGTGTAACAAATCACTTTACTTATTTTAAAGCGTACATAAGTACAAGTAAAATTACTAATTTAGAAATATACTCAAAAAAGTACAAGTAACTCAATTACAGTATCGCGAGTACTTGTGTAAGACACAATATCCTTGACTGCATGCAGCACATGTGACAAGCTCTAAATCATTTGTACAGTTTACACAGTGACATGTTTTTGTTGATATGTTGTACATGAATAGCTTTGTTCCTAAAGCTGGGCTGAAGCACCCATGCTAAAGTTTATGTGCTGTGCAGTGTGCACCCTCCTCCAGTCCGTGTAGGTCCATCAGTAATCCTGGAGCGTGTGAGGACTGTAGAGGAAAAAGGTCAAACCCTCATTGAATGTGCAGACAGCCTCTGTAATCTTTAGGTCGAGGTCTTGGCAAAGCTTCTGGGAGCTTTAAACTGTTTTATGAGCGTCTACTGCTGTGGTGGAAACAGCTAATGGTGTGTTAGAGCTCACTGTCAGTCTGGAAGCACACAAGCATACATTTGATGCCTACGTGCCCAGGATGGAGAGATTGATTGACGGATAGATGGAGAAGATAAGCTCCCACATCTCAACAGACAGGGGGGGGAGGGGGGACATTAGATAACAGCCATAGGGTCTTTAGCTGCTTTTCCAGGCCAAAATAATTCAATTTCTTTGCTTATTTTGGAGTGTGTGTGTTTGTACGTGTGTGACTGCACGTCTACCATGCATTCAAAGCCATCGTCTTACACTGTTGTGCACATGTGTGTGTACATGTGTGTGTGTGCCTGTAACCCTTTGCTACTGTAAAGTAGCACACTTGCATAACAGAGGGTAAAATTGTCATGGCAACAGCAGGGGAATGAAATGGTGTCAGCGCTTTTTTGGGCCATAGGAGTCACATCACTGCTCATTATCAAAGAAGGATCTCACACACTCTGCTTCGACTGAATAAACTACTCATGACAATTCCTAACTGAGTAGTTTTGGTTGTATGATGCAACAAAATAAAATTGTTTAAAATGTTTTAGACATATCCAAGGGCCACATTCTCAACATTCATAATCACGTCTGCATTTAGAATAATAGCCAATGAGAGTTTTAATACAGGAAACAACAAAGGCTTTTTTGTGTGTTGTTGTTTTGTGTATTTGTGCTTTGTTTTAAGAATCATTTTGTGTATTTTTCAGTTATTTCTGTTGTTGTTTTGTATTATTTTGTTTCCTTTTGTTTCCTTTTTGTATTTTTCATCATACGTTTTTGGTCATTTTGTAGATTTTTGTTGTCATTTTGTGTATTTGTCTTAATATTTTGCGTTTTTCTTGTTGTTTTGTGTGTTTTTGTTGTTGTTTTGTGTGTTTTTCTTGTTGTTTTGTGTGTTTTTTAAGTCATTCTTTGGGTTTTTGCTGTTGTTTTGTGCTTTATTGTGCATCTTTTGGTTTATTTTTGTGTCATTTTTGTTATCATTTTGTAGATTTTGTGTGTATATTTGGAGTCGATTTGTATATTTTTATCTTCATTTTGTGTATTCTTATTTTATGTTTCCTTGTAATTTTGTATGTTTTTGAAAACATTTTGTATATTTTTGTCATCATTTTGTGTGTGCGTGTTAATCTTTTGTGTATTTTTCTGTTTTTTTGTGGGGTTATTTTGTGTTTTTTGCTGTTGTTTTTTGCTTTGTAAGTCTATTTGTGTATTTTTGTTGTCATTTTGTATATTTTTTGTTGTCATTTTGTATATTTTATGTTGTCATTTTGTGTATTTTTTTGTAATTTTGTATGTTTTTGAAGTCATTTTTTTATTTTTGTTGTCATTTTGTGTATTTTCATTGTCTTTGTGTGTATTTTGCTGTAATGTTTGTATGTTTTTTGGAGTCTATTTATGTATATGTGTGCGTTTGCTTAGCTGTGGTTGTTTCAGTCTGGCACTTCCTATATACCAGCTTAAAGGCTTCAGTCATGTTTTAATAATGGGGGTAGATTATTTTGCACAAACATCCAGTTTAAAATAGTTACTTTAAACTTGAGAGTAAATATTCAGAAAAATAAAGATTGTCATCGAGCAAAATTTTAAACATTTCTGAAGAAAACAAACCCTCTGCTCACAAACTGCTGCGACTCCCACACGCCATCACATGTCTTCTCACTGCCATTTCAGAATTGTTCCATTGTCCATCACACAATAAAACATAGTGACATGCTCTCTGCTGCCCCAGGCCATGATAACAGAGGGGGGAGGAATCCAGGGAGCACTGCTGCTGGAAGTGCATTGAAACATATAAAAATATACTGTATACATTTCAAAACCTTGCCTTCTAATTGACATCATCACCTTTGTGCAGATATGATGATCCTGCAAATAAAGGCAGTAAAGTAAACTCTAATAAAGTAAAGTAAATAGCTGCCAGTATTTACACAGTATTCTTCAGTGTACACAGCACCTGACACTTTAAAACGTGTTTTTCTGTTGATGTGTACATTCTTAAACACATCTATGTTGCATGTTTACTATGTAGCTTTCAGAGCTTTAAAGAGCACCGATATTGAGCACCAAATCTTGCACAGTTGGAATTATTTTCCACAAAAGCATCTGTATAAAATAAGAGGTTTGTCAAAATGTAAAATTATTATTTTTTAAATAAATTAACACCAATGAATTCAATTTAAAAAAAAATTTTTTTATAAGGCTCTAAGTATAGCTACATTTATGAACTCTAAAACTGAGAAAATAACCAGTACCGGTGCATTACGGTGCATTACAGTGTATTACGTTTAGTCTGGTTGGTCGGCTATGATGTGATGCATTTGATGGTTGTCTGGTCATTTCATTTTTTTTTTATAGTTTCACAATGTCTGTTAATCATTTTAAAACAAAAATCATAATTATTTACTCAGTAACATCTGGGTGTAGAAATGTAACAAATTACTTCTTTTAAAATATACTTGAAGCACAGGTAAAATTAATGATTTAGAAATATACAGAAAAAGGTACAAGTACCCGTAAAAACAACTCAATTACAGTAATGTGAGTACTTGTAATCCATCACTTTCACCTCTGAACATCATGAAGATTATACAAAATAATAAGGATTAATGTGATTGAGAGGACTGATTTACACCACAGCAGTGTGTGTGTGTGTGTGTGTGTGTGTGTGTGTGTGTGTGTGTGTGTGTGTGTGTGTGTGTGTGTGTGTGTGTGTGTGTGTGTGTGTGTGTGTGTGTGTGTGTGTGTGTGTGTGTGTGCGCGTGTGTGTGCGTGTGTGTGTGCGCGCGCGTGCGTGCGTGTGTGTTGCTCATCTCCAGGTCAGTTTGAAAGGGATTACCTAGCCAGGCTTTGTGAGATGGATATAGCTCGACTTGATGCTGCAGATAAATGGATTTAAAGGAAAGCTGTGTGGGAATGAATGTTAACATGGTGAAGGCTTCTGTGTGTGTTTGTGCTTTGATGCACGTTGTCAGATATGGAACAAAACATCAAAGGCAATCAATGAGAAAACCTAGTCTCGTCACAATGTGATACATCAACTTCTTCTTTTATTTTATTTGTTACCACTAGCAATAAGTGTTCTCCAATCTTCCACCATCACTACACAGAATGAATGGTCTCATGTAGAGCTGCAGTCTTAATTACAAAATGGCCTTCATCAGGTGAAAGGTTTTCTCAATACTTTACATATGTAATAGATAATTACGCCAAACAGTTCTTAACATATAATGTGCTATAGTTTTGTTTATTCAAAAAATTGTTTTTCAGGAAATTTACTTTGATCTCCTCATATGTTTCGATTGTCAACTGCCAGACCTCTTCAGAGGCGTCTGCTGATCGCTTTGATGTTTCCTTGACTTTTGTTTTATAATTCCAGCAAGTTATTTTTGTCTTTGAATAATATGTTAAGGTTTCATTTTTTTAAACAACTATTTTTAAGGAAATTTACTTTTATCTCCAGATCAAAATGACCAGGAGTCAAAACTTGTCAGGAGATCAAAGTATATTTCCTGAAAAAAAGTTGTCAATAAATAAAACCTTAACATATTATTCAAAAAGAAGACAAAATTAACTTGTTGGAATCCGAACATATACCCTTACTAAAGTAATTTTTTACAATACTATGGATGGATGGATGGATGGATGGATGGATGGACCTTTAGTAAACCATTAGGAGCTCCTCTATGAGGCCCTTATTGGGTACCACTGGTACAGACCTGTTTATTTCAGGTGTGTGTGTGTGTGTGTCTGATATTTCCTTTGATGTTTCAAAAGTAATCTTGCTGGAATTACTATGTGGAAATCATTTTATTTAATGCAGATATTGCAGCAGGAAGCAGCCAGAAAAAATGAATGCCATAAACTTATTTTTCAGTTTAAGTCATTTATCATATCCCTTCTCTCTCTCCTTGTCTTGCGTCCCAGCTGTTTAAATTAGTTAAATAGAGTCAGGCAAGTTTTATCCGCTTTATACTAACGTACTGCTCATACTAATGTACTACTCATACTAACGTACTGCTCGTACTAATGTACTACTCGTACTAACGTACTGCTCATACTAACGTACTGCTCGTACTAATGTACTACTCGTACTAACGTATTGCTCATACTAACATACTGCTCGTACTAATGTACTACTCGTACTAACGTACTGCTCATACTAACGTACTGCTCGTACTAATGTACTACTCGTACTAACGTACTGCTCATACTAACGTACTGCTCATACTAACATACTGCTCGTACTAATGTACTACTCGTACTAACGTACTGCTCATACTAACGTACTGCTCGTACTAATGTACTACTCGTACTAACGTACTGCTCATACTAACGTACTGCTCGTACTAAGATACTACTCATATCGTAATGGAAATGTAATTGAGTTCAGATAATTGACTTTGGAATCCTAATTAGTAAGGAAATTGTATAACAAAAATGTGTCATTTCTTATTATTTCAGTCTCAGTAATTGTGATTAATTGTAATAGAACTTTAGTAATTGAGAACGTAATTGTAATTTATTTTCATCTGTAAAGAAAAAAAAATTAAAATTTAAGTGTAATTGGAAAAAATGCCCGTCATTGCAATCGTAACTGAGTTGTAACTTAACCCGCCCCATGATGCATTGCAAATGGAATGTGAAATGGGACCGGCTTCAAGCCTAAAATCAAACATCATCTTTTAAGAAATAAAAGCATCTCTTCTTGTCTTCCATTAGTTTTTAACACTTTTAAGTCAGTAGCTCAGTGGAGGGTCTCAGAAAATCTCTGACATGTCAGAATGAAATGTGTATACGTGAGTTTTATGGATCAAATGAGCACATGTTAATATTCTACTTGGTCATTTTCTCACTTCAAATGTTTTCAGAACTTCAATGGTGGAGAATCAACAGAGATATTTAGCCTCAGTGTGAACATGGTTTCTGTCGTCGTATGTTCCAAATGCATCTTGGGGAACTTGGAAGTATCTTCAGTGGTAATCATCCTAATCATCCTAATCATACTAATAGTATATAGTAGACAGTATGTACTCATTGAGTGTGTAGTGTGTACTGTTAGTATACAATTTGGAACACAATGTCTCTCTCTGTCATGTGACTCCATGGTTTGCCTGAGGTTTATACGAGCCCCTCGTGTACATAAATAGTCTGTTTTTATATACGTACATTCCAACTTCAGCAGTGTGTGATGTCACCAGGGTCACTGTTGGACTTTGTAGAGTTATCACATAGGTATGCACATACTCATCTACAGATGAAGCTCATCATCATCATCATCATCATCATCATCATCATCATCATCATCATCATCATCATCATCAGTGTGTATCACAGACACTACACAAGGATCGGCTCCACATCAGCCTATAGGAGTATAGATTTAGTCCTTCCAGTGGACGTGTAGAGTGATGTCACATCACAGTGACCATCCATAACAGTAAAGAACCATGTGACCACTCACACCCATTCAGCCGCAATCAATTAATCCCTTGATATAGAATGGAGAAGAGATGGGAACTTGTATCACTGCGAGGGCCACATTATCAACATTCATGTTCAAATATTGGAATAAAAAGGGTTTCAGTATCTTTTTGTATATTTTTCTCTTGTTTTGTGGTTGCATTCCGTACTTTTGGAATATCATTGTCTGATTTTGAAGTTATTTTGTGTATTTTGTTGACTTCTTTTGTGTTTTTGTTGTTAAATTGTGTTTTTAGAGTCATTTTTGTGTATTTGTTTTGTCAATTTGTTCATTTTTCTCAAATTGTATATGTTTTTGTTTCTATCTTGAGTGTCTTTGCAGTAATTTTATCTGTTTTTATTTACATCTTGTGTGTTTTTGTTGTCATTTTGTGTTTTTTTGTTGTTTTTGTGGTTTATAGAATCATTTATGTGTAATACAGGTGTTTTGTCTATTTTTCAGTTTTTTGTACATTGGTCTTGTGCAGTTTTTGGAGTAAATTTGTGTTATTTTGTGCATTCATGCACCAAAACAATTCTATTGCTGATTTAAACTTATATTCTGCACGTTTTACCTCAATCAGACTTCTTTCATATACAGAGTTATCTTGGCAATGTGATGTTTGTGAACATCTTGACTGAGGTTGAGTCTAAATTCTTTGAGTGGCCAGGAAATGCTTTGTTGTAACTTTAAAGTGGATCTTATTTCATTTGTTAGCATAGGTACATTTGTTCTGCAGTAAAACACTGTTTATCTGTTTCCACAGGCATTTACCAGACAAACACCAGATGAACAGAAAACTAAACTATAAAAGCTAAACTTCTACTGACAGGTCATAACTGTGAAGAAGAAATACGCCCTCTTCAAAATAAAAGCTTGTTCTTCTTGTCTGTTGAACTACTGACCCACAAGTTGAGAACCATGACCTTAGGGTTGCTGAAATGTGTGTTAATGGGCCACTCTGTGTTACAGTGGTTACATCATGGTTAAATCCTCACAAGTCTATACGTGTAGTTCAAGCTTGGTATATTTATGTTATTTATGTGTCTTTTGTTGTCATTTCATGTGTTTTTAAAATCATTTTTTGTGTATTTTTGTGTACACTTTCTGTTTTTTATCTGTATTTTTGTATTCATGTCATTCTTTTGTATATTTTGTTATAATTTTGCATGTTTTTGGATTCTTTTTCTGAATTTTTTGCTGCTATTTTGTGTATTTTTCTGTTTTTGCTGTAATTTTGTACATTTTTCTCTTAATGTTATATTTTTTGTTCTCATTTTGTGCATTTTTGTGTATGCTTTATGTTTTATGTGTATTTTTGTCTTTCTGTTGTTCTTATGTATATTTTGTTGTCATTTTGTATGTTTTGGGTGTCTTTTTCTAGATTTTTTGTTGTCATTCTGTGTATTTTTGTCATTCTTTTATAGATTTTGATGTAAATTTTGTATGTTTTTTGGAGTCGAAATTAGTCCAAATTTCCCATGTCTGCTGTACAAATAAGGCAGGAGCCCATAATAATTCAATGGGAGAACAGGTTATTATAAAAGATCAATAGCTCAGTTTAAACAGCAACAATTTTAACAGGGATATTAAGTTAAAATGTTTTGTTTGAATAGAAAGAATGAATCAAAAAGATTCAATATGATTGTTCCTCTTACATTGCTATTCGATTAGCACAGGAACAGAACACTTGTAACCACGATAGAATTGAAAGATTAATTCGGATGCATTAGACCGTAACTGTACTTGTTTCTAGGAAATCTTTATTTTATTTCTTTGCTGATATTGTGCTTCACCAACATCACTAAAAAACCTCCAACAGGCCATGAGAACATCTTGTTATACTAATTTAAAGAGGGCGGAGGATAGCTTTCATGCGTGCAGTAAATATCGTTATATCTTGAGGCTCTGCAGCTGGAGGCAAGATTTGTTTTTTTTTTCTTTGTGATGTTTACCTGCAAACACACAATGTAGCTAAATATTGACATCTGCTTCCTGTCGCTAACCCCGGGCATTGCCATCTTACACATTTAACTGTTGCAAACACAGTGTTTTGGACACGTACACCTAAAGAGGAGTGGAAATTTCTCAAGAATCATCATTTGTATGTCTTCTACCTGATAAAAAACAGTATTTTACATGCAATTTCATCGTCAAACTCTCAGCTCTCCAAGCGCACAAATGCATACAAAACAGCAACAAACTTACACAAAAAAACACCAAAGAACATGTGATACACTAAAGGACAACATTTATGGACAGTATGGCAGCAAAATATACCAAACCACTCCAAAAACACACTAAAGACTCTAAATACATATAAGATGACAAGAGAAATACATAAAATGACCCAAAGAACATACAAAAATACAGAAAAATATGCAAAAGGAAAACAAAAATTCACAGAATGACAACAAAATATACCAAACAACACTAAAAACAGACAAAAGACTCTAAAAACACATTAAAAGACAACAAAAATACACAAAATTACTCCAAATAACATACATAATGACAGAAAAATACACAAAAGGAAATAAGAATACACAGAATGAGAGCAAAATGTAGAAAACACCAAAAACACAATAATGACTCTAAAACCACGTAAAACGAACACAAAAATAGATTAAATGTCAGCAAAAAATTCAAAACAATGCCAAAAAAACCACACAAACTGACTCTAAAAAATCCATGAAACTAACACAAAAATACATAAAATTTCTCCAAAACAACAGGAAAAACACGCGAAAGAGAGAAAAACACACAAACCCTTTGTTCTTTCCCATGTTAAAGCTCAGATTGCTCATTTATTTTCTAATGTTGACATGAATGTTTATAATGTTGCCCATCAATAGTCATAATTTCATTACGTAGTAACTTTTATTGTGATTAGAAATACAAAAAAAGGAAAAATGTGATAAATGACATTGAGTATTTAAGGGTGAAGTCAAACATATACTTGCAGTAATATTAAATGAAAGGGTGCTTGGAGCACCTCTGAATGCTCATTATGTAACAACATGAACAAATATCTATTTATCTGATGGCACTCAAGTGTGTGTGTGTTTTAATTATTCTGTCAGTAGTCAGTTTGCCATATCTGGATTTAGTTTAACTTTCCTTTTAAAAAAAATTCAAAAATATCTTAGAATTCACTGCAACTTTAATGATTTCATAAACCACATGAAGGATGAAGATTTTAAACTTTCTTTTTACCACCAGTTTATGATTTTGTAATGAATTCTTAACCAGTTAAATTGCAAAAAAAACAAAAAAAACAAAAAAAAAACTTATTTACGTGTTTTTTAAGCTACATTATTAAAGCAACACTGACCCCTAGTGGTCTCATTGGCTTGTGTAACTCTAACCAAAACTAAAACAATATGCAATCCTGATATTAAAAAATAATATATTATGCACGAATTCTGACATTAGGAAATGTGACCACACTGCACTCTTGTATTTCTGAGAAAACATGATACAAATCGTATTCAGACTAAACAAAAGGGAGTCATGAAGAGAATTTTTAAAAATGTAATTTAGTTTACACACATCAGTATGGGACTGTGTGATGACCTCAAAAATACACAAAACAATAAAAACACAATGACACAAAAACATCAAGAAAAACACACAAAGTGGGAGAAAGATTTTACTTAAGATAGAAAATTAGGTCTAAATCACTATTTTTGGGACAGTGAGAAAGCTGTGTGAAAAAGTAAAAAATAAAATAAAAGTTTTTCTTTTTTTTTAAAGTTAATAAGAAATCTAATTTTTTTTTAAATTAACTCGTTCAAAAATGTTGACTCGAGCAGGAGCGATCTCTCCTCTCAGTTGCCTTTATTCTAACAAAATGAAACATCATTTTAAAAGTGCAGTTATTTACTGCTTCCTATTTACAAATATAAAGCAACATTTTATTTTAGAATGAGTTTCTGCACAGGTTTTAATATTACTGATATTGTGCATTTCAAGATAAGGTGTATTATTTCAGTGTGGTTAAATCAATAGTTCGGGTAATGTCTACTCATTACTAATTTTAACACTTGTTTGTTAAATGACAATCAAATGTTAGTTGGTTTGGAAGGCTATGAAAACTAGTGTTTGCTGGCAAAAAATTGCTATATTTTACATACTGTATGCATGCACTTGTATCAATTTAAGGTATTTCATGTTAATTTGTGCTAGGTAAAGTCAACAGTAACTTCTACCAGTTATATTAATGAACCAACAAACCTGCTTCTGTGCGTATATGTATTGCACTAGTACATGTAGTAGACTGTAGCTGCATTTTTGTATATTTCAATTTAAAAAATTAAAGCGTTTGACTAAATTTTCCAGTGCCTCACTCTGCAACAACGCATTATATTTACCAATCAAGAAAGACTTCAACACATTTCATATTCCATCTTTATTACAAGTACATTTTTCAAATGAAAGGGAAAAAAAGAAAGTATTTGTGTTCCCAGTGTCTGAAATCATTCTGATGGTATCGTTTCACTCTCCATTCCGTAACAGAGGACACGACCACTTCAGGACAAATACCACCGTCTCACATCCTGCAGACAAACAAACACAAATATACATGAGTCAGACTTTTGATGAACATTAGGGTTGATCATCTTCATAAAATGTATTTTTTATATATATATATATAAAGAGAAAAACCTTATGAGCAACACAAGAAAAAAAAAGTCTGTAAAACTAATTAGTGTCACTAGTTCGATCATTAGTTGATAATAACATATTACCCATTTGTGTGAACAAGAGTAAAGTTTATTTCTTGTTCTGCATTATTTTAAACTAATAACACTTATTTATATATTCATCAGAACCACAAGTTATTACAAATTAAAAGCAGCAAGATTGGTTTCCTCAGATAGTCCGGTCCGTTTGCTGTGGTGTAAATCTCATTCGAAGTCTAAGATGAAAAAAAAAAAATGAAGTCTGGTACAATTTTTTCGATTTGAGTAAGCAAACCTGGCGTCATGTACTGAGTTTGCATCATACTGAGATTGTATATGCACATGCGCGCTACCGGAAAATGAATTTTTGCTAAAAAAAAGTAAGATACACATCTCGTAGATACACATTCACAGTCAGCAAGCTACCTCAAGTACAACTGTTTCAGTGGGAACTTCCGGTTTACTAAATAAAAGTCCGTTGGAGCAACGTTATTAGAATGTTACAGTCAAACATCTCATCAGAGCTACAGAACATAGGGATAATTTAAACTAAATCATTAGTAAATCAGTAAACCAGTCAGAATAATCAATGTCACTACAACTGATATCTACCTTTTAATTGTATCTTACTTTAATTTTGACATACATTTGTCTAATTATGAGTATTAGCATTTATTCTGTTTCCTCACAGGAGTTAAAAACTAGTATTTTCTTTAAAAAATGATAAACATTTATTTTAAAAAAAAAAAAAAAAAACAGAATTTAAAAATTTAAAGTGGAAAACATGGCATTTGCTAAAAAAATAAAATACATTTTATAGGGCCCTAGCTAATGCTACACACGAGCTAAAACTCAGGTTATATCATGTTATTGTGTCATTCCCTCCTGAAAAACAGATCTCCAGTGTTTCTCAGATTGAGTAATCTTTAAATCACATAATAACAAAAGGAATACTCTACACTATTTTTATATTCTTAATCAGTGCAATGTCTCAGATGGACCATGTTTGGTCCCAGTGTGTATGATGAGTACCCACTAATGTTGTAAGAGTTAAATGAACATTCACTAAACAATGTCTTTATTTCCCTGAGAAGAAACCGTAGTCTGATATTGCAATTTTGGTAACGTTTATAATTAAAGACATTAGTAACCTCGAGGCTTTTAATCTTGGAAGGGACTTTCCTACATAAGCGTAATGTGCCTGTGTTTTCACCGTGTCAGGATGCCGAGTGGTCTAAAGCGCCTGACTCAAGGATTCTTCTTTTCGCTGTGGTTAGTTCGAATCCCACTTTTGTCATACATATGTTTTCATTTTAATATATTTATTACAGCAAATTCCACCTTTAAACATACACATACACAAAAAAAAAAAAAAAACATTTAGGGTATTTCCTGAGTTAGAGATAGAGTTAGGGTTATAATAAAAGGGTAAATGGGTAGCTAAAAATAAATATAAGCTGAAATAAAACTGACATAACTTTAAGTCACGTGGTGTGTCACGTCACCTAAATTAGCCAATGAGGGTGGCTGCGTAATAGCCACGGTATTTAATCTTTTGGTCTCCCTGTCCTGCTGTAGCCCATGTCACCCTCGTCTCTCCTTGACAGTCGGTATTTTGTTGAACTTACATGTTTTGGGCTTCAGAACTTTGACGTTGGCTTCTGCGGCCTTCATCGCCTCCGTTTGAAATTGGGGCTTCATCGCCGCGCGCACCGCACTAGCGCAGATGGCCGAGAAGCGGATGTAGCTGTGGAGAGGACACCAAGGGTTAGCCACATGCTAATGACCTGGAAGCGTCCACAATGAACATCCTAAGCACAAATTCATCCAACAAATGTGATCCAAACATCTGCAACGTTTGCAAAAACGGTGCACGAGGCAGAAATAAACATCTTTAATGTCATTAAACCACAGGAGAAAGACCTATCACTTTATTTTCTGAAACTGGCCTTTGGCAACATGAACATTTCATTACAACGTTAAAATATGCATCACTAATGGAAAAAACGCCACCTCAATCTAGAACGAATAACAAAGCTTCCATTAACGGTGGGAATAACCTTAGTTTATTACCTGAGGCCTGCTTGTCTCCAGTACGCGACCATTTTGTCTGAGATGCAGCGTCAAGGACAGATCCGGACTGTCGTGTGGGCGTGGTTTGTCCTCGGCTCTTCTTCTTCTTCTGTTTATTTTGCGGTGGTTGGCATCCAGCTTTTGAGGCATTATCGCCTCCATTTGGTCTGGAGTGTGTAACGTAACTAACTCCCAACCCTGTGAACCTAATAGATTTTGACGCTTGCGCCTTATTGTTCGTTTAAAGTAAGTTCAAACATATACAGTTTAATAATACTCTAAAATATGTTTACAAAATTGTAAATTTATAGATCAGAAATTTGTTTGAGTCACGTTTCAGCAGAAGGCTGCCTTATACAAACACAACACTGAACTCCAGCACATTTCAATTAGACGTGATTAAAAATCAGGAAAAAAGGGATTACATAAAGGCATAGAAAAACAGCAAGAAGAGATTTTCCAAATTTTGATTGGAAGTTGAATGCAATTTAGCCTCATGAATTTGGCCATCCCTCCCTCCCTCTGAAAATTCTCCTCAAATGCTGTTTGTGGTTCTGTTCTGCGTGCGGATATCAGAATACTCTTAAAATAGATGCTAAAGAAAAACAATCAATCATTCTTAGATACATTCTTGTCAGAAAATGATCTCAACAGCCTTAATTTAGATTAGCCCCTGACCATGATGTCATTTTGTATGTTTACGTTGGGGGCTTCATGAAATTAGAACAAGGGCCGCTAGTTTTATTTTATTTTATTTTATTTTATTTTATTTTATTTTATTTTATTTTATTTTATTTTATTTTATTTTATTTTATTTTATTTTATTTTATTTTATTTTATTTTATTTTATTTTATTTCATACAATGTAATAGAGAACAACAAAGGAATAGGGAGTTGCCTATGCTGCGTCCGAATAGTCCTTCCTATATCCTTTCCTATCCACTGTTCCTTCACCCCCGGAAGTGTTTAAGTGGTCGCCATGATAAAGAACGTCCGAGTTCTTTTTAAGCTCAGGAAAGGAGGCTCACTGCTTCCTTTATAACCTCCTTTAGCCTAGGAAACACTGATGCATCCTTTACCAAAGGAGACCAGATAATGCTGACCCACAACATTTAAAGGGAAACGCACACCCGAGCGCTCACGGAAACTCCCGATGACCGACAAGTAATGGAGATAAGTTACCAATGTAATAGCATGCCTTGAACAACTTTAAATTAATAATCTAAAACCCATATATTATTATATGTAAGACATATCAGATTATAACTGACATAAAACAGACACTGTGGTTCAAGAAAAAGGGATCAGAGACATTTTTAGCAACATTATGTTTTATTCAACATAATTCGTTTTGTGAGTGTGAGCAACTATTCTCAATGAGACGTTCTTTTAGTTTCACGTTTGTTCCTCGTTGCCTGGTAGCCTCTTTTCCTTTGATTTGCATTCAAACCGTGTGGTTTTTGAGATTATATCAGCGGAAAGTGTTATAAATGTGCTTTTAGTCTATTTTTTGAAAATTTGTAATTTCTTCACCAAGGCAGACGTCACTAACCTTCACGGCCATCTGATTATTATGTCACCTGGTTGAAGTGCGTCTGATTGTCAAAACAAACATGATGGCCTTTTCCTAACTCCTCTCCGAACACATTTTCTTAACCTCGTGACGTCATCCACGGGGTTAAGGAAAAGTGAATAGGAAAGGAGATAGGAGGGAGTATTCGGACGCAGCCTATGTCTGCTTTAGGGGTCGCACTAAATTAGTCCGAGCGCACCACAGCGCCCTCTATGAGGCCATTCTGTGTTATCTGAGTGTATCAGAATTATTTTTTATTATTGCAACTCATTATATATTTTATTTGAATATTTTATTTTCTGCATTTGTGTATGTTTGTGCATTAGTGTAAGTTTGCGTGCGTGTGCGTGCGTACGTGTGAGGTTGAGTGACGTGTGCGTGCAGCTTCGTATGGTGACGTGTCTCTCCGGTTCTCTCTTTTCTCTCGAAGCGGCTGATGGAGCCACACTGACCCGCTTTGAGCACTCGCACCTAGGACTACGGACACCATGGGAAGTACGTGAGACCACCTCTGCTTTGTGTGTGTCATCTGTGCTCCATAATGTGTCATTATGTGGAGGACATACTTCCATACAACGTTATTTTCTTTACCACTTACTAAGCTAACTAGCTAGCCTCAGGGAGGTTAAAAGTGGCAACTTATGCTAGCCACTAAAAAGGATATTTTACTACCAAATAATTCCCTGCAAATGATTTACAGATACAACACATTCCAGATATGATTTATGTGATGACATATTTATGTTTTTAAAATCAGCGTTTAAACATTCTCTTGTTAAGTTGAATTATCGTGTTTTTATCGATGCTGGCTAGCGTCAAGGTATTGCTAGTAGTGAGTCAAAACAGAGAAACACTGCCAAATCACAACAGTAGAGTGTGTTATAGTGTCTGAGAACTGTGGATGTTTATGGACCTAAAGGAATGAGGAGAGTGTTTTGTGTGTTTAATCACTTATTTATGTCAAATCCTGTTGTGGTCAGTGATTAATGGAAGCTAACCTGCTACTTTTTAATTATTAGACAACTATTGACAGTTTTTGGATGACGTGCTGTTGTTATTAGGCTTGTCAGTCCTTGCTGTTGTGCTGGCAGCTGTGCTTACTCTTTAATAATGACGTAGCACGACACACACACGCACACTGGTCTCAAGCAGTGTTTCTCAAATGGGGGTACGGGGTACGCGACGGCAATACAGGGGGCACTTGAGAGAGAGTGTGAAGAGAATAAACTACAAATGAAAGCATTAAAAATTTAGGGTTTTGTCATGTTTAGTTTTGGTCATGAATGACATTCATACTAGAAATTACAAGCAACACGACAACATACACACTAAATGAGAGAAAAATACACAAGATCACTACAAAATACACAAAAATGACAGAGAAACATACAAAACGACACAAGAAACAGCCACACGACACCAAAAACTCACACTGAGACAGAATCTATACTATAATTCAAGGTGTGTGTGTGTGTGTGTGTGTGTGTGTGTGTGTGTGTGTGTGTGTGGAGCAAATATCTCCCCGACGCGGTGCCAGTTCGACCTGAAACTCGCTCGGCGGGTTCAAAATACCCCGAGTGCGTGTATCTGTTATTTTGGAGTCATTTGGTCATTTCAAAATGTTTATTTTAATTTTGTTTCACTTCTGGACGCCCCGAAATGAAACCTATTGAACTTTTGACCTCAGGGTGTGAGGGGGCGCTAGCGCACCTTCTATATTCATTTCACTACACAGCTCCTCACGTGAGCAAGAGTCACATGTGCAGCCAGAGCCAATCGCTGCGCACACAGGCAAGCAGACATGGACTGTAAACAAATGAGTGAGAGAGAGGAAGATAGTTTTATACCGGAGTAATTTGGTGTAGCAAAACGATCAAAATGTTAATTTTATAATTACAGCTCTCTCGGTAAGAGCGCGGTATTGAGCGTGCTACTTCCGGTTCCGGGTTCGTTCGATTACATCACAAACATTCTGATTCTTCAGACCGAGGAATATAACGTTTTTGTGAGCGGATGGGTCCACTATGATTATTGTTTGTTCTGCGCAACGGTGAGTGTTAATTTATATATTATTCTATGTGCTAACAAAGATGATAGCAGCTACAATGTAAACACACACACGGCTGATGCGCGTGCACGGAGTAGATGGATGTAGACACACACGCACCGCTGATGCGCATGCACGGAATAGGTGGATGTAGACCACAGGTGTCAAAGTCAAGGCCCGCGGGCCAGATCCGGCCCGCAAATTAATTATCTATGGCCCCCGGGATGATATTTGATTAGTATTATAGAGCCGGCCCGCAGGCCACAGCCGCCTGCTACTGTTTTGCACGCACCAAAACTCCATTCCCCACAATGCAACGGTAGCCCGCGAACTCACCACAGCGCCGCAAGTGGGCCTCGGCTTCATCCATTCATTCGTCAGCATTCAGGGCAGATGTCAACTTTCAGCAACCCCCCTCCCCAATAATGGCTAAACGGAAGGTGGACGGTGAGAACAGGGGGTTTAAAGCCAGGTGGGAGGCAGATTACATGTTCACGGAGGTAAAAGGCAAACCTGTGTGTCTTCTCTGTGGAGAAAATGTGGCTGTAATGAAAGATTATAATCTAAGAAGGCACTATGAAACATCTAAAAAACACAAAGACAAGAATATGGACACAGAACAAAGGCTACAGAAGGTGGAAGAATTAAAACGAGGTCTTAAGTCCCGGCAGGCTCTTTTCACAAAAGCTACATCACAAAGCGAGGCTGCTGTCAAGGCTAGTTTTATTGTGGCACAAGAAGTTGCTAAATCAGCCCGGCCATTTACAGAGGGAGAGTTCATTAAAAGCTGCATGCTTAAAGTTTGTGACGCGGTGTGCCCAGACAAAAGGCAGCTATTTGCAAACGTGAGCCTGAGCAGAAACACCATCGTCGAACGTGTAGACCAGCTTTCCACCAATATAAAAGAACAGCTTGTGGAAAAGGGAAAAGATTTCATCGCATATTCCCTTGCGGTGGATGAGAGCACCGACATAACTGACATCGCTCAGCTGTCAATTTTCATTCGTGGTGTGGACTCCAGCCTGAGCGTAACAGAAGAGTTTTTGGCATTACGTCCTATGCATGGCACATCTACAGGACAAGATCTGTATGAAGAAGTATCCAGATGTGTAAATGAGATGGGGCTACCTTGGGGAAACCTCGTGGGATTGACAACAGACGGAGAACCCGCGATGTGTGGACACAGGAGTGGATTGGTGGCAAGAATACGTGAGAGGATGCGGGACGAAAACGTCACAGATGAGCTGACAGCTTATCACTGCGTAATACACCAGGAGTCGTTATGTGGCAAAGCCTTGAAAATGGAACATGTAATGAGCATCATAACGTGCAGTTAACTTCGCTGATAAACTCAACATACTTGGCGCCGACTTCCGACGCCGATTTACTGACTTTGAAGCTCAAAAAAGTAGGTTTGAACTGCTCGCCAATCTTTTTGGAGTTGACGCGGAAAGCGCACCACCAAACCTCCAAATGGAGTTGATTGAGCTCCAGTGCAATGACACACTGAGGGAAAAATATGAGAGAGTGGGTGCTGCTGAGTTTGCACGTTTCATCCCCGACACATTCCCTCAGCTGCGCATCCAAGCTGCTCAGACGCTCTCTATGTTTGGCAGTACATACCTGTGTGAACAAATTTTCTCTTTGATGAAGCTAAACAAAACATCACACAGGAGCCGTCTTACTGATAAGGACCTTGGCTCAATCCTGAGGATTTGCTCAGCTCAGAGCCTGACCCCGAACATTGATGAACTTGTACAAAAGATGAGACACCACCAAGTATCAGGCTCTGTCTCAGACAAGTGAGCATCACCGAGCATTAACATATTTTGAGTTTTTAATTCAGTTAAATTTTTACAGTTGTTTCTACAAGACGTGATTTTTCTTTGAAGAAAGTATTGTTTTGTCACTGTGCCATAGATTTTTGTATTTTATTTATTTATATTTATTTTTCAGTTAATGGACTCAGGGAAAATTGCAGATAAGAGCCATGAGAAAGAATACAACTGATTTTATTTATTTATTTTTTATTTTCTCATTTTACTATTTAAAAGCAGTAGCCTTATTGGTAGGATCATAGAGCAGCACAATATTGCATTTTCAGCTTATAATGCATGCATTTTCATTTATGCATTTATCTTGATATTAAGGAACATATTTTATTTTTCAAGGACATTTACTTGTTTGCTGTTTGCCTGTTGAAAATGTTTCCCTTGAAATAACTGACAGAGCCATAAGAAAATATTGCTTTATTCATTTAATGTACAGGACATTTGATTTTTCTTTGAAGGAAGTTTGTTTTTGTCTATGAGCCTGTTGAAAAATGTTTTCACTCGAAATTAGTGACAGAAAAAAAAAAAAAAAAAGTTATTTATTTATAGTAGTAAAAAATCTTGGGTGGAAAGCTCAGCGCTCTAAAACCACCAAAACCTATATGAACAAAACCGGTCTTCAGACTCATCTTACACTTGCGTGCTTTGATTATTGGGGGATAAAATAAAAGGTTTTGTCCTAAAAAACACCAGTAAAAACTCAAGAATGGCCCTACGGCCTAAAGGAAATCTAACATACTGTGTCAGTATGAAAAAAGACTACATAGTTAAATAAAATACAGTACACTGTGTTAGGTCTTGGTTCAATATGTTATGTGCAATCATTTTAATATGTTTTAATAAACATTGAACCAGTCCGGCCCTCGGCTTGTAGCAAATTTGTTTTTTTGGCCCTCTGATGTATTTGACTTTGACATCCCTGATGTAGACACACGGCTGATGCGCATGTACGGAATAAATGGATGTAGACACACGGCTGATGCGCGTGCACGGAGGAGATGGATGTAGACACACACATACACACACACAGTATTTATAATCAAAAATGAGTAAAATAAAACAAAAACCTAAAGAAATGCACAAAACTACACTAATTATGCACAAATGACGTAAAACAAAAAACTAAGCAATATTTATACAGGAAGTACACAAAACAACAACAGAAATGCACAAAAATATTCAAAAGGCTCCAAAAAACTCCAAAAAACATATATTACAGAAAAATACACCAAACAACAACAAAAATATGAAAATGACTCAATATACACAAAACTAAATATTTATACTAAAAATACACTAAAATGACAACAGAAGTACACAAAACTACATCAAAAAAAAAAAACACACAAAATGACTCCAGAATAACACTACAATGGCATCAACAAACAATAATTAAAACAAAAAATATAAAAATTAGTATAAAAAAAAACCCCAACACATTCATCATGCGCATGTCTCATAGAATTAAACCAAGGAAATTGCACACATTATTTTACTTTGCACCAAATAAGAGGAAAATATACTGAATAATAAAAAGAACAGACAAACAACAACAAAATACACAAAAAACAGAGAAAACAAAATGATGATAGAAATGTTTATTGATTAGAAGATGAACAAGAGTCAGTCTTGGTCCCACATCAGGTGGGAGATGACCATAAATGATAAAAACTATAGAAATTAATCCATTCAGGAGGCACTAATTACTCTTTTATTCCATCATTATGCTCGATAATTGTTTTGAAGAAAATAAATGAAGGAACAATGATCTTCCTGGACTTGTTTATTTTATTAAATTGTAGAATATTCTGATGTTAAAGATTTAAAATTGCATGTAACCCATTACTTAATAATAAATGGATCAGGTTTTTCCCCTCATACCTACTGTTGCTGACCATTGTTCCCTGAGTAAAATCCCTCGATTAAGCCTTTTCTAACATTCCACACAACAAAACAAGTAATAGAGGTATGTTTGGTGCTGAGATAATATTATAATCGATATATTATATTGGTCAATGCACAAGGTTACAAAAAAACATGAATTATAGTGTAAACTACCAACTAATTCAGCTACAGTTATTTTACACCCTCCTAATATACAAATTCAATGAAACTCAACATTTATTATTCCCAGGGCTCACAGTTTTCCAATGCCTAATTGTTGAAAGAAATCACAATTTTTCCAAAATCATGCAATTTTACTCTAATTATTCTATATAATTTCCCTGAATTAGATGGAAATTCATCACAAAATCAAGGACATTTAAAGTGAAGATTTAGTATTGATATATTACTTACAATATGTAATGCACCTACAATATCTATCTATGTATTATTTATATGTGGAAGTACAAACTAGGACACAATAATGTTGTGTGTGTGTGTCCGTCCATAATTTAGCACATGCAACATGTCAAGCTTTTTGATTGCTCCACATATGTTTTCCTTCGTTGAATGTAAACTGCTCTCTTTGTACTTTAACACCATCTTCTCTTTTCTTGTGCAGTAAAATTTTTAGAAGTCATCAAGCCGTTTTGTGCGGTCCTGCCTGAAATCCAGAAACCAGAAAGAAAGGTAGGCGTCAACTCTTAACTGTGCACACGTGTCCTACATTCCATTCAAAGTGTGCACGTGGAAATTAACAGCTCTAATTATTTCTAATGTGCAGATTCAGTTCAGAGAAAAGGTGCTATGGACCGCTATCACGCTCTTCATCTTTCTGGTGTGCTGCCAGGTTGGTATTGTGATCTGAACTCATTTCTAATTTAGCACCTTGTGTTTTTTTATTTTATTTTTTTGCTGCACAGTATAAATATCAATTTCTTCATCTTATTTTTAGATTCCACTCTTTGGCATCATGTCATCAGATTCAGCAGATCCTTTCTACTGGATGAGAGTAATCCTTGCTTCAAACAGAGGTGCTCGCATGTTTTTAATTAGTTGTTACTCAACTAAATAGTACTAATCTGTTCTCTTCATTGTTATCAGCACTGATTGTCTTTTATCACACACCTTTGGTCAAAGTTCAGCAGTTGTAGACATTGTGTTGAGTTTATGGTATAGTTTAATGGAAAGTTGGACTGGGCGAGATTCAATATGTGTTGAGTTGGGTTTTTTTTTTGGCGATATAGAAAAATACAATATCGCCTATCTCGATATGTATATGTTTTTTAAAAACACTGTACTGATACCCCCCAACCATATTTCTTTATTTGTCATTTGCACATAGTATTGTTTATGCCTTTGTTGTTTTTTTTTTTAAATGTTATTTTATTTTTATCTTTTTGTAATTTGTGTCCCTCCCACAGTTGTATATTAGCACTATTACCCTATGTTGTTATTTATTTTTGTTCTTACTGTTTACTTTTGCTTTTCTATGGCGTTGCTGCAATGTGAATTTCCCCTGTGGAGATCAATAAATGTTTATTCTATCTTTTATCAAAAATCCTTGTTTTAAGACAGTCTCTGATTTCACTACTTCTCAGAACAGCATTAAAAGCACAGTTAGATGATCACTGATTGTGTTCTAATAATCCAGACCTTCCCCTAAATAAGCCACACTACAGAACTCACTCACACGTGCTGTCCCTTAGAGAAAAAAAAAAAGCCAAAAGTAGCACATATTGTGCAGCTGATTGTTAATAAATTAGCCTGTGTTGCATTTTTCATCATCGAATTAAACCCAGAATTGTCTTTCTGGTTAGACTTCATTTGAATTAAAATGATCGTGATGTATATTATATATTGCTTTTTTGAGAAAAAATATTGAGAGATGAGTTTTGGTCCATATCGCCCAGCCCGAATGGAAAGTGTTCCTTTCTTGTTCTCCAGGTACTCTGATGGAACTCGGTATCTCACCCATCGTCACCTCTGGGCTCATTATGCAGCTCTTGGCAGGGGCCAAGATCATTGAGGTGGGGGACACCCCCAAAGACAGAGCCCTGTTTAATGGAGCTCAGAAATGTAGGTGCTCTTTCTCACCACATATGCTGTTTTTAGAGCAGGTTTCAAGCTGGAAATCTTAAACTCATTTTTCTATCTTGTTTATTTATTGATTATTCCACATCAATGGGAGGGGTTCTGGCTATTTTTTGAAATTTTTTTTTTTTTTACAGTGTTTGGAATGATTATCACCATCGGACAGGCCATCGTTTATGTAATGACCGGCATGTATGGAGACCCTTCAGAGATGGGAGCAGGGATTTGTCTGCTCATCATCATCCAGGTTAATACGCATTTATCAAAAGGCTCAAGCTCATTAATCTGCACCAGAGGTGGACAACTTTTATCAGAGCGGGGGCCACAAAAATGTGTTAGTTTGCTCGAAGGGCCACATTGTGTACATTCATGTCAGCATTTAGAAAAACGACCAATTTGAGCAATAACACATGAAAGAACAAAGTACTCTAGTGTGTTTTTTTCTGTCATTCTGTGTATGTGTGTCTATGTGCATTTCTGTTGTTCTTTTGTGTATTTTTCCTGTAAAACGTATCTTCTGGAGTTGTATTGTGTATTTGTGTTGTCATTTTGCGGTTTTTTTTTAGAGTCTTCTTTTGTGTATTCCTCTTGTCTTTTTGTTTGTTGTATTGTAAGTTTGCTAAAAAATGTTTTTGTGTTTTTCTTGTCTTTTTGTGTACTTTTGTATGTTTTTTGAGTCATTTTGTTTATTTCTGTTGTTTTGTTAAATTTAGTAGTGGTTTTGTGTGTTTCTGGAGTATCTTCTGTGTTTTACTTGTTTTTTACTGTATTTCTTTTTAATATTGTATATTTTAGTGTTTTCTTGCTGTTGTTTTGTGTATTTTAATATCATTTTGTGTGTTTACTTTGTGTGATCTAATTAGACCGCCAGTTGACATCTGATCTATACGATAATGTGTATTTCCCAGAAACTATAATTTTCTGTAAGTTTCTGCAGAAACTTACACTTGCAGTAGATTTTGGTAAAGATAATCATAAATTGTTTCTTTGTGTCTCCAGCTTTTTGTCGCTGGTCTGATCGTGTTGCTGCTGGATGAACTCCTTCAGAAGGGCTACGGTCTGGGATCTGGTATTTCTCTCTTCATTGCGACCAACATCTGTGAAACGATCGTGTGGAAGGCCTTCAGCCCCACTACTGTCAACACGGGCAGAGGTGAGAGCAGCCGCACTAACAGCACAGTGAGACTATGAAGGGTTGATTTTCTCATGTATTCACTGTGATTCATGTTCTGTTTGTAGGGACGGAGTTTGAAGGTGCCATTATTGCTCTCTTCCACCTCATCGCTACTCGTACGGACAAAGTTCGAGCCTTGAGGGAAGCTTTCTACAGGCAGAACCTTCCCAACCTCATGAACCTCATCGCCACAGTCTTTGTGTTTGCTGTGGTCATATACTTCCAGGTGAGAGAGTGAGATTTCTCCTCCTCTAAATTGTTTCTTTAACACAGGGATGTTAAACTAATTTTAGTTCAGGGGCCAAATACGGAGCAGTTTGATCTAAAGTGGGCTACAGATTTTATGCGGGAAAACGTTATTTCACATTATTGCACTTCTACTTGATAGATATCAGTCTCAACAGGATCTTCATGTTAAATTTCCTAGATTTTGTGACCAATTTCTGTTTAAATAAGGGAAATATTATGTAATCATTTGAGGAAAATTGAAGAATAACTGCAATTCTGTGATATCAGCACCAGGAGTGTTAATTAGATTAACAAAAGTAAAAACTTGGAAATGTATAATGTCAAAGTCATGGTTTGCTAAAATTAAGTTATCTTGCCTTGAACCTATTAATAACACGTTTTACCCTTGGGGTGAATTTACCTCCCGAAAATTATTTTCAGAAAATTTTTGACCAGGTTTTTGTGTCAGACACTTTATTTATTTGTTGAATACATAAATAACCTCTTGATAATTAAACCTGGACCTGTTCTCTAGCGCCACCATCAGGACAAACTTTTAAATTAGAATTAATTCATCTTGAATAGTTTTCATCCAAATCTTCTCAAATTTACTGACAACATTAATGACTACAAGAGTATGAACCAAAATGATTGATGTTGGTGACCCCGCCTTTTCTTTCATAAACATATTTATTTCCTCAAAACTCAAAAGTATCAACTCTGCTCCTGCAGGTGTGGGGATATAAGGTCACACACAGCTTGGAGGAGCACCAATGTGTGTTCAGAACATTGAAAAAATGTATAATCACGATACTTAATGCTTAATCAATTGAACCGATCAAGTTAAGAAAAGTCATGCATTATGAAGCAAAAAAACCCCAAAGTCAATTATTATTTTTTGACTGAAAAACATTGGGAGTGTGTATTGCCTGGCATTTGGCGATTTGATTCGTATCCCGATACGTAGGTCACGACACGATATTACACGATATTGAAGTATAAGGCGATTATTGCAATTTTTTATATATATCACTTAAGAAACAACTGATCTGTAAATGTGTACACCTTCATGAGAACATTATGTATGAAATATATATTATTGGCATATTTTACGCTCCAAACATTGGCTTTAACATGCCATGTGCCAACAACTTAAAATAAAAAATAACATACAATCTGCCTGTGGCTTTTAAACCAACTTTGACTTTAGTGCAACTTAACTGAGGTATATACCTAGAACAACAATTAAATGCAGAAAGTTAGTACTTTCTTTTTAGATTGTAATGAAAAAACACAAGCTGGTCAACATGCCCAGGTTTCAATGCAGTTCTTTGTGCAGTTACAATGTCTCCTGCTGTGGAAAAGACTTTCCTGGTAAAATAAAGGTAAAAAAAATTGATTTGGATGCATTTAGAATCGATCCGAGAATTGCGCAAAGTAATATCGCGATACATCGCCGAATCAATTTTTTTGACACCCCTAATAAACATTGAAAGGGGTCATATTGACCCCAAGGATAATATGATGGTTAACAAAGCATGTAATATAGTGAATCTAATGTTAGTTCTGTATTATCATGAGCTTCATTCATGTGACATGTAAGTAACTCCTAAATCGTTTTTTTTCTCTCTCAGGGTTTCAGAGTGGACCTGCCCATTAAGTCGGCTCGTTACCGTGGACAGTACAACACCTACCCCATCAAACTGTTCTACACCTCCAACATCCCCATCATCCTGCAGTCCGCCCTGGTCTCCAACCTCTACGTCATCTCTCAGATGCTCTCCACACGTTTCAGTGGCAACTTCCTCGTCAACCTGTTGGGGACGTGGTCTGTAAGTAGACTGATGAAGTGGTGTTTGCTGCTGGTAGCCTCTGTGTGAAGCAGGGAGCTAAAAATGTAACTTTACCCCTAGAATACTGGGGACATGGAAAATGCATACTTCACGTTCAGAAACAGGCTTTTTTTTCTCTCTCTTTATTTAGAAAACCAGCCCCAAAATGACATGGAATAACCTCACATGCATGTTTTGGGACAATATCACACATTTACACGTCTTACCACAGAAAGCAGTGATTGAATCTCTGGCGCACTGGTTTTCAACCTTTTTCAGATTGTGACCCAATTTTTGTTATACTGTGTTACAAATACAGAGTAGCCAGGTTTAGTGACCAGTTGTCCTCGCTCAGATAATTTTTATACTGCATTTTATTTTAATTATTTTTTTTATTTAAATTGATTTAAATGTGCAATATGTGGAATTTTCAACTTTTAAATATGTTTTAAATACCTAGAATAAAAATTTGAGTGTTAAGAAACATGTCCTTAGCTGTCATACCATATGTGATTTTTTATTATTTTTTTTATTTTATTTTTTTTGAGACTACATAGTTATATATACATTAATAAATATTTCTGCCCTGGCCAACCTGTAGTACCTATTTTCCACCGGTTGGGTGAGTATAAGCCTATTTACAGCAGAGCAGTCCCTGAACTAGGTCGTCTCTGGTAACAAACATCCATCAAACAGATAAACGGTGCGTTACCCGTGAGGTTTACAACTAACAAACAACTGCTTAAACATCTTCACTCATGAACGCATCACACATGTAAAGCTGATGATATACATCGGTCCACATGGGCCCACATGGCCCACCAAAGGCATTTGCAGGGTGTAGCAGAGAATATTGTCACCTGTACATTCAGTCGCGGAGTAATATGCCACCTGGTGGTGTCAGAAATTGTTTGCAAATTTCGCATATTGCACCTTTAAGATATGTAATATGATTAATAAATTAATTTTAATCGGCCATTTAATTATTATTTGTTGAAAAACACTGGTCTAGCAAGTGTAGCAAAAATATTAATATGTCCAGTTTTGCTCATTATCTTGTTCAAAATCTCCCACTACGTGTTATGGTGAGACTTGTGATCATGTTATCCTGTGACTGAAAATGAATGCACAGCTTCATCTGACTTGTGTTTTTAATTCGTTGTGATGAACAAACAGTTCAGATTATTATGACTGCATCTGGTTTATCTGATGGTGTATTAGTTCAACTGGTGATGAGTTTACCTGGTGATGCAACGCAGCAGAAGCAATACACCTCTAATCACACGGCGGCACGGGATTTCACGCAAACACATGAGCGTGATTTGCCTGTTGGTGCAAATTTATAATTGTCACAACACTATTTAGCATGTTTGGTGTGATTTTGGGAGCTTTAATGGCCAGTAAAGTCACTTAAAGAGGAAAAGATGATGAACACTTCATTATCTTTCCCTCTTTAGGTGATTTCTCCCGCAGGTGAAAGTAAAAATGACAGAGAACGTGTGTTTGTTTGTAGGATGCTACCAGTGGAGGACCAGCGCGCGCCTACCCAGTGGGAGGTCTCTGCTACTATTTCTCTCCTCCAGAGTCATTTGGATCAGTTCTAGATGACCCGGTTCACGCCGTCATCTACATCATCTTCATGCTCGGCTCCTGCGCCTTTTTCTCCAAGACCTGGATTGAGGTGTCGGGGTCCTCTGCCAAAGATGTGAGTGTGTGTCTCACTACAGACTCATTATTCTACATAAAAGCTTTTACTGATATGGATCTGTTTTCTCAGGTGGCGAAGCAGCTGAAGGAGCAGCAGATGGTGATGAGAGGACACAGAGAGACGTCCATGGTGCACGAGCTCAACAGGTAAAGACTGAGGGTGGGAGAAAATATGACCAATTTAAAATTCATATTTCACCCCAGAATCAATTTAGTTAGTTGTTTTTATATATATATGTATATAAATATATATATATATATATTTATTTTTTTTTGTCTACGTATGTGGTCGTAGGTGAATATATATGTGAAATAGTGCACCTTCACCTGCAGTTTTAGTTGCTGCTACCAAAGTGACTTCAAGTTGTGGCCAAACCAATGGTAGATGTTTATTTTTGAAATCACGTTAGATGCTCTGAATTGAATGTCCTGCAGATTGAGGTGATATCAGTATGAATAACGGGGGGGGGGGGGGGTTAAGCTGTAACACAAGCACACTAAAGGATTAGACCGTTAGCATTTCTAATATGTTCACCTTTTACAAATTTACCAGTTCTAGATGGGACAAAATGAGTTCATTTCATTATATTTTATTCGTGGAGGTGCAGCTGTGTGCCGAGGTGCAGCTGTGTGCCGAGGTGCGCCAGTCAGCTGCTGCAGCTCATTAAATCAAACTCTGATCAGAATTCTGTTCACGTTGCTCAGACTGTTCAACTATTTTCATACTATTTACAACGTTAAAACCACAGTTTGATCCACTACAAGAATAAATATGAATTGTTATTTATGCAGAGGTTGGTGAAATGCACAGGATGGATACCTGAGTTAGTTCACACGCATATTTACAAATGATGCTCTGCTTCAGGTCAAATCAGTTCCATATTTAAAACTGTATTATCACAGTATAGATCACAGATGATCATGTTGACGGAAGCACTGATTATTTTTTTAATGCAGGAATGTAAGAAGTTAATAAAATCGGGCTTTTCACACAAACATGAATCACTCGTTAATATCGGAGGAAAAATAGAGAGATTTTAACTGTGGCTCGGACAGAAAAATGTGGCCGATCCTCACACTGCAATAATCTGATCAATAATCTGATCAAATCAACCTATATTGTATATCAATGAAGGCTTTTCACATTAAAAATGCGCTGATTAGGGGTGGGCAATATATCGAGTTTTCTATTTTTACGATATAGAAAATGACAATACCGTATATATCTATATTGTTTTTATTTATAAAGCACACAGTACAAATCACATCATGCATGTTTTTAATATATAGAGTACAGTCAAACAATTTTTTTTTACAATTGTTCCATATTTCTGAGATACATATTATATATATTTTGTATTAAAATACTTGTTTTAGGAGTTGCTGCTTTTGCATATTCTCAGAACAGCATAAAAAGCTAGTTAGATGGATTTTTGAGTGTGTTCTAACCCAGACGTTCCCCTAAACAAGCCACACTACACAACTCACTCACACGTGCTGTCCCTTACAGGAGAAAAAGCCAAAAGTGGCACATATTGTGCAACTGTGTTAATAAATGTATCTGTGTAGCATTTTTCATCAGCAAATTTAACCCAGAACAGTTTTTCTGGTAAAACTTTGAGTTAAAAATGTCGAGATTTGTATCGTATATTGAGAAAAAATATTGAGATATGAGTTTTGGTCCATTACGCCCAGCCCTAGCGCTCATCATTTTTACGGATTTCAATGATATTTACAAGCGTTAGGAAAACTCTATATTCTGTGATTTCTAGACACCCCAAAACAAGACAACATGGTTTATGACCGCCTTCATTCACAGCTTGACATGCTTTTAGTGGATTTGGTGGGCGTGTCAGAAGACTTGATGAGAAAATATGCGTAACTTCAGGCGCATAAAAAAACGGATTGAGTGCAGAGCGGAGAATAATTGAAATGTGACTGATGATGTTTGTGTTTCTTAAAACTAATCTGACTATTATCTGCAGGTACATCCCCACAGCTGCAGCGTTTGGTGGGCTTTGCATAGGGGGGCTGTCTGTCATGGCCGACTTCCTGGGGGCCATCGGGTCAGGAACAGGAATCCTGTTGGCCGTCACCATCATCTACCAGTACTTTGAGATCTTCGTCAAGGAGCAGAGTGAAGTGGGCAGCATGGGGGCACTGCTTTTCTAGAGACCACCAACCTTTCTGTCCTCTGACACGATACATGCAAAACGTCCCCACTGCTCCTTCTTTTATCATCCATTACTTTCCATTATTCTCACAGTTCACACTGTCGGTGTTTAATCGCTAGAGTCAGTGGTTATTTCATGGCAGGGATCAGTTTTTGCTCCTCCTCCCCCCCAACAGGGTTGAGCGTAACATTGTCCTTAATATTCCAATAGAAATCACCCATCTCTCTCTGCAGGCTGCCTAAATCACTCTGACTGTCCTGTCAGCTGAAAAATAATGCCCCAAACGCCCAATCATGAGCTTAAAGGAAAACAAAGATGACTCCAGCGTGTCAAAGCTTTTTCTATTAAAGCTGAATCTCTGAGCCTGGGCGTTTCCAATAAAGCCAGCAGCAATCATCTGTGAACACCCGAGGACATCACCAGGGTGTGAAAAGCTTCTACTTTTATCCTGGACTTTGGTGATATCTGCTCAGTTGAGTTTCTATCATTTTATGTTTGTTTAGGTCCTGTTCACTCTGGTCTTATGATGTGACACACAGTGTTCGTCCTCAAAGGAAACTTTATGTCGTCATTGCTCTTTTTATTCTCAGACTGAACCGCTGCACAAAAACTGCCCAGGTGGTCGGGATGAGGGTGGGTTTGATAAGGGACGAAAAACGTTTCATTTTTATTTGTACTTTATGTAACTTGCATAATTGTGTTATTAAAAAAAAGGATTTGGTTTCCAACACACTTAGTTGTTTTTTGTTCTTTGTCACAAATTATTTCCTTCAGTCAATGAGTGTGTTTGAAGATGGAAGTGATCTGATAAATATGTTACCGTTTTGAGCTGTTACTATGGAAACCGGATAATGATAATCATTACACTTAGTTTCACATACTAGAGCAATGATTTTTAACCAGTCTGGCTTATTTAATGTACAAGCTCACAATGGATTTTAGGGTTCCGGTGCACAGCTTGAGTAACCCTACAGCACAGGTGTCAAACTCGACGCCCGGAGGCCAAATCTGGCCCTTTGGAGCATCCAATTTGGTCCATAGGAGGAAGCAAAAATGACAGAAAACATGAATCATTGTGTAAATAATCAATATTTGCAGGGGCTCACCATTTTCCCAGTACTTATACCGCATGATCACAGTCATTTTCATGTTAAACAGTTAAAAAAAACTAAATTCTTACAAAATCCTTCTGTTTTCCTCAAATTGTGACATACTTAAAGAAAATGGTCACAAAATCAAGGAAATCTCAATTTCTATCAATTATTGCTTGGTTATGGTCGGTTTCTTACATATTTTGTATTTTACTAGGGCACAATAATGTTGCCACATGCGGCCCTTGATCAAATTTTGTGCGGTCCGAGAAGTAAATGCACAAAATCAATAAACAGTAAAAAAAAAAAAAAATACCCAAATGACCTCTAAAAATACACAAAAGGACGAGAAAAATATAGAAAACGATAATTATTAACAAAGACAGAAAAACATACAAAAATGCACAAAAGGACAACAATTTTACACAAATACTGAATATTTTACAAAAGGAATCACTCAAAAAACTAATTAAAGTGACTAAAAACATTTAAATTAAATCTAAAGAACACTAAATGACTCATTATTCTAAATGCTGACATGCTTGTTGATAATATGGCATTCGGAACAGACGATGACATTTTGTGGCCCTCGCTGTGATAAAAGTTGCCTATCTCTTCAGGCAACCGTTTTGCTGCCCTCTGCTTGTCAGTTCTGTCTGCTGCTGTGGTTGGTGAGTGACGTCATTATTCCGCGCCCGCGTGTAGAGGGGTCGGCTTCTGGGCTGTCGGACAACGGCTAACCTTTACTGATGAAACCCTCTCACTGTGGGACTATTTCACCTCATTCCGGTCACATTTTATCTCCTGTGGTGTGGACCGTCGGTCAGACTCAGAAACAGACATGTCGTACTGTCGACAAGAGGGTAAATCTCATCTCTTTTCATTCATTTTCTGTCCGCAGCTCATCAATGTCACCGAGCAGTCGCTATGCTAAAGCTAACCAAGAGCCTCTCTAGCTAACTGTAGGGAAACACGCACCCAGTGATCACATGCACTAATGTGCGTGTGTGTGAGGATTAATAAACATCTGTTTGGTGTAGTTAGACGTGTTCACCACGTGTTAACACAGCTGGTTAAAGCTTACATGTGATGCACGGTGTTATGGTTTTTATGGTGACCGGTTTAACTGGTGACTCAGGTCGGACTGCGTCGCTGCTTGTTGTAAGTGAGTAACGGATGAATGTCTCCTTAAATGTTGTTTATCAAACAGAAATAAAGTCATAGTTTACCTTTAACATAGTAAATTCAATATTTTAATTTGAGAAATATGCAACAGACATTCTTAGTTACAATTATAAACGCTTATGCAATGGTTAAGTAACTACTTATTAGATAATTGTCACACAGCAACTAGTGACATTACACCTGTTTTTACCAACCTTGGGGTCGTGACCCCATGTGGGGTCACCTGGAATGTGTTAATTACTGAGTAAATGTGTTCATAAATTATTTTAATTATTCCTTTTCAAATTTAAATATCTTTGTTTTTTCCCTGTTTTTAATTTAAGGTAAGGATCGAATCATCTTTGTCACCAAAGAAGACCACGAGGCCCCCAGCAACGCTGAGCTGATAGCAGACGACCCGAACGACCCCTACGAGGAGCAGGGTTAGTTTTTTAAAAAAATTAATCATTTACAAAAGGTTTTGTTTTTAAAATATTCCAAACTGGTCATAAAGCTGTAGTTATCCACTCATGTCCTGGGAAGAAGAAAGAACAATGAGTGTAATAGGAATTTGTTGTTTTTTACGAATTTTATGTTTGTACCGCTTTGAGATAACTTTTGTTCTAATTAGCGCTATATAAAGTTGACTTTTATTAAATTGAATCATATAAAATACAAATAAAAGTTAGTTATATTAGAAGAAACATAATGATTAAATCTGTTATATTTAGATAAGTCAGGGTTCTCACCAGGAATTTTTTCGCAGCGAACGGCGATCACTTGTTACACGAGCAAGTAAAAATTTTGAAATCTATAACCCTCTGAAACACTATTTCTTGCATTTTGAGAGGCACATTTTTTTAAGTACAGCTAAAGTTTCATTAATTTTATGTTTTTCTATTGTTTCATTATGTTGATTGTTTTAGTTTGGATTATGCAGCCCACTGTTCATGTTGGACAATGATTATGGGGTTAAGTCCTAAACATACTCGGGCGGAATGGACTGTCTGCTTTTTTTAGAGTTTCATACATCACACAGGCAACATCGGGGCAGCTAAGTGGCTGCAGGGGTTCTTGGGGTCCTCAGGTGAAGGCAGGACTCCGAGCAATTCGCCTGTACTAAATAGATGGTGCGGCTGATGTTTGCGTCTCTCGGTTATGCAGAATAAAGAGTTAAAACCACTTGTGCACACCTGGAAGTCGCTTTGTGTCCAAGTGTGCAGTAATTATTACGACGATACCAATTAAAAAGGAAAAAAACATCAAAAAATCCCCCTAAGCTGGTTTAACCACAGCGTAGGGGGGCAAAATCACAGCGTCGAGGGCCCCCTCCTGCAACAGCGCTGGCATGTATGTAGTATGTTCATGTTTTTGCTTTGTGTTGCTCAAAATATCACAAGGGACATGCCTGTGTTTTGGATTCAGACAAGTTGGCAACTGAATGCAATTATGAGCAAAAATGTGTCTGCGTTTTGCAGGAAAAAATGGTGTGTACATGCATTATATTGTTTCAAAACGTATTTCCGTGTCATATTTGGGTTTAAATTGCGACAGAAAATAAAAAAAACAGTTCAGATTTATTTTTCCCTTAAACAGAACATGAGTTCTAGAGGTCAATCGATATATCGGCTGGTCAATATATGGACTTTTTTCAAGATCGGCCATCGGCCAAAAAAATATATATATATAACTTTTTTTTTACCATCACCAGCCCTCTCTAAGGAAGAGTAAGAAGAAACACTTTATTATAGGGAGGATATAAAAAGAGAGGGCAGTGTTACACCTAGGTGAGGGGGAAGGGAACAGGGAGGAGAGACTCGAGGTAGGAAATAGAAAGGGTGGGGAGGAGTTGATTATTTTAAAGTGAGAGTGAGATGTGATGTTGTAGTTGTGCATATGGTGACAAGTGTGAAGCTTCGGTATAATAATGGTGGTGGCTGTGAACAGAGGGAAGGAGTGAGTTTATACTTAAAACAGGTATTTAGTTTTAACCACTACTTGCACATTGTATATTGTTGTCGTGCTTTGCTGATACTTACCCGTCCTGTACTTTTTTTTTACTTGGATGTGTACGGGTATATTTAAAGTTCAATAAATCTTAAGGGTTCTGTTGGTGTATTTAATTAAAATTTTAATATATACATTTATCTCATGTTTCAGTGTTTCAGTTGTCTTTCATTATCAATTTGCTTTATAAAAAAGTATATCGGCTTTAGATATTGGCCATCAGCTGATTTATTTTATTTATTTATTTTTTTGAATTGGCATCTGCCGTTGAAAATCCCATGTCGGTCGACCTCTAATGAATTCCGCGTTTTTCGTCCATTTTCTGCGATCATGGTAATTTAAAGTCCCTCAAACTGTTGATCATTCTTTCTTTTTAAACAAGTGAAGTGAACATCATCTCCACTTGTCGTTTACAGAATGTGTTGTCGATAAATAGTTGAATTTATTGGTTTCTTTGCGGACTCCCCAGGCCTGATCCTTCCCAACGGGGATATTAACTGGAACTGTCCGTGTCTGGGGGGCATGGCCAGTGGACCCTGTGGTTCCCAGTTCAAAGAGGCCTTCTCATGCTTCCACTACAGCAAAGAGGAGGTGAAAGGCTCTGAGTGCATCGATCACTTCCGTAACATGCAGGAGTGCATGCAGAAATTCCCTGAGCTCTACCCGCAGGAGGACGAGAAGGAAAACGCCCCCCAGAAGGAATCTGACTCCGCCTCCACGGCGCCACTTGACAACGCTGCCTCATCACCGGACACTCCCACAGAAGGCCCAGAGGCCAGCTAGAGCACCATGTGGGTGGTGTCCTAATGGAAGCTCCGCCCTCCTCCGTTCTGCTCCTCCAGGAGCTGCAGGTGGTCTCTCCTCATATACGAGCCTTTAGAGTGGGCTTTGTGACTCGTGGGAAACACACACTGGTCATCAGGGGACGACTTACGGACCACTTGGTTTCTGTGATAAATCAAACATCTGTCAGTGATTTCAGGATCCTGTTCTGATGAAATGTTAGTGTTCTATATGCAATAAAGGTCGCTGCTTTTTTCACGTGTGTTTAAAGAAAGTGAAGTGTGTGACGTTGTTGTGACGGCTTAAATAGTTTGATCCCGTGCCTCATGTAAACATCTTTACATTCACTAGTATCCATCAATCAATGATTAAAATAAACTGCTTATGATGGGGTTTCATGTAGACTCACAACTTTTATTTGAAGGTTTTTACATCCAAATCAGGTGATTGACATATGCCTTATTTTTAACAGCCTATAAAGCTAATGGAAAATCCAACACAATAAATTAAATCTTCCGCTATGAGCTTTTGTCTCCCATTCAGTAGGAACAAAGCAGACATTGAAAAGAGTAAATTTGTTGATTACAATAAATATTTCCTATAATCCAGGTGTCAAACTCATTTTATTTCAGGGGCCAAATACAGAGCAGTCTGATTTCAAGTGGGCCACAGATTCTATGTGGGAAAACGAGTAATTTAAACATTATTGTCCTTAGTTTGCACTTCTATGTTTAAATAAAATACAAATTATGTAAGAAACTGACAATACCTAAGAAATAAGTGATAGATATAAGTCCCAACAGGATCTTCACTCTTAGAAGATTTTTTTTTAACAGTTTAACTTTGAAAATGACTGCAGTTGTGATATAAGCACCAGGAAAACTGTGCCCCTGCAAATATTGAGTTTCATTTACACAACGATTCATGTTTTCTCTGTCACTTGTACTTTCTCCTGTGGGCCAAATTGCACGCTCCAAAGGCCGGGATTTGGCCCCCGGGCCATGAGTTTGACACGTGCTTTAATCTGTGTTGCCTCATGAAGGTCTAGTTGATTTTGGCTGTACGTGTTGACACAATGTCCACCTGTATTCAGTTAAAGTTTGACTGTAAAACACAAATTAATTAAAGTCTATATTTTACATTTCTGACCTGTTATTTTGTGAAGTGCGATGATATGTACAAAGGTTAATATACAGTCAACTGCAAATCATCCAAACCATTTTCATAAACACTAAATTAATCTCATAACTGGAAAAACGGTTTATAATTTACCAAAGATTGGCCTGTAAAATAATGTCAAACAGCCCCAATGACTCCACCTCAAAATACAGGTTACAATCTTCTGTTAAATATCGTGTTTTATACTCTGAGACCACACAATCCAAAACCATACAAATCTAACAGTTCAAGATCATTATGTCTGCAACTCTTAAAGGTGCAGTCTGCAACTCTCATAAAAGTAACTTTTTGCCATATTTACTAAAGCTGTCACTATGTAAGGACGTGTATGGTCTGGAGGAGTAGAAGATGGAATTGGTGACTTTTCTGCTGTATGTGACACTGTTGTTGTTGCTGCTGTTGCTGAGGTGTGTGCACATTGAGAGAGAGAGAAGCGCTGCAGTAATATGCTTTTAACAGTGCATGTTATATTACTGTGATGTTGTTGTCGGACTAACGTTAGCTTCTTAGCTCCTGTGAGGGAGGGACTTAGGAAAGTTTGGAGGTAGGGCAAGACGGGAGGGGGAGAGAGGGATCTGAGAGTTGCGGGCTGCACCTTTAAAGCACAACATGAAATCCTCTCAAATTTGTTCAACTAAATTCTTGCTAAATGTAAATACTTGTGTGTGTATAAAGCCACTGATAGGTCCAGAAGTATTTAAAAATATTTAAATAGGATTTTTATTCATCAGGTGAATTAGGCTTAAAGTAAGTGTTCAGAGCGATTTCTGACATTTCTGAAAAAACATAGATTGTCTTGAGTTTTTGCAAATGTCTGACACACAAGACACTGAAAAAGATTGAGCTAAAGCTAAATGTTTGAGGTCAAATTATCAGTCAATTAGGAGCAGTTGAGGACGTTGAAGAATAGTAGATCAGTGACGAGACCAAACACTTTCAAAATGGGGTCTCGACCAGTACAACACAAGCTAAATGTCTGGAGGAGTTTTAAATACATCACAAAATGCCTTAATTTTTTTTATTGCTAATTTATCTAAAATGTGACCTTTTGCTGTGAATGGGATTGTTACTATGACAACAACAAAAACCAAATTTTCAGCTTAATACTTTGATATTGTCTTGCGTTTTTCAGGACATCAAACATTAATTTTTCTCTAATGTGTGTTGACAAAATCAATTATCCAATCCATTCATTGATGACCAAAGTTTTTTTTTTTTTTTTTTACTAAATAGATGTTTATTGGACAATTCCCAGCAAATCTTGTTTGCTTAAAGCAGGGAACAACGTGTACGCCATTAATTTGTCATTTTATTCTCAGACGTTACTGTATGTGGTTCTTTCACTTTTCCATAGCAGAGAAACAGGACCTTCAAAAATCCATTGAAAAGTTTGAAAAAAAAACCTACATTAATGAAGACATTAAATGAATCTTTCCTCAGGTAACGCACACATCTTATGAGCACTTTTTCTTCAACCAGTGTTTGAATCTGAGTGGATTTCCTCTTTGGTTGCAGTTTTTTTTCTCAGTCTTTTTTTTTTGAAACCATATCAACTCGTGGTCCATCATTGCCTTAAAGACGTTCTGCCTTTTTTTTTGGTTCTATCAGTCAAAGGCATCCATTCCTCAGACCCTCAGATATGAGAAGACCTAATCGAGGAGTCCATGGAACCACCACACTGTGCATGGTGACCAGTAAACGACCAGTTTCGGGCTCCTCTGGGCCAGCAACCAGGTAGTCCACACCTGATCAGAAAACAAACACAAAGATTAGGTGATAAGAAGTCTCCTATTTTAGATCGTATTTTAATCAATAGTGTTGGATTCTGGGTCCACTGGTTGAAAGAGGAACAACATTAACAACCTGTGGCTGCAACTTCCTGGTTGTTTACATTGACCTTCCTAGTACTTGAAATAAAACTAAAATACAGAAGAACTGCAAAACTGTCTTTATTGTTGGTCCTTATTTTTTGTAGTTTGTTACAACAATACTTCAGAGTCAGTATAATCCCTCGGAGTCAGTATAAACCCTCAGTCAGTATAAACTATCAGCGTCAGTATAATCCCTCGGAGTCAGTATAAACTATCAGAGTCAGTATTATCCCTCGGAGTCAGTATAACCCCTGATAGTCAGTGTAACCCATAGACTGTAAAAAAAAAAAAAAAGATCCCGAGAAAGTAAAGTTTTTATTTTTAGAGCTCCCCCTGCTGACTGGCTGCAGTATAGGTCATAAGCCCCGCCTCCTCAATGATAACGGATGGGATGTGGGTCAAACTGTAAAGTTAAAATACTCGTCACGTAATTTTTTTCCAAACCTAAACTCTGCTGTGATCATTAGTTATTATCACCTTACATTGTGTTCAAGTGCTCATTTTTCTGTGAAGGTTGTTTTAAATAAGTTATTTAATTATTATTTAAAGTTGAAAAACAGGATTTGACGTCATATATGACCATGATTGACAGCCTCGGATCTTTACAGTGATTTACAGTGGGAACAATACTTAAGTTTGTGGTGTAACTGTGCTGCGTAAGTTATCAGGGCAGTACGCTGAATGGGCGGGGCGTGCTACTAGGGCTCCTCCCGCTGGACCTTACTGTGCAGACCGTATTTTGGCTTCAAGAACGTTGAGTGGGAACAGCTACAGTGCACGCCCACTGGTATAACCCCCTCAGAGTCAGTATAACCCTCAGTCAATACAACCCCTCAGAGTCATTATAGCTCCCAAGAGTCATCAGAATAACCCCTCGGAGTCAGTATAACCACTAGGAGTCGGTATAATCCCTCAGAGTTAGTATAACCTTTCAGAGTGAATATAAACCCTCAGTCAATATAACCCCTTAGAGTCATTATAGCTTCTAAGAGTCAGTATAACTTCTTAGTTTCTATTTTACCCCTTAGAGTCAGTATAATCCCTCGGAGTCAGTAAATGGACACGGAGTCAGTATAAACGCTCTAGTTTAATTTATTTTATTCCTTGTCTTTTCATTTTAAATGAAAATATTTTACAAATCAAGACGTCAGACTTTTGGTTATTTGTAACAAACCAAAATTACAAAAAAGATCCAAGGGTTTAAAGAAGAAAAAAAAAGTATCTATTATTTTAAACTATATAATTATGAATTTGTTGAATTCCGTTTTTTTTCTTCTTTTACTTTAGTTAGTTGGATTGGTTGTTTTATTGCAACGTTGAACATTTGTATAGAAAAATGCAACATACTATACAAATTTAAAGTCGCGACTAAAATAAGTGTGTTTGGACACCAAAACTCAGACTCGCACAGAGAAAACATGCAAACTCTGCAGATTTAATCACAAACAGAAGTGATAACCACAATCCTGAAACGCTGATCAAAATAATCTGATAGAAGTGTGACCCTTCAAAATAAAGTTCAGCACCTGGGTTGAGCACTGGGCATGTGCAGCCACGGCTGGTCCAGGACACTGGGTAGATGCTGAAGGTGCCCAGGCTGAGCTGCACGTTGCCAGATTGGAGAACCTTGCGAACTTTGACCTTCACCTCCGCATGGCTTCCTTTGTCGTGAGCTGACAGCACATGGACCTTAATCACTGGGAAGCAAGTAATCGTGTAATTGATAATTAATAATATTTATAAAATAATCTGTTGCTGTTGTAATTAGGGATGTAACGATTAATCGTAAGGCAGTTAAAAATCGATTCATAGGTATCACGATTGACATCGATACTTTGAAAATTGAATCATAGTACTTTTTTTAAACATATATTTATCCCTTCTCTTGTCCAGCACTGTACGCGGCGGGTGGAATCTGCTACTACTTTCTTTCTGGCCGCCTTCTACTCTTAAACATGTTCATAAATGATTCCTTACCCCTTTAGCACCGAAAGAATATCTGTAATATTACATGAATATCTGTAAAAGTCACGTTTTTCTATTAGCTATGTCTGCTAGCATAGCATCTCTTCTTCACTGCAAGAATTTCTGCATGCCAACCGACCACTGGGTTACCAGCGCCCCCTGCTGGTCCAAACAAATATCTGACGTAAATCAGTGAAATTGCTGTTTTTTTTTTTTTAAGTCCAATTGTTAAGGCACAAAATACATTTTCATTTGCACTTTTAAAAAGTAAAAGAACTATTATGCAGTTTTGCATTGTTTACTATAGAATCAGAATTTAAATTAATAGGCTTCTTCTTCATTTGTATTATTCCTTTATTTATTTCATTCAAGATTTATTTTTAGTTAAAGGGGACATATCATGCTAAATCCACTTTTTTTGCCCTTAAATGCATTTTGTTGTATATTTAGATTGTTTAGAAGTACAGAAAAGTTCAAATTAGTCTCTTCAGGTGCTCCGTTGATATCTTTATATTCTGTTTTGATCATATTTTTCAATCTGTTCCGATTTTTCGATTCTCTATTATGTTTTTTGAACAATAATGTCACAGTATCTGCAGCGGAACTGCCAAATTAGGACATCGACTCCAGGCTGCCAAGGATGCCGAAGTTACGAGAGGATAAGTCAAAATGTTCGGTTGTTGGATGTAGTAACCCACACGCTTCATTACACCGTTTCCCAGCATCAGAACCTTTTCGAAGTGCCTGGTTGAGTTTTATTTTTCACGGGAATGTACCCACATCTGTGGGGTATCATTTTTGTGTGCGCGAAACACTTCAAGGATGACTGCTTCACCAGTATAAAGAAGGATTTGCTGAAAGACTTTGTCTGATTGAGGGTTCAATTCCTTCTATCTTTGGAGACGACGAACAGAGCACTTCGGTAAGCTGTAAATAATGCTAAAAAGTGTGATGATAAGACGTCCCTGTCATTGTTTTGTTAGCATTAGCAGTTGCACCGTCTTCATATGTTAGCGCTGTGTCCTCGTTTTAGATCCTTGATCATATGGCCTATCCGTGATTTAATTTAAGTCCAAAGTTTTCATTAGTCATTTCATTTTGCCGTTTTTGTTTCAGAAAAGACTATTAAAATGCATTTCGTGACGTTAGCTTGGCGCTAGCATTAGCTCGGCGCTTGTGTTAGCTCACTTGTTAACATCCATATGAAGACGTTGTTCTGCAGGTTCATCTTCATTTTCATCTCGCTCCACCGGGTCAGACTCTGGCTCGAACATGTAAGGCTTCCGTTGTTGACATTTTGTAAATAACGTGTGAATAAACATTTTCTGTGCCGCTACATAGCCGTATCTCTTCTATCAAACTACAAAAATGGCAGAGCAGGGTGGAGTTGAACCGAGTGTCACCTCTGCAACCTGGAGAGGGGGCGGGGTATGAAGTGTCTCATTTGCATTTAAAGAGACCACACCAAAACATTGCAAGCATTGCAGTTCCGCTTTATATAGACCACAACTGTATGATTTATATGTAAAAAAGGAAGGACTTAAATGCATGCTATGTCTCCTTTAAATTGCATTGTTTTGAATAGTTTATCAAGGGATTCTTTTGACAATGAAAAATAAAAGGAAAATAATACAGTATTTTCTAGTTTTTTTTCCCCAAAAAAAATAAAGGAATATTTTTCAATCATCATTTGTCTACAGTCCCATTTTGTAAAATAAATTGTGAGAGAATCGTATCGTGAACCCAGTGTCGTGAATCGAATCGTATCGGGAGTTGAGTGAATCATTACATCCCTAGTTGTAATCAGAAGTGAGTTCAGATAATTGACTTTGTAATTGTAATTGGTATGGAAATTCTACAAGAACTGTCAGTGCCAAGGCATAAAAATGGAAAGATTTCCATAGTAAGACCCTAAAAAGTAGTGCAAATATGATTTACATTTAAACTATGGTGAAAACCAGTAAGGCATGAAAAACAAACGTGGAAAACATTTAGAAAATAAGGCATAAAAATGGAAAAATGTTAGAATTTTGTTTCTAATATAATGCTATCATTAGACCCTAAAAACTAGTTAAAATATCATGAGCACCAGGGTTGGGATCAATTGCATTTTTCAGTTACAATTACAGTTTCAATTATCAATGTTCAATTACAATTCAAATGCAATTAGTTACTAGCATTTTTACAATATTTCTTATCCTCAGAAAGTCATTTACAATTACATTCTCAATTACTAAAGTTCAATTACAATTAATCACAGATACTAAGCCTGAAATAAACAACCTAATAAAAGTGAACCTTCCTCTTGTGTTAGCTTTCTGTTAGCATCTCTTATGATAATGAGTCCTAAATCAGCTGTAAAATACACTAAAAACTAATCTAATTTATTATCTATTGATTACATTGTTAGGCTTCCTAGTCAATGAAAATATAGGTTTTAATATTTCTTGTGTGGGTGTCTGAGACTTTTTTGTGTCGGTATACACCTAGATTTCATGTTTTTTAAATGATAAAATTTGGAAAAGCTTGATATGAAACATATTTTAATAATTGTTAATTACATATGTGTAGAACTGTACATAGAACTGTAACATGGTTCCATAGTTTTGCATTAAATTATAATTTTTATAGCATTTTCATGGCAATTGCAGTTACAAAGTCGATTATCTGAACTCAATTACAATTGAATTAATATTACAACAGCAACAGCAACATGTTTTTAAATAATTATAATTATAATATACCATAATTGTAATTAATGATCAATTATACATTTATAATTGACCCCAACCGTGCCTACCATAGTCGTGTTTGATGTGACAGAGGTCAGAAACATTCCTCAGCTTCTTCTCCTTACAGCTGCACTTCCCTGTCCAACACAAAGTAAGACGTTATGATCTGAGACGTAATCCTGAGGCGGAGTCTCACCTGTGTGATGTAACGCAGACACTGAAAGCTCCTTGGACCAGTTCACTTCCTCCTCAGTGTTGAACATGGGATCCCAGGCCGGGACTTTCCAACCAATCGGCACGTGTAACACCTGATTGTTTGTGTTGCTGTGTGTGGGACAAAATCACATTAAGTAATTACTGATTTATAAATATACTGTATATATATTGCACATTTTATCACCTCTAGCTCAGGCATGGGAAACAGGAGACAATGTGGCCCCCAAAGCAAATGAACAAAATGATTAAAAGAAACACACAAAAAATAACAGAAAAATTTATAAAATGACAACAAAAATACACTAAATGACTCGAAAAACATAAAATTACAGAAAAATACACAACAATAACACAAAATAAATCTAAAATGTAAACAGCAACACAGAATTACACAACATGTTGCACAAGATGACTAAAAATACACAAAAATAACAGAGTAATGTATGAATTGACAACAAAAATACACAAAATGATTTAAAGAAACATGCAAAATTAAGGGAAAAAAACACAAGGTATAAAATGTCAACAGAAACACACAGAATTACCCAAAAGTTGCACAAGACGACTAAACATACACAAAAATAACAGAGAAATGCATGAATTGACAACAAACATGCACAAAATACCTCAAAGAAACGCACATTAATTATAGATTAAAAATATATGTACAGTATTTGATTTTTTAATTACTAAATTCATATTATCATTACATTATTTTTAAATTTAAAACATGACACAATCTTAAACAACTGTATTCTATACTTTCTGAAGTATAAATGTAGTTCAAATAAAATATATAGAAATATTTAAGTTACTTATGATCACAAAATTATTCTAGAAATAAAAATGTTTATGGGGGTCACCAGAAACGTGTGATATCAAAATGGGGTCACGATCCTAAAAGGGTTGTGAACCACTGAGTTAAGGAACATCTACCTGACAGGACAAAGTCCAGTGTTTGGGTCACAGCCTCCAGAGCAGCCGCACGCTCTACAACCAGCGTCCCCAAAGCCCCAATAACCAATCAGGCAGCGATCACAGTTGGCTCCTCCCACTCCAGGTTTACAGTGGCACTGACCGCTCCGAGGATGGCACCAGGGCCCCTCCCATCCATGGGGGGGTGACAATGTGCCATGAGGATCACACCAGCACACTGAGAAATAAGATGATGGCAATGCAACAGTGGTTCAGAGGAAGTAAGATGAAGTTAAAGCTGTTTAACCACATACATCAACATGTTATAAGAATGCATCCATAAAGGGAACACATTTTGGATCAATTATGGATTCCATAAGTCATCCATCTTTATTTTTCTCATAGGGATTTACTCACAAACAAATGTCGAAGGTGGAAACTGTAGCTTGAAAGTTTGTTTTCAAATGGGTTGTTGTCACCTGACTTAAACTTCGGAAAAGTTTTGCGTATTGAATTGTGGGATATTGAGTCTCGTAGATGAATGCAAAGACCGAGGTGGAAAAGTTGCTTTAAGGAGTAACAAACCAAAACCAACTTTTTCAGCTGAATACATACTGTATTGATCCATAAAACTCACGTAAACACATTTCATTCCAACATTTGAAGTATTCCATATTGCCCTCCATTGTGCTACTGACTAAACTTCCAGTTAACCTTAAAACAAGATCAGAGCCCTATTTACAAAAGCATTACAAACTAATGGAACGCGAGAAGAGACGCTTTTGTTTTGAAAAGATGTTTGATTTTTAGCTTGAAGCCGGTCCCAGGACCATTTTACATTCTGCTCGCAATGCATCATGGGACGGTTGAGTATGACTCGTGTGCCCACCGTGCACATGTCTCTATATAATATACATCCCAGTAATTTATTGCGTACTTAATCTTTTCATACTGTGAACACACTACATACTCATTTTGATGTCGATTTTGCAGCCTTTCGTATCGGCCGATACCGTCATTGATCCGATATGATATCGCCACGAATCATACATACTTTTATTACTTATTTTGTAGTGTGGAATGTTAGAAAAGGCTTGATTAAGTGATGTTACACAAACAGAGAACAATAGTCAGCAACAATAGGTTCCTTTGTTGGAGTGGGAACCACAGTCACCTATGGATAGAAGTGCTGGAGCGGAACATTTTATCGGAGAGCTTATATCAGTGATTTTAGATGCAGTCCGATAAAATCCAATATTTGTTTTCTGGCTGATATCGGACCAATATCCGATATCAATATCGGATCGGGACACCTCTAGTATAAGTAGTACGTTAGTATGACATTTATAACATAGCCAAAGTCTAATAAGCAGCTTTAACTCTGACTCTCTTCCTGGACTGTGACTAATACCTGTGCAGGTGTGGGCGGAGCTGTGGGGCAGTGATGCTCGGCGGTGGTAGCCATGGCGACAGCGCTGGCACCTGCGTCCGACGGTGTTGTGCTGGCATTTGTCACAAACGCCTCCGCTGGTTTTTCCAGATGAAATCCAGGCGCGTTGGGAGAAATGGCAGCTATCCGCGTGGCCGTGACACTCGCACTCTTAGTTCCACCAATGAAACGTGTTCACAGTTATCAAGTGGAATTTGGTGATCAGGAAGTGGAGAGGGAACAGGAACAGAATGTAGTTAGATAGGTTGTGCAGGATTGGGGTTTATTACAATTGTCTTCAATTAACCATGTTCAATTACAATTACAGTTACCAGCAATTTTCCTATTACTATTAAATTACAATTATTTTTTTATCCTCAGTCATTTACAATTACGTTCTCAATTACTAAAGTTCAATTACAATTAATCACAATTACTGAGCCTGAAAAAATAAAAGTTAGTCTTCCTCTTGTTAGCTTTCTGTTAGCATCTCTTATGATAACGGGTCCTAAATCAGCTGTAAAATACACTCAAACAAATATCAATCATGTAATTTCTTTCCTATCTCTTAGTTACCTTGTTAGGTTTCCTAATCAATGAAAATATAAGTTTCAATATTTCTGTGTGTGGGCGTCTGAGCTTTTTTTGTGTCAGTATAGCCCTAGATTTAAAAAAAAAAAGAAAGTGAAATGGTAAAATGTGGGAAAGCTTGATATGAAACATATTTTAATAATCTACATATGTGTAGAACTTTACATAGAACTGTAACATGTTCCACAATTTTGCGTTAAATTATAATTGACAATTTGTATAGAATTTTCATGCCAATTACAATTACAAAGTCAATTATCTAAACTCAATTACAATTTAATTAACATTACGGCAGCAACAGATTTTAAAAATTAAAATTCGCAATTATTATGATGCCATAATTGTAATTAATTATCAATTATGTAATTATAATTATAATAGACCCCAACCCTGAGGTTGTGTACTGTGTGTAATAGTTGGTTAGGTGGTCTTTTACTCAGGCAGGAGTTGGACTCCCCACTGCTCCCATTGGCTGGTCTCCAGGGCCTGTCGTTGTAGAGTGGGGCACACTCCTCACATTGAGAACCAGTCGTGTTGTGAGCACACAGACATCGACCGTACACCTGGAAGACATGAACATCTGGTTCTGCTCAGAAACATCACGTCCTGTACATTACAAACACCTGTTGTCTAGACTTCCATTAAATGTCCTCCTGACAGGTGATTGGTTCCAGCACATCTGGATGTGACGTCTTTACAACATGTCAGTCATTTTGGTGAAAATGTTATTTGTAAGCATTTTTATATTGATTAACAGTGACTGATTATAAAATGTTGTCCTATTAGTTGGTTTTATGTGTGCTGTTGCCTTTATCATGAATATATTACAGTATATACATTTACATCAGTGGTTCCCAACCACCGGGATGCGGACCCGTACTGGTCCAGGGACCACTTGGATACCAATGTACCCCATTAGGACAGAATATACACGGGGTATAATCCAATTAATTTCAAATTACAAGGTGATAATTAACCACATCTTGATTTCATTATAGAGAAATCTGTAAATTTGACCACAGACCTAATTTCTTTTTAATTCCAGCAAGTTCCTTTTGTCTTCTGAATATGTTAAGGTTTCATTTATTCAGGCTTTGTATTCAACTTTTCTTTGGAAATTTACTTTGTTCTAACATGTTTCGACTGCCAACTGTCAGTCTTCCTCAGAGGCATCTATTGATCTCTTTGATTTATCCTCATGAGTACATTCCGCAATATCAAAACCACTGCAGAACAGAAGATCACGTCATTAATTGGGACGACGCAACAATAATTGGGACAAAAGGAAACAAACACAAACACTGGATCAAAGAAGCCATGGAGATCAGGAGGCGGAGCTTCAACATGGGATGAGGGAACATTTTCACTCTCCCACACCAGGGACTCTCTTCTCCAGAGACCATACGCAGAGTTTCCGCATTAATATAATGTATATAATATACAAATATTTTAAGTGCCATAAAACACAATGACTGTACAAAATATATATGAATTTATTTGTTGTTCTTTTAAAAACAAGTTATTTTTTTGGGGCGCGAGTCATGTGACCATTGTCGTCTTCAGTTGAGCAATTCTGCGACACTGCGCCTAGTAGTTCATGTATGGTTCTGCAGCAAAACTGGCCTGATGTTATCTTGAATTTACAACAATAAACGATGCATCGATGGTAATCTTTGTAGTCAACAGTACGCTTTACACCGATCTGATCGGCTAGATCAGATCGGCAGATATTTTGCATTTTATGCAATTAATGTGATCGGCTGTAATGTCTTAATTTGCCGATCCGATCAGTGACGTCATTGTCATGATGAAACTTTCTGTAGATGCTCCCATTGCATTGTTTTATCGTCTCATTTACACCAAAGAGTTGTTTGCTCTACGTGACACGACTCTATAGTATTTCACTCACATTTGTGCACAAAGGTTAAAACCCATGAGCAAATGGCAAAAATGTCTCTGGTTGGAGCGAAGCGGCTGAGTGCCGGACTTCTTCCCCAGTCTACCGGCTCTGAAAGCAGGGGCAGCGTCTGCTGTTAGTGTGTATGTGTGTGTGTTTGCAATGTGTGTGCATGCTTGTTTTGTTTATTCATGTTAAAAGTCCTAAAGTGGAGCGATGCGCTCCCATTTACTTTTGCTTTCATACAGGAGACGTCTATCTATTTCAGGGTGGTGGTGGACACAACCCTGTGTGCGTGTGTGTGTGTGCGCCCCACCTCCGCTGTGCACCTGTGAATATGAACTATAAGCAACAGCAGGTTTCACGATGCCACAGTCAGGTAATATGTCTTTGCTCCGCTAATGCTAATGCTAATGCTAATGGAGGCTTCATGTCGTTCCAGTGTGGTCTGCCTCCAAAGCTTCATCTTCGAGTCTCTTGTAGTCGACACAGCTAATGTTCAGGGACTAAATTAAATGGTTTATTTCACATTTACACCACATTTCACAGAAATTTGGTCGTTACCTAAAAAAACAACCTGACTTTGTGTAAAGCCTAGTCAACATTATCAATTATGTTACTAATCATGTTTGCATTATTGTGTATGTTACACACAATGTGGTTGGCGCGAAACTCGAGACGGTCTATATATTTAATTCTATTTTTTATTTTGCCCCCCCCTGGCACAAATCTCAAACGCCACCTATGCCAGAGACCATCGGTGACAGGGGACGTGGCCAGCCTGGCAGAACTGTCAAGTTGGTCACGCCCAGAAAAAACACATCAAGGACACATCAAAGCAATCAGTAGATGCCTCTAAGGAAGACTGACAGTTGGCAGTCAAAATATGTCAGGGTAAATTTCCTGAAAAAAGGTGTCTGAATAAATGAAACCTTAACATATTTTTTAAAAAAGAAGACAAAATAAAACAATTCTGAGTTAACGTAACATGCCACTCACCATTGTACTGTCCTGGTTTTGGTTCTCGCTGCTGTTCTGTGAAACACAATGCTCAGCATGGCCGTGGCACAGGCAGGTCCCTCTGACTAGTAATGTGTAGATGGCATATGTTGAGGAGACTGGGATCTCTTCGCTGGTGTTAAAAGACACAGCTGAGGGTGGAGACTGTGTTGGACCAGCGTACGAGCTTTGAGACACAGGACATCTCTGAGGTCGGATCAGTCTGACGTGGACGTTTGTGACGGTGAGGCGGGCGACGGCTTCAGGGCTGTAGGGGTCCAGTGTTTCTATGCTGTTGGGCCGTAGTAAACGTAAAACTACCTAGAGAGAAAAATAGATAGTGAAAGGCACTGTATCATACATCATAGCTTCATCATGGGTAGGGTTGGGCATCGCTTGAATTTGAACGATTCCGGTTCCTCGTTTTGATCTTGATTCCTAACAATTCCCTATCCCGATTCTTTTAAGACAGGGTCAAAAAAGTTTTAAATGAGTTAGCTAACCAAAGGTCTTTCTGGATGAAATAGACTAGACCCCTCCATTAACGGGGGGTGGACCAGCGAGTTATGTGGTAACTCAAACACTTCCGGTGATTTATTCTTAATTGATGTTCGGCGGCTTCTTTTTCCGTTTGGCGGACTGGGTATCGAAAAAAGGAATCAAAATTTGAAAATGTTAACGATTCCAGGAGAATCAGGAAGTTAGTTCTGGGACCAATGGATGCTCGAAGCCCAACCCTAACCATGGGTCTGTTCCTTTACCTCCCCTCCAGAGCACGGCTCTGCACTGCTGTATCGTGACGTACACATTGATCCAGGCTGCTTTAGGTCATCAGATAAACCAAACTCTTCACTGCAGTTCTGTGAAAACATTTGAACAACTTCCCAAGTCTTTCCAAAATCAGTGGAGCGTTCAATGACCATGGCAGCAGGCCGAGGGGACTTGAACACAAACACCACATGGGACAGGTAAAAGGCTGCCTCCAGATCCAGACGTATCTCATCCTGAGAGTCAGAGTGTGATTCCCACCACGTATCAGGGTGTAAGAAAGAGTCGTCAGTCATGTGAGCTGGTGGGTGACTGTCCTCAGGGCAGGTTTGATGGCTGATTAAGGGATGAGAACATATGGGGTGATGAGAGCTGCTGCTCCTACAGCAGCTTGACAGAGTGTGGAGCATCCTGCCACTGGCCAGGTTTCCTATGGGTGGACTGCACGCATGCTTCTCACATCTGGAAGCTGAGGGAGAATGAGTTTATAAAGCAGTTTTAAGTTACTTACTTCATCAAAAAGATAACATCACTCATGCATATTTAATTTATCAGTATTAAAACTCTCAGGTTTCAAGAGAGACACAAAGTAGCCACACACAGAAGCTTAAATAACTCTGGGGCAAAATAATTGTTGTTTTTACTGCTGTTATAAACTATGACATACTAAAGCAGAAATGGGCAACCGGTGGCCCGGGGCCCACATGCTGCCTTCGGTCTAATTTTGTGCGGCCCATTAAGTAAATGCACAAATTGACTCCAAAAACACACAAACTAAGAAAAACGTACAAAAAACATCAGCAAAAATACAGAAGTTTACTTAAAAAACACACAAGTAGACAACAATATCTAAAAAGAAACCTGAAAAATAAACAAAATAGGGCCAAAACACTAAAATACACATACATTTTTCCACCAAACACACAAAATTAGAAAAGCAATTTAAAAGTTACTCCAAATACACACAAAATCACCCAAAAACACACAAGACGGCTACAAATATACACAAAATAAAAATTATTCAAACGTGTTGAAAGAAATTTAACACACAAAATTTAATTTCAAAAAATATAAAAGTAATCCAAAAACACACAAGATGGCTACAAATATACACAAAATAAAAACTATACAAACAACAACAAAAATGACTCAAAAACACACACACAAAAAGACACCAGAAGAACTCAAAACACTTCAAATTAGAGAAGACATTTAACACACAAAATTTGATTAAAAAAAAATATAAAAGTACTCCAAAAACACACAAGATGACTAAAAATTTACAAAAAAATAACTGAAATTTGTACAGCAAACCACCAAAATAAACAATAAATGACTCCAAAATGACAACAAAAACAGGCAAAATGAGAAAAAACACACAGCTACAATTATACTTAACACTACAAAAACAAAACAACACAATAAATACACATAAATGACTCCAAAAACACACAAAACGAAACACAAAATTAGAGAATACATACAAAATGATAACAGAAACCCTTTGTTCTGTCCTATATCAAAGCTATTCTAAATGCTGACATGAATGTGGCCCTCAGATCAGACAATCACATTTTGTGGTCCCCACTGTGAAATGTTATTTTTATGTAAATTTAACACAAACTTCAATAAAACCTTAGCTCTTGGAAAACATAAAGAGTTGAAAGTTGACCCTGCAGGTGAGTGTGTTCGTTACCTGCGTCACTCTGCGTTACAAACGTAACGAGGCAACTCAGCGCGACCAGCATCTGTTGCCCTGTCCAAAGCAACTTAGACGCTATCATCTTTGTTCCAGTGGCGTTTACATCATCCAGGGTTCCACTGTTGACTTCCTCCGCAGATGAGTCTCAACATTAAGTGAAACCAAACGCATTTATGTGCCAATTACGCAATGCGCAAAGTGTCCACATGAATCTAGAGTGAGTGTTTTCCTAAAAGTCCTCATAAAAATATCCTGAATCAGGATAAAAGATGACGTGTTGGTAATATTGCTCCGTAGATGAGAGATGTGAGACACTGCAGAGGCAGAGCTCTGTGTACCAAACAGGCCGCGCGCTGCGCTCTGCGACTTTACGCGCAGGGGAGGAGAGCGCGCGGCGCACTATTTATACACCGGCTCCCTCCGCCTACACTCAGGGTCTGCGGATGCTCAATTGCACCAGTGAAAAACAACACTCCAATGTGCGTGTCATCCATGCGTGCACATCCATCCATCCAGAGGTCGAGCGTGCAGCTTTTAATGCAAACCAGCCGCGCGGCACTGAGCACGAGCTGTGTGGTTATACAGGGAACCTGCTCTCAATGGTTTTCAGGTGCAGCATTTCAAAGTTACAAGAGCCTTTGAAGTGTGCTGAGAGGTAACCTGAGCGGGAGACAAAAATAGTCTCCAGCTATTTCCAGCTTTAATGGCCATTGTGGCGCACAAAGCGTTTGGCAGCAAATGTTTTACTGCTCATAATCATTATAATGTCTGTCATATGTCTCATACATGGAGTGGTTATTCAGTAATTGTTCATATTGACACTACATCAATCGATTTCATAAGCATGTATCATTAAAAAAATCTCCATTTTTCCAATGAGACATTCAGTCTGCTGGGCTTGTTGTGTTTTAGGTTAGAACATGTGTCAACCTCAAGGCTCGGGGGCCAAATCTGGCCCTTTAGACCATCCAATTCGGCCCGCAAGACAAAGTTAAAAAGACATTATATATATATCCCCATGCTTTTATCACATCACTGCAGTCATTTTTGAAATTGTTCAAAGAACTCAATTATCCTGAAATTATTTCACATAATTTCACCAAATTAAATACAAAAATTGGTTACAAAATCAATGAAATTGAAAAGAGAAAATCCTGCAAGGACCGATATTTGTCACTTGCCTGGATATTGTCGGTGCTTTTTGTATCATTTATACCAGTGTTTCTGAAATGGGGGTACGCAATGGCAATACAAGGGGTATTTGAGAAAGAGTGGAAAATTGACAAATGAAAGCATTAAAAATCTGGGTTTATAATGTGTATCTTTAATTAAAATGATCACAATAATAATGATGATGTCATTAAATTATCTTAATTAGAACATGAAGTGAAAATGCAAGGGTCAGTCTCGGTCCCACACCAGGCATAAAATGGCTGGAAATGATCAAAACTATAGAAATAAATCCATTCAGGAGCCACTAAATTTATTCATAAATGTATATTTATATATAAAAAGGGGATGCTTGAGCCAAAAACATTTGAGAACCACTGATTTATACAGCATGTAAAGTGCAAACTTGGGGACATTATTGTTGAAATTGCTAGTTTTACCGCCTAAAATCTGCATCCCACTTAAGATCAAACTACTACGTATTTGGCCCCTGAACTAAAATGAGTTTGACACCCCTGGGTTAGAACAACAAACATTGTCTCAAAAGTTCTGGGCTTGGATACAAGTACAGGACCTCATGCATAGGCTCCTGGTTCTCATGTGATTTTGGGTTCTGACATGTTGTTGTTGTTGTGATCAGGATCCTTCACTCACTGTGACAGAACACACTATTTTTCAGAGATGTATACACATGGATTTATTTATTTTTTTGCTAGTAGAGAAACTTTTGGTCAACTGGTGGTTCACATTCATATTTTATTGTTCAATTTTAGAGAAAATGCAGCAAATATATCACCAAAACATTTAAAGTTTGTCGCCCAGTACAGCAGTTCACAACAGAACTAGAATGTGAGCTTTTTCTTTGCATGTGATTCTGCCATTTGTTGCTTTTCATCTACTACTAAAAGAAAAAACAAACAACAACAAACATACAAAACAAACAAAAACTAAATGTATTGGTTTCCCAGAAACAGCACAAACTCAAAAGTTTCTTCTCGCGGCACAATTGATTGATGCTAGCCTACGTTTCTTGTTTACAGATCGAGCATTATATTATTATTACTGCACCTGTGTAATGTCAAATATTTCAGTTTGGCGTCTAGCATTATCTATTGCCATTGGAGGAACAAATGTGCAATAAGAAGGTTACTGCATGGCTGTGTACAAACACAGTATTTATCAAACTGAGGTGACACTAAAGAGATATTATCTTTAATCTTTCTGCAACAACCGACATTAGACATTGAATCATGGCAAAGTCGGAGAGGAATCTTGTTATTCTTTTCTTCATAATATTGTATCCATTTCTTTATTTATCTTACCTATGGAATCGATCAACAACATTGTCACACTGACATACGGAAAGGCAAAGCAAAGTTATTTGTATAGCAGCAACATTTAGAAGAATCAAAACGTAGTGATATGAGTGGTCAGAACATCCTGAACAATACTTCTGCTTCACTAGATCGATACTGTGTTGATCCTCTGGCTTGGAGATATCATATATCACCTCTACATACGTATATTTGTAAAAGTCAGTGCCTCACCATTAGGGATGTAACGATTCACTCAACTCCCGATACGATTCGATTCACGATACTGGGTTCACGATACGATCCTCTCACGATTTATTTTACAAAATGGGACTGTAGACATGTGATGACTGAAAAATATTCTATACTATAAAAAACTATACTGTTTTCTTTTTATTTTTCATTGTCAAAAGAATCCTTTGATAAACTATTCAAAACAATGCAATTTAACTAAAAATAAATCCTGAATGAAATAAATGGAGTAATAATAAGGAATAATACAAATGAAGAAGAAGCCTATTAATTTTAATTCTGGTTCTATAGTAAACAATGCAAAACTGCATAATAGTTCTTTTTCTTTTTAAAAGTGCAACTGAAAATGTATTTTGTGCCTTAACAATTTGATTTAAAAAAAAAAAAAAAAACAGTCCGCACTGTATTTAGGTCAGATATTTGTTTGGACCAGCAGAGGGTAACCCAGTGGTCGGTTGACATGCACCTAATCTAGCAGTGAAGAAGAGATGCTATGCTAGCAGACAGATCTAATAGAAAAATGTGACTTTTACAGATATTCACGTAATATTACAGATAATCTATTGGTGCTAAAGGGGTAAGGAATCATTTATGAATATGTTTCAGAGTAGAAGGCGGCCAGAAAGAAAATAGTAGCAGATTCCGCCTGCCGCCAACACTTCTGGATAGCGCCCTCTGCTGTTTAAAAAAAGTAGTAATCACGTCAACATTTAGAATAATGACCAATCTTACTTTCATTTTGTGTTTGTTGCTGTTTTATGTTTTTGGGGTCATTTCTATATTTTTCTGTCATATTGTGTGTGTGCTTGAAGTTGTTTTGTATTTTTGTATTTTTATATTTTACATTAAAATGTCATTTAACCTGACTGAAGGCTGCCACTTGTCTGCTCTACATATTCCATCTATTTTCTTTGGTTCTAACCTTTTTAGCTCACTGTTATAGCAGAACTCAGGAATATCTACAACTTACTTTCTCTTTTTTAAGAGAACTCGTCCACTTTTTAGTGCATTCTCTGCAGTTGTCTTTTTCTGAAATCCAACACATCTCCTGCCTGGCCTTCACACACTTCTCAGTTGTTTGTTTACCAATCTCTCAGAAGTATGACAACTTAATTTCCAATCTCATGTGTTTTTAACTATGTTTGGGTTTTAAATGTTTTGCTCAGCTAAAAGTTTGAACATTTTTCCCACGGTCTCTCTCATTGTTTCTGCAACACGTACACCACCCTGCTGTTTTTCACTTTTTATCTCGGTATATTGCACTCAGTAACAGTGTCTGACAGATCTCTACACAATAAAACTCTGAAGGCTGGCCTTCCTTTTCTAAAATCTCACACTCCTGTTGTCTCCCTCCCAGTACGATGTGTGCTGCTTTACTGCAGATTACAGTAAGGCCGTTCATAAAGGATTAACTGTTATCTGGTGATGTTTTTTAGGCAAAGTCATTTGCTGACTTAGAAATCTTTAGCTTGATAGCACGAGAAATTAGATTCCTATATTTTTGATAGATTACGGAAGTAGATCGATCAACTAAAGCAGTGGTTTTCAACCTTTTTATCCCGCGACCCCCAAAATAAATGTTCCAGAGACTGGGGACCCCCACTGTACCCGAAGGTGATTGAACACAGACATGAACACTGAAGAACAGTCATGTGGAGAGAGGGTCATCAATAAGAGGGAATAAAGGGGAGAAATTTTTGGGGTCCATCCATAAAATCAGCAAAATGATGGTCCATTATTTTATCTATCTGTGATAACCACATTTATTTTATTTATCTGAAAAATATCCACTGTTATCCAGGAAGTGTATTATTATTTTGGCCAGTGTAAATAGAGTTGTTTTAATCAGAAATAAAATGGGTTAAAAGTGTCCAAAGATGGTGGAAAAGGGGGTGAAATGAGATTTTAAAAACCACAGAAATTGGTTAAAAGTGGACAGGAAAAGTGGTAAAAAGGGTTCAAAGGTCAATATTGGAACAATTAGTTTAAATGGGCAAACAATGGGCATGACAAGTCGTGAATGTGATTAAATTGGTAAAAATAAGCCTTGAATATGGCGAAAAGAGGATAAAAGTCACAATAAAGGGTTAACACATGCAACATTAGTGGTGGAAATGGTTTAGAAGTGCCAAAAATGTCTTGAAAGTGGAAAAAAATGTGCAGAAGAGGCATTGAAATTTGTCATAAATGGGAGTAATGTAGCAAAAATGCATTAAAGGAGCAAAATATGTCAAGAAAAAGTGATTGTAGTTAATGTAGTTGCAGAAAAAGGGAAGAAATTGGTTCAAAATGGGTTCAAATATTCTTAGTTTTGTGAAGGCTTCTGGTGACCTTCCTCCCAGTGTCTCATGACCGCAAATGGGTTCCTGACTCCAAGGATTGAGAACCCCTAAACTAAAGGAGCGCGGCTATTATCCAGTGAATAAAACATCCAAATAATGTGTGGTCCAGCTGCAGTTTCTGTCCATGTTGATGTTTTATCTGAGTTTGTTCTTCTAAGTCTCTAAAAAGCCATTGAAATTGTAAGTTTCACTGAAGTTTGGGTTCAAAGTTTTCAGGAGAGTCGTTAAAACGTTTTAAGAGCTGAACATGTGATAAAAGCCTGAGCTAGTAAACAATGTTGTTGCTCTTTTTATCTCCAAAATAGAAAACACATTAAACTGTAGTTAAGTAAAGCTTTCTGTGACAGAGGAATGCAATCGTAGCCACAGCCAATTAAAGGCTAGTTAAGAAACATGAAAGACAAAAATAAATATATATATAAATATATCTACGGCAAAATTCCAACATGTGCATCAGAGTAAGGAGTGAAAAATGACACTTTCAAAGCACAACATGCAAAAATCACAAACTTTTGACAAAATTGTTTAACTAAATTCTTGCAAAAAACATAAATCCCTTTATGTATTTAAAAGCTACGGATACTTTTTTACAGGTGGGTGTCTAATTTTTTGAGTTTCACCTGTAAATTGTTTTTTTAATCATACGTGTCTCCTTTGTGTTTCTTTTTGCCTTTGTTATAATTTCTTAGTTGGAGCCATTGAAACAAAAGTGAATTTCCACTTGGAATATTAAAGTAACACTGATTTTGATTTAATTAAGGAACACATTTTGTCCACGTTTTGCAAATCTGTCATGGTACATACATTTTACATGCACCTTATATTTTCATTCATCTATCCATCCTTCATTCTTTGATTTAATTTATGAATTATTTTATGCTGTTTTTTAATTGGGTGGGTAATAAATGTCCATTCTCCATTAACATACAGTGCTAAACGAATGACAAAATCAAACACATACTCATAATAAACAACTACTTCAAGGACTCTTTCCCTCATTTTTGTTAATGATGTCATCAACAATCAAGCTTTAACAAATTTAACCTTGTGCGTCTCCAGCTGCTCCAAATTAACCCAATGTAGCACAAAAAAACATACCCTGGAACTGGTTTCACCCACAGCTAAAATAAACAATGTATAGGATGTCTATACTTGCACTCATGTTTGCGTACATAGACACGCGCGCTGAATTAATCTGTTTCCTCTGTCACTGTTTTAAAAATAAAGTCCATGAAAAGTAACTAAACCCTAAGGTTTTGGCTGGAAATTTAAAAAATGTCTTAATTATGGGCGGGACTCCTGGAGCAATTAGGACCCGCCCAGTCTCTATGTTATCTACAGTTTATGCTATCCTAACTAGCTACTCAATTCTCACTATAGCTTTCTATTCACAATTCTCTCAATCCAACCTACTCACCACAGCTGCTAGTTTTTAGAGGAGGGGCGGAGCCAACTGTGGTGGTTGGTGATGTAAGAAGCCACCAAACCACCATCACAGCCAATAGCAAAATGAAATTCTAATAGCTGTTTTTCAACCATTAGAGGGCAGTCACTCTTACATTTTTGCAACAAAATATGCCAAATTGAAATACTTTGACTAAAATGGAAAGAGACCTTAATACATTTTGGGTTTTGGGGTTGACTGACCAAAATAAAAAAAACACAAAGATGGTCAAAGACTGATCCCAAGAACAAACAGCGATGGATCAAACCTCTATACTGCACAGGAGAAAGACATCTTAAAGACAAGGATCCAACAACCCTTCGGTTTTCAAATGCTCAATTAAAACTGTGGGATCACAGATTAGAAATGAAGAGTTTTGTGCGTGTTTTGTTCTACTCAATATCTATAGAAACAGTTTATCAAGTCACTTACAGCTCTAACAAATGACACATTGTTTTTTTTTGTTTTTTTTTTTAACCTTGTCTGCACATGCTGTTGAAGGTCAACACTACATGTAGTGCAATCATTTTGCAACAGTTATGTGTATTTTATTATTATTGCATTTAAACAAATACATTTATTTGATTGTTTCAAAATGACACATATAGTGATTAAGAAGCGCTGAAAGACAAAAAACAGTGGTGTCAAAACACATTTTAGTTGAGGGGCCAAATATGGACCAGTTTTGATCTCATGTGGGCCACAGATTTTAGGTAATGAAAAAAAAAACAGTTTTATTATTATGTGTGCCCTAGTTTTCAATATCAGTCCATGCCGTATCTTCCCTTCAAAAATTCTTGATTTTTAACCAATTTTTGTGTAATTAAGAGGAATTTTGTGGAATTGTTTGTGAGAAATTAGAAAAATTGAGAAAATTTGCAAGAAAAATGACTGCATTCATGTGATATAAGCAAAGGAAAACTGCAAGCCCTTATAAAATATTGTGGAGTTTCATTAAATTTGTAAATTTATTATTGATTTACACAAAAATTCATGTTTTCTCTCTCATTTGTATTGTCTGCGGGCCAAATTGGATGCTCCAAAGGGCCGGGTTTGGTCCCCGGGCCTTGTGTTTGACACATGTATGTGGTGTAAACTACTCAGCCACACACACATGGATCAGTGTTTAATCACAACTTCTTCACTTATTTTATAGAATAAATAAACTGAATAACATTTCATTTTAAAATGTTGAAATGCCAAAAAACTTTGTCATTGTAATTATTGTATGTTCATTGTTTTTTCCCTCTGTTTTATCTCTGTCACTAACTGTTGTCATGACGACTGTAGTTTGGGTCATTACACGCTAGAAAAACCTCTCTTTGCATTGTCTTTGTGTAAAGATTCATTAATGTTACCTTTTAATAAACTGTGAATGTAGCGATATATATTCATCTATTATTCAATGTGGCCATTCATTCATTCATTCATTCTGACAGCATTCTGCTCCCTCTTTGAAGTGCATTAGTCGTGCTTCTTTTTCACCTAATAAAACATTTTCTTTAAACTTTCTCTCTAAAGTTTCCACAGTCCAATGAGACCAGCTTTCCGTCTCATCTGTTGCCTACAGCGCATGCAACCTCACGTCTCTGATCTACCTCACGTTCTTATTGGGAAAGCCACAAACCTGCACTTATCCTAAACAGTGACAGCTGCCTCTGTGTAAGCTGCTCTTCTTCAGTCTGATCTGAGATCAATGAAATGAAAAAAATACTGTGGTCAGAGGGGGCTTTGGGTAAGACAGGGGTCATTCTATTATCCTGAATCTCCTAATTAATCATTGATGATGTTCCCCACAGGAATGATGAGACAGCAAGAACCTATAGACGGAAACAAGGGAAACAGAAGAAAACAGATTAGTATAAAACCTGCAAACGTGATCAAAACAGAAAACTCAAAAGCTCGAAACCGAATCCCAAAACGTGACACCATGTCGTGACACACTCTTTGCTGAAAAATTTGCAAAACCTCCGAGATTCATATAAATTCTCAATGAGAATTACATTACAAAGAGCTTTAAAGCAGTGGTTCTCGTACTAATTTATGAATCTAAATACCCATTTTGTCTGACTACAACCTTTTGCTCAGAATGCTGTGAAAAAACAACTATGATGGTATGAATGAGTGAAAACAGACATCTTAAAGAATCTAACTTTTAAATAAGTGGAATGAAACAGTAAAACATTTATTTTCATTGTTTTTTTATTATTATTATTATTTGATCTCCCATCTAGTGTCAGACCAACACTGACTCTTGTATTTTCAGTCCATAATTTAATCAAAATCATTTACATCACTATTATGATTAGTTTTAACTAAAAATACACATTATAAAACTTGTAATTTTTAATACTTTCATTTGTTAATTTTCCACTTGCTCTCTCTAAAGGACCCCCTAGAGTGCCATTGTGTATCTCCTTTTGTGAAACACTCCTTTAAAGAACACTTAGTGTACCATAATAAAACAGCATTCAGAAGTACAACACAAAGCTTTTATTGTAGTTAAATATTGAAGGGATCTCTGGGAATAGAACAATACCTTTGGTCACATTTACAACATCACAACTTTATATATATATAAATATAATTTTGATCCCAAACCCAAATCCCGTGCTCAGGGATAACCTACAAGCTCCACACCTAAAAACTGATTACGAAGGCTTGACTGAGAGATGATTTACTGGTATCTGTTGTCATTTCGGCAGGTTCTCAATATTGGAGTTGGGACCAAATTTTGGGTCGTGAGACACTTGGAGGGGGTCACCAAAGGCCTTCAAGAATATATATATTTTTTTTTAACAATTCGAGCCTGTTTTTGCTTAATTTTTTTTACCCTTTTTCTTCAAATACACCAAACTTCCAATATTTTAACCTTTTTCATCACTTTTTCTTGCCATATTTTGCTCCTTTTAACGCATTTATGCTGCATTACTCCAATTTCTGCCACACCTCCATCAAATTTCAATGCCCTTTTCTGCACATTTTTTCCACTTTCAAGACATTTTCAGCACTTAAAAACACTTTTCACCACTTTTCCAACATTTCCATTTCCACAATTTAAAACATTAAAAAACAAACTGAATTGAATGTGAAATGAGATTTTGTAAATGATGCTGCCTATTTAAAGCTGCAGTGTGTATAATTGTGAGACTTGTATGGAATCAACCACACTCCCCCCTCCCCTCCCTGTTTCAAGTTCCCAGGTATGTCACATTTGTTGACCTACTAGTGTCACTTTTAACCTCTTTTCACCATATTTCATGCTTATTTTGTCCTAACCCCCACCTCCCATTTCTGCCTTTTTTAACCACTTTTTCTGGCCATTTTTGGCCACTCTAACCAATTTCTGTGGTTTTTGAAATCCACAATCCACTTTTACCACCTTTTCCACTATTTTTGGTCACATTTAACCCATTTTTTCCTGATTCAACAAGAATTTACATATATAAAATGACTATATACTATGGCTCAAATAATAATACACTTCCTGGATAACAGTGGATATTATTCAGATAAATAAATATATGTGGTTATCATAGATTCAAAAATCTCTCCCCTTTATTCCCCCTTATAAATGGCCCTGTTTCCACATGACTGTTATTTAATGTTCATGTCTGTGTTCAACCACCGTTAGGTACAGTGGGGGTCCCTGGTCTTTGGCACTTTTATTTTGGGGGTCACGGCCTGAAAAGGTTGAGAATGACTGATCTGGGTTGCACAGTGGATTAGTGGTTAGCATGTCTGCCTCACAGCAAGAAGGTCCTGGGTTCAAGCCCTGGGTGACCATGAACACATGGGTCCTTTTTGTCTGGAGTTTGCATGTTCTCCCTTGAGTTGCAAATTTCACCAGGTGCTTTCTCCCACCCTCCAAAAACATGACTGTTAGGTTGATTGGAGTCTCAAAATTGCCCGTGGGGGTGGTTGGTTGTCTTTGTGTTGCCCTGTGATGGACTGGCGCCCTATCCATGGTGTACCCCCGTTACCCCCACCTAACGCCCAATGTGAGCTGAAGATAGGCACTGCACCAGCAGACCCCTGCGACCCTGAAAAAAGGAACAAGTGGGTCAGAAAATGGATGGATAAATGTTGTCATCGAGGTCTTTTTCCCTCTATTCCTCTCCACCGTCCATTAAACCCAGTGAGCCACAAGTCTTCAGTCATTTTAAATCCTTCTTTCTTCTTAAGTCCACAATTTAAAAACCACCAGTTTAAATTCACTTGGACTGTTCTGGTAAACCCTTTTTGTTCTTGCACCACTGACTCTCTCTCATGTTGAGCTTTGATGATTTAAAGGCACTGAATTAGGTTTACCTTCAGAAGTCATTCTAAAAGCAATTGAGCAAAGGAGACGCAAATCCATCTGCTCAGAGTCCAAGCGACTCAGGTTCCAGACCATTTCTCATGTCTGACCACTTTGCAGCTGTGGGGGCCTTTTTTAACTCATTAAACACATCTTTACTAGCATGCCAAGTCCACCTGTGAACCATCTAACACAGGATGGCTACTTCAATGTATAGTACAAGGGCAACTGTTAAGCATCAGTGCTTTGTATGAACGGGAAAGGTCAAGAATCAGGTCTGCAGAGGCAGCCTCGTGCATGTGTTGCACGCATTTGGTCTGTTCTTGTGAAAACACAGAGCCACAAAACACCAGCGTGCTAATGTGACATTTTCTTTGTGTCATCTTTGAACTGACGGTTGTCAGACACTTACTTTAAAAACAGCCTTTAGTGAGCTGTGGGAGTTCAGGATTGATAAGGTCTTCAGCAGTAAGAACTTTAAAAGAAGAATCATGAGAAAAAACTGATAACAAAAGCACTGAGAGAGCGCAAACCAACACCAAATATCCTTTTTTGATATTGGTAGTTATCAGGATCCTTTAAAGGCTTGGAAGAAATTTCCATCACCACTAATAACGATAAAGTAGCTCCAAATGTACTGTAAAACAAATCCACCATTTTTCTAAAGAATCGCGATGAAATGTGCAATCCAATCAAAACCAACAGATACAAACACTTGTTTCTTCCGCCATTTCCCTTCTTAATTCCCGTAAAAGGAGATAGTCATCACACTCATCTATTACCTCAACAAGTGTGATAAGTTAATCGATTTGTTTCTTCACTGGATTTATATTTATATTTGTCTTATTGTTTTTCTGTTACCTTGTGTGTTTTTATTGGGTCAAAAATGCACTGCTACATGTTTTAATGTTGTTATATGTTTTTATGTTTTTATGTACTATATATGTGTTTTATTGTGGCTTGTATGTCTTTTATGCTCCCCATATCTTTGCACTCCGAATTACCCCTATTGGAGACAAATGAGATTGATTGATTGATTGATTGATTGATTGATTGATTGATTGATTGATTGATCCAGACCTGATTGGGATGAAACTCGGCAAGGTAATTCAAGAACCAACCTAACATGGCTGAATCAGATTTTCATAAAGATCTGCCAATCATGAACCGTGATGTACATTTTCGAAATTTCAATGAGGGATAGGGATTGTTTGATTTTTGAGTTTGATCCAGAATCAATATATTGATCCAGATCCCCGCCAACATTTAATGGAGTCTTCCATTACATAAGGTCCGACTTTGGTTAAAATGTGGTCAAAAACCATGAAGCACTTTTTTACTAAGGGTGTAAAAACAATTGAATTTGGCGATATATCACAATATTTCACAGAGTGATTATCGCATTGATCCAAAATATTTATACGTATATATTTGTGCCGACATATGCATAGCACGTAAATGCCTGGTGACGAGGTGTCAGTGAACAACATAAGAAAACTACCTCACTCCTCATTTCATTTTAGCTTGGAAGTTGATTGCACTTTATTTTCATGAAACATACTAGACGCTTTTATAGATGTATATGGTTACTTTTTTTTTTTAAAGAATTTAATAACTTAACAATCAGAATCAGTTGTAGAAGCAAAAGTCAAACTTTTTTGAAAAATGGAATTGACAGTTTAATAAACATTCCACTTGTTTTTGATATTGGTATTCGAATTACAGTTAGTTACCATTTACTTTTTTGCTAGTTTAAAAAAAACAAATAAATAGCATTTTATACAATTTTGTACTTAAAGGTTAAATAAATAGTAAATAGCAAACGTTAAATTTGTAATGATCGATATTGCGATACACAGTATTTTGTACTGTTTAGTACCGGGATATATCGTATCGTGACATGCAAATTTATGGCAATGTACACCCCTACTTTATACATAATCCTGCTAACAGTAAAACAAATAAATAAATAAGTACAATGTAATATTTAATCGTGTCTCTTGGTTTCCAATGATTTTACTGCGAGAAAAAAATATCTTTTCATCTGTTTAATTGGAGCGTGGCGTGACTGCAGGACATGCAACTGCATGGTTTCCATCTTTGTGCTGAAAAAGCAGTGTACGTTGAGGGTGGGCCCACTTTTGTGGTTTTGCATTGTGGGTTTCTGCAGAAGGAAAAAAGGTACGTGGGTATGTGCAAAGGTATGTGAAACCACTTAGGCCTCCTCACGTATTTAACAATGTGACAATAAGAAGGGGATAATGAGTGTTTGATCCTCTCGGCCAACATCTGGCTCTCAGGAGGAGCTAAAGTTAGCGGCACACGCTAACGACGAAGCACAAGTGGTTGAAAGCAGACTTGAGGGGATTTGTGATTACGAGTCAATATTTTTTTTATTGTTAGAATGATTTGGTCAACTTGAGCGTGCTTGTTCATGTTTTATATCCTGTTTTGGTCTGTTAGCCCTAAAAAAGGCATTTTTTGCAGTGAAAGAAGTACAAAAAATTAGATCAAGGCCGTAACAATGCTCATTAGAATGTTACGGTAATTGGTTTTTAAAGAACCACATCTCTATGGTGGCCTTCTGGCTCCAGAATCATCTGACCATAAATGGTAAACAACCAAAGCACGTTGGCTCCTCAAAGCTTTGTGGTTTCTCTGTGGTTTCCTTTGTTACTCTCATTCTATCAATTGCACTGACATGTGTTAATCATTAATAATGGTTGGTGGTCAGAGTGATTTCAGTGCTGAAAGCCCTTTGATATGATAATGTCTTTATTAGATGTGGGTTGCTTAGATTCTACAGGAAGTCTTTCTTCATCATTTCCTTGGTAGGTGAGCTCATAGCACACAAATACATGTATTATGTTGCTACCACAATTTACCACATATTTACCATGCTAATTAGGATATTAGCGACTTTTGCACTTATTGCACTTATACTTATTGGGGAAATGTTTATACCCTTTAATAATAACAATATTAATATTAATAATAAGAGCACTCAGAGAGTGCAAACCTCAGCCAAGCACCAAATATCTTCTTTTGCCAGATATTGGCAGTTATCTGGAAAAACAGTTCACTAAAGTGTGCAATCCAGATGAAACTTGGCTTGGTAATTGAGGAACCCATCCATCATACATGATTAATATTTCATAAATATCCATCAATTACGAACCGAGATGTGAAGTTCTGAAATTTTTCCAATGAATAGATTTTTCATGTTTTTGAAACTGATCCATAATCGGTGTATTGATCCGGATCCCCTTCAAAAATTCCATAGTCTTCCATGGCTTAAGTTCTACCTTTGGTTGTTTTGTCTAACAGACAAACAATTAAATAATAATACTTATTATTATTATTGGTAGTAGTAGCACTACTAATACTAATACTATTACTATTATAGTAATGGCCATGTGCCATATGCCATTGTCCTTATTTTAACCTGTGTGTTTGTGTGTGTTGGATAGGGTTTGTACGGGATGGATGTATTTTTAACTTTGTAACATCACTTAAAGCTGCATTTTTGATATGAAAAGCACTTTTTTATAAATAAAGATTGATTTGATTTGATGATTAATACTAAGAGTACAACTAATACTAATTTTACTACAACAACAACAACTACTACTAACGCTTGTTTTGATTAATAAAAACAATAATAATAATAATAATAATAATAATAATAATAATAATAATAATAATATTGCTAATATTATTTTTTTTTTATTATTGCCCTATCCCTCTGAACCCTGTATTTTTTTTATTACGATCATTTTAATATATTAAAACAATAACGACCACAGATTAGTCAAATCTAAGATCTGCGCAATGACCCAAAGGGACTAAATAAGCCACAAACCTGGTTTTTAAATAAAGAATTCCGTGTTTTATTAAAAACCACATTTTTCGCACGCTGTCTGCGCGCCACTGGTGATGGCGTGCGCGCGCGCGCCAGGCTCATCGTGTCGGTGATTGGTTGATTAAATTGATTGACGTCAGCTGAGTTGGGAAACGCTTTAGTTTTAACAGATTCACCTCCAGAAAGAACAAAAACTGTTTCTGTCAACACTGCCTGTTAAACCAGAAGTGAAAGTAGAGAGCTGCTGTCATAGATGGTGTATTTACTCTTTCAGAATAATGATAAAAAGAAAAGAAAGTTAACAGGGGCTTCCGTGAAATCACGACGGGAGGAGGGACCTCTACGTCTCCATGGCAACCGTGCCACGCTGACACACAACAGTTCACATGCAGTCGGAGATTTGAGCCAATAAGGTATGTACCATAATGTTGAGTTAAAGTATTTTATTTCCTAACTTTCAGATCAAAAACAGGCAAACGCCAGGGACTACTAAAACACTAAAAGCTAATGTTGTTTCGTCTTCATGCTATACTATTTTCATATGTAATAAACTGTTTAGATTATGGTTTAATATTAAACTGCGTTTCCTTTAGTATGAAAATGTTTAAATGCATTGAAAAAGATGTATAAATATGGAGTAGCTACCTATTCTGAATGTTTTTTTATTTAATTTTTTTTTTTACTTATTGCAGTAGTATATTGTTAAAATATACTGCTGTTTCAAAAACATCTTAAACAATTATTTTAAATCACTTCAAATTCATTTACTGTCCTATTTGGCATAATTTCCTAAGTGTTTTGAAGTTCTGTATACAATTTTAAAGTGTTTCTATTTTAATTTCATGTAAAATTTGTCCCGTGAATCTGTGATGCCAATTTTCAGAAAAATCATGCAGTGAAAATCCTTCACCTGTATCTAAAAGCTGCTTTCTTACAGATTTTAAAACACAAATAAGATGTAAACTTGACCCATTTTCGGAGCGCATGTCTTTAACAAAGAAAATTAGACACTATTTTTAAAGTTTTTTTTTTTTTTTAATTCATTTTATTAAACTTGTTTTTTCATGCATTCAAGTTAGGTGTGTTCATGCTTTGGTCATTGGATTATTTTCTGTTTTGTAAATTATATTCAAGAGAGAAATAAAAGAGTGGTTTATTTGAATTTAATTTTAAAACTAGAAAAATAATTGAGATTCAAGGCATTTTTCTTTATCAGTCAATAATGACCAAAACATACACGGACCAAGTTATAACTACCATATGAATATGAAGATAATATAACTACATGTATCTAATCCAAGACTTTTTGATATTATTCAACATGCATAATCATGAAAAAAATAAATATCTCTGGAATTTAAAAATTGATCTACATTGGCTGTTTAGTGTAACAAAGAAGATCAGTCTGTAATACAATTACAACTATTATTTCTTTCAAATAGACAAATTAATGTATAATATATGTATATATACAAATTAGAGCAAAAACAAGAATCAAATCATTTAAATCTATACTATCGTGGGCCATTGTAGATGAGTCAAGTAGCTCACTGTTTGGAAAACTTAATTTAGTTTTTAATGAATGAATGTGTACAAAAAACAATAACATTTTATTCCATCCTAAGTTGTTTTTTATATATAGTTTTAATATTTCAACAGCTTATAAATTCATTCCTTTCACATTCACTGTCCTATTTTACATGGAGATGGGGGACAAATCCATGCTGGGGTCTGGCAAACATTTAGCCCACCAACCTCCAAAATGTCAGACTTCGACCTTCGGTCTGAGGAGCATCCTCCCTTCCTCCAGAAGAAGCAGTCAGTCTGTTCAAAGGAATCACTTTCAGGTATTGCACTGTAAAACAACATCGTATTTTGTGATTTATCTTCTTTTTTTCACATGCATGTTTATGTTTATGACATGAGGCTCTGCAGAATTCAATGAGCCAGTCTACTTCTGAATGCCAAAAAGGTGAGGACCACTGTTTAAGTCATTATCATTTGTTAAATAGTCAAAATTGTAAAAGTATTATATTAGTTCTGCTGGACCTTAGTGCTGCATTTGACACAGTGGATCATGGGATCTTACTCGAGAGGTTAAAAAACTGGGTGGGTGGGTGGTGTGTAGCTCCACGTACGGAGGCTGTAGTTCCTCACCTGCAGCCGGTCCAGGTTCGATTCCCGGCCTGGGACCCTTTGCTGCGTGTCATTCCCTGCTCTCTCTGATCCCTTTCCTGTCAAGCAACTGTCATATAAAGGCCACTAGAGCCCAAAAAAATCCTTAAAAAAAAAAAAAAACTGGGTGGGAATCTCTGGAAAGGCTCTCGAGTGGTTTAGATTCTACCTTGAGGACCAAACTTATTGTGTCGCGATGGGAAACTGTGTCTCAGACCAAATAACACTGCCTGTGGGGTTCCGCTTGGGTCGATTCTGGGGCTCCTCTTGTTCAATCTCTACATGCTTCCATTAAGTCAATTTATATGCAGCAACAATGTGTCCTATCACAAATACGCAGATGATAGCCAGATCTACACTGTACTACTGTGTCATTGTATCAAACAGATTAGTGTGTGGATGCAAAACAACTTCCTCCAGTTAAATACATTGTTTTTGGCCCACAAAGACAAAGAGAGATTGTCATTGGTCATCTTGAGGCTCTTTCACTAGAACCAAAAAATAAAGTTAGAAATCTAGGGGTAATCATGGCCTCAGACTTGAATTTCAACAGTCATACTAAGTCCATTACATTAGCAGCCTATTACCATCTTAAAAATATATATAGTGACTAATTCATGCATTTGTTTCCAGCTGGCTAGACTATTCCAACAGCCTTCTCACTGGCCTTTCCAAACGAGCTGTTAGACGGCTGCAGTACATCCAAAAGGCTGCGACTTGAGTGCTGACCAGAACCAGGAAATATGACCATATTAGCCCAGTGCTCTGGTCTCTGCACTGGCTTCATGTCGCTCAGAGAATAGACTTTAAAATAGCTCTACTTGTGTACAAGTCTCCTCATGGTCGGGCACCAAAGTATATAGCTGACATGTTACAGCCATATGAACCACCTCGGGCCTTAAGAACCTCAGGGAGGGGTCTTCTGGTGGTTCCTAGAGTCCCGACCTAACACAGTAAAGCTGCCTCAACACTGACTATGTTTAAGTCCAGGCTGAAAACATGCTTATTTACTGCTGCCTATGGCAATTTATTGTATTTTAACTCATTTTAATGTCATTGTATTGATTGATTTGTTTTTATTGTATTTTTATTGTTTGTGTGTTTGGTGTTGATGTGAGGCCCATTGAGTTGTCTTGTACATGAAAAGTGCAGTACAAATGCCTTGCCTTAGAAATTCATTATTTTTATTAGCTGCAAGCGCTAGGACCTCATCTGGCCTTTTCAATATGGATGAAATCAAAAATCATGTACCTCGTGCTTTCCTGAACTCTTACTTCCGTGAGGGTGGAGACAGCCCTAAAGTTCAAATACCCTACGAAGTTAAACCTGGACAGATTCCTCGCAAGTTAGCCATTGAAAGGTATGTTGTCGTTCTTCACAACAGAGCAATGGTTCTCAACTATAGTGAGTTTTGTGGAACATGATAAGTCCTTAATAACAGGCCACACCCCAAATAAAGGGAAATGCAAATATTTGCAATATTAAAACATTTTTTGGTTGGTTTTACCATTTCAACTTGTTAGTGAGAAGTTAAAAATCATCAGTAACACTTTACTTGCAGTTTTATTCTTAAGGCTGACATTACGCTGTCATTATTATAACATGACAGCTGTCATTAGCATAAATAAGGCGTCATAAAGGCTGACATTAAGTGTTGTTCACTACCCTTACCCTTAGTTATCCTAACCCCACTATCCCTCCATCTAGCCCAAAAAATGCCAAGATAGCTCCAAAGGTGTCATAATTTAGCAAACGACACTGAATGACAACTTCATGACTCCTTATTCATGCTAATGACAGCGTAATGTCAGCCTTATGTATAAAACTTTAAAAGAAAATGAACCAGTGATTATAAACATGTGACTTTAAAGCAACAGAACAATATTTTTGGTTTTCCACAGACTTCGAAGGGAATACTATAACATAGATTTTGAACAACTGTTAGCAGAGAAGGGCATAGACTCTGATGTCCTGGTATCAACACCAACTTCATCTGATCCTTTGTCACCATTCCTTCCTCTGGAGGTGAGTACTTTATAGTAGATTTTCCTTTTTATGTTGTGTTTTAAATTTCTATCTTTATTGTTTTTGGTTAGATGCAGACATGCGTTACAATAACTTTATACACAGATTATCTCCTGCTCTCGGTATGGTGAAACACACACACGCACACACACACATATATATATATATATATATTCTTCTTTTTTAAACGTACACACAAAGAAAAGAGACACACAATATTAAATGTAAAAGAAATGCTTTCATCATCCCAGGCAGTTTTCTTTTCTTTCTTTTCTTTCACACATTAAATTAAAATCACATTGAGAATGAGCAGGAAACTATTTAAGCAAAGCTGAGAAAAAATGCATATAGGTTTGATAGGTTATTTACATATTAAAGAATCAATATCTAAATAGAAAAAAGAATACATCCACTTTATTTTCACAAAGTCCGGTCCCAGGTGTATAATACTGTACATATTGTGCTCATTTTCCCCCAAATATTGTAAAAAAAAGACCTATTTTAAGTTCTAGTGCAAAGGTGATAGTTTTCCAAATTACATATTTCTGTTATGTCTATCCAATTATTCAATGTTGGTATCGTTTGTGTCATTCACATTTTAATAATTTTTTTACTTGTAAACAAAATTGTCATATTGTTAATAATAATATATTTTTTATATATATTACCAGATAAGCCAATTTATTTGCAATGCAAATTTGTTTGTGTAGCGCAACAGAAAACATTCAACAGCTTAAAAATCAACAAGAACTTTTAAAATCATCAGCAAAAACATTTAAAATCAACAACAAACACAATACATCAACAACATGATGAAAAAGAGTACCTTTAACTTTGATTGAAAAATGTTCCCATGTGATGCTGACTTCAGCTCTGTTGCAGTTTGTTCCACGTCTTTGCAGCATAACAACTAAAAGCAGCCTCATCGTGTTTACTGTGAGCTCTGTGCTCCACTATCTGACCTGTGTCCATAGATCTGAGAAACCTGCGTCCCATATAATCTATTTGACACTTCTCCTTTAATATTTTTTCTTTTATTTTTTTTTAATATCTGCTTTTTAATTGACAGGTCAGGTTTTACATTTTTACAAACATTTCCCCCTTCTTATTTTCTTGAGATTTTTGACGATGAGGAGTATGACTGCCGGACACCAGATGGCTGGCTCTCCCTGGGGACCTCCGACGGCCATTCTGACCATAAACCTATCCCTGCTAAAGCTCTGCTGCCTAATGCTGACCATGCTTCTTCAGGTAACTCCACTGTATTCTTTGTGTTAATAATGGGAATTCTTTTTCTACTCTTTAATTGTTACTTATCTGTCTTTTTTAAAGATGCCACCCTGTGCCAATCTGTGGACTACAGCTGGCATTTAGTGGGAGTTCTTCACTATAGTTTGGAGAAACATCAGTACTTGGTACAGAAAGTTCTCCAACGCAGCGCACTTACCAATAACGATGGAAATTCTGTCAATGGACAAAATGAAAAGAGTGAATTATTTGGTTAGTAGCTTGCTAATGTTGCTTACCGTATTTTTCTCTTATAATCAGGGTTGGGGTCGTTTATAATTGTAATCGTGTAATTGATAAGTCATTACAATTATGGCGTAATTATAATTGTAATGTAATAAAAAAAAATCTGTTGCTGTCGTAATCGTAATGAAATTGTAATTGAGTTTAGATTAATGACTTTGTAAATGTAATTGCCATGAAATTCTATAAAAATTGCCAATTATAATTTACTGCAAAACTGTGGAACCATGTTACAGTTTTATGTACACTTCTACACTTATGTGGTTAACAATTTTATATCTATATATTATATATGGTTTCATATCAAGCTTTCCCACATTTTACCATTTAAAAAAAATTGAAATCTAGGGCTATACTGACACAAATAAGTCTCAGATACCCACACCAAAAATATTAAAACCTATATTTGCATTGATTAGGAAGCCTAACAAGGTAACCAATAGATAGGAAATACATTAAATGATAGATACTTGTTTTTAGTGTATTTTACAGCTTATTTAGGACCCGTTATCATAAGAGATGCTAACACAAGAGGAAGGTTAACTTTTATTAGGTTTTTTTATTTCAGGCTCAGTATTTGTGATTAATTGTAATATAAATTTAGTAATTGAGAATGTAATGGACTTTCTGAGAATAAAAAAATAATTGTAATTTGGAAAAATGCTGTCACTATAATCTTAGTTGAATTATAATTGAACATGGGTAATTGAAAATGTAGTTGAACCCAACCCTGCTTATAATATTCCTTTTTTTTCTTGTCTTGTTTGTCATTGATCTTGAAGCCTTTTTGTTTTCGTTTCTTTAGGAGGCACAGAGTACTGGGTACCCAGAATCAGACTATTATTCAGTGGTGAGGACCCACGTATCTTTGTTGAACGAATTCAGTTTGCCTTAAACCACAGGGCACTGACAGAAGCCCGGCTCTTCCAGCAGCTTGCTGTTGACTGCATGCCTAGAACACCATCCCTCAGTAGTGACAGTTTGCAGCGTATCAAAGCGCTGGCTCTGTCGACTCCTGGCCTCAGATGTGAAACGTCAGTAAAGTCACGTCTAACTGCTGCTTTTGTTCCATTTGTGCGGTTAAAATTAGAAAGTGTGAATGTGTGCAGATTAACAAAGTCTGTAGGTGAATTAGAGGAGGAGATCAAACTGGAATATGACTGCATAATGAACCGTGTGATTTTTGAGCAACTCACCAAGGATGATTTAAAGGATTTTCTGCATTTCACTCTCCCTCCTAAGGAGCACACATTGGCCCCTCTAAAAGGTAGGATCAAACCCTTATTTATTAATACTTTATACCAGGGTTGGGGTCCATTATAATTGTAATTGGGCAGATGTGAAAGTAATGGATTACAAAGACTCAGATTACTACAGTTGAGTTGCTTTTATGGGTACTTGTACTCTTTTGAGTGAATTTGGTTTTACTTATGTGTATATATACAGTATATATATATATATATATATATATATAAAGTACAAGCAAAATGTTATCCTTTATTCTTTTTAGATTTTTTTTCTACTTATGTTATTTTTATTTATGTATAGCTTCTATTATTCTATTGTTCATTTCATTTTATCTTCATTGCACTATTTTTCGAGTGTCTTTTGGTTTTTTCTGTGTGTTGCCTTCTATTGCTTTTTTATTTGAGCTGTCATGTCAGTAAATTTCCCCACTGCGGGATGAATAAAGAATCTATCTGTCTTAAGTACTTTTTAAAAGAAGTACAGTCATTAATTACATTTCTACACCCAAACGTTACTGAGTACATTTTTTGTCTTAAAATAATCAATGGACATTGTGAATCTAACAAAAAATGAAATGACCAGACAACAATCAAATGCATCACATCATAGTCAACCAATCAGATTAAACGTAATGCACAATCAACGTAGCTGTATTTAGAGCCTGAGATTTTAAATTGAATTAATTAGTGTTCTGTTATTAAAAAAAAAAAGTTGTACATTTTGACAAACCTTTTATTTTATACAGATGTTTGTGGAAAATAAATCAAGTTCCAATTCTGCAAGATTTGTTCTCTTCCTTTGTAAGTTCATACATGAGATGTTTACTGTATGCAAGGGAACCGTGGCAAGATTTATTACCAAAAATTAACATGAGGGGTGAAAGTAACTATTAAATTTTACTTTGAGTGCTATTTAATGAAGTAAATTTGTGTATTTTATGTATGATTTACTTGTACTTGAGTACAGTTTCAATCAAGTAACAGTACTTCTACTTGAGTAGCATATATCAGTACTCTTTATATCTCCGTAATTGATAATTAATCACAATTATGACATAATTGTATTTGGAATTGGAAAAATATGTTGCTGTAGTAATAGTTATTGAATTGTAATTCAGTTCAGATAATTGACATTGTAATTGGCAATGGAATTACATAAAACCAATCATTGAAAACGTAATTAAATGCAAACCTGTAAAACCGTGTTACAGTCCTATGGCTTACACATACGTAGTCAACAATTATTAAAATATTTTTCATGTCAAGTTTAGCTGTTAGTTCTCTTTAAAAAATAAATGAAGCAAGGGGTATAGTGACACAAAAAGGCTGCATTAAAAATATTAATACCAATATTTTCATGGATAAAGAACCCTAACAAGGTAATTAAGAGAAACAAATTAGATGATAAATATTGTTTTTAGTGCATTTTACAGTTGATTTAAGACGTGTCAAATGTGTAATAAGAGATGCTAACAGAAGAGGAAGGTAACGTTTTATGGGGTTTTTCATTAAAAGCTCAGTAATTGTGATTAATTGTAATCGAACTTTAGTAATTGAGAGCGTATTTATAATTGACTTTTAGGGGAAAAACATTAATTGTAATTTTAACTGTAATTGGAAAAAATATTGGTCAATGTAATCATAATTGAACATGGATCATTCAAGATGTAATAGTACTTTAAAAGATGTAATTGACCCCAACCCTGCTTTATACACTAAGGATGAGATTAAAAGGAATTAGAATTGGACGTAAAGTACCGTAGTATTCTCTTTCACAATGTTAACATGTGTTTACATTTACAGGGTGTGTTCCTATTCCTGATTATAACTATGAGGAGAATCAAATTGCATTCATCCGCAGCTCATTGCTCGTAGAACCTAAAGTGATCAAGGCGATGACTGAGATCTGGTGTGAATCCAGAAAAGTGGCAAACATGAGACTGTTCAACCTTACCTCCACCAAGCCACTTCGTCTGGAGGAATTTGAAGGAGCACAAACATTAGCTCTTACTCAGGTAGTGTGTTGACTTTTGTCTTCATACAAGTATCATTGTGTTATTTTATTTTTTAATATACATTCAAAGAGGAACTGTGAGGTTTTGGATGATGAGCGTCTAAGTTGGAAATTAAAACAATGCCTTGATTATGAGCTAGGCGTGTTAGAGCCCTATAAGTAACAAGACTCAAATTGTTATTGAAAAAATAATGTAATAAATCTGTAATAACTGGTCAATAATGTAAAAAAAGTGCTGGCCCGAAATAATTTGATTACGTCATAAAGTGAGTCAATGATTTATGGATTAAAGGGCTTATTACTTCAATGTAGAGTGTACTATTACACAAATGTCTACGCGTAAATATGTGTAGATGTAAAAAAAGTGTATATATATTAAAAAGACAAAACGTTTTTACGTTTTGGGCTCATCATCTTGTTTCATTATTGACCAGTTACAATTTTTTTTTATTACATTTCGGGCTTGGCACTTTTGTTACATTATTGACCAGTTTGTACATCTGGGGTTTAATTAAACATTTTTAATAACAATTTAGGTCTTGTTACATTTCGAGTCGTTGTTCTATATTGGGCTCTATCAAGGCTTCTGGAGCTGTTAAGACACGCCCAGTCTATTCTACAGTATAAAATCTCCCAAAGAAAAATCTGTGCTATGCTAACAAGGTATTCAATACTTACTATTAGGGATGTAACGATTCACTCAACTCCCGATACGATTCGATTCATGATACTGGGTTCATCACGATATGATTCTCTCATGATTTATTTTCCAAAATGGGACTGTAGTCAAATGATGACTGAAAAATATTCCTTTATTTTTTTGGGGGAAAAAAATAGAAAATACTGTCCTCTTTTCCTTTTATTTATCATTGTCAAAAGAATCCCTTGATAAACTATTCAAAACAATACAATTTAACTAAAAATGAAATGAATGAAATAAAGGAATAATACAAATGAAGAAGCCTATTAATTTAAATTCTGGTTAAAACTACGTAATAGTTCTTTTTCTTTTTAAAAGTGCAACTGAAAATGTATTTTGTGCCTTAAAGGGATAGTTTGCCTATTTAAGACATGACGTTGTATGCATTCCTCACCAGCACTATAGTGCATACACATTGTCTCACTCAGTGGTCACCTCCCTGGTCCGAGTTCTGGCCACTTGAAGTTGTTCAAGAAAGTAGTCCCGGTTAGTTTCCGGGGCCACAAAACTGCGTTTTTAATAGAAAAAAATACATGCGTTTGAAAGCTTGATTCATTTACATCACAAAACCGCCCACAAAAAAAATTCATACCTCCAGTTTTAATCAGCACTATTTTCTCTTCCGTTTCCATCAATCCGCGCTGCCGTCAACGTCATCGGTGCGCCTAATCCCATCAGCTGTTGATAGCGCGACTCGCGGACAACATGTCTGACTCCGAAACTTCCGATGATGATGAGGATGTAATCGTCCTCGCTGAAGTGAGCACTGCACACACGAAAGTCCTTTGTACTGGATATTTTCGCTCCCGCAGAATAGCCGATGGCAACCAGCCAAAGCTGTCTCATAGTTATATCAGAAACTGGAAAACGATGGAAGCTGAACGGTGATCCCGGCACATTTTTGTGGTCACAACCTGGGAATTTACAAGTTCGTACCATTGTTAATGTACGTACGTTTTACTTTCTCTTGCTTCGGTCTTCCGTCGTTGCTATTAGAGTGTGTAAACCCTATTATCGGAACATGCGCGCTGACGTTGACGGCAGCGCGGATTGATGGAAACGGAAGAGAAAATAGTGCCGATTAAAACTGGAGGTATGAATTTTTTTTGTGGGCGGTTTTGTGATGTAAATGAATCAAGCTTTCAAACGCATATATTTTTTTCTATTAAAAACGCACAGTTTTGTGGCCCCGGAAACTAACCGGGACTACTTTCTTGAACAACTTCAAGCGGCCAGAACTCGGACCAGGGAGGTGACCACTGAGTGAGACAATGTGTATGCACTATAGTGCTGGTGAGGATTGCATACAACGTCATGTCTTAAATAGGCAAACTATCCCTTTAACAATTGGACTTTAAAAAAAAAAACGTCATTGCACTGATTTACGTCATGTTATTTGTTTGGACCAGCAGAGGGCGCTGGTAACCCAGTGGCAGAAATTCTTGCAGTGAAGAAGAGATGCTATGCTAGCAGACAGAGCTAATAGAAAAACGTGACTTTTACAGATATTCACGTAATATTACAGATATTCTTTCGGTGCTAAAGGGATAAGGAATCGTTTATTAACATGTTTAAGAGTAGAAGGCGGACAGAAAGAAAGTAGTAGCAGATTCCGCCCGCCACTTGTCCACTGCTGGACAAGAGAAGGGATAAATATATAGTGCCCTCTGCTGTTTAAAAAAAGTACTGCGATTCAATTTTCAAAGTATCGATGTCAATCGTGATACTTATGAATCGACTTTAAACTGCCTTACGATTAATCGTTACATCCCTACTTACTATACCTCTCTATTCACAATTCTCTCCATCCAACCGACTCGCCACAGTCGCTGAGTCGACAGGTGCTAGATTTTATAGGAGGGGGTGGGGCTAACAGTGGTGGTTTGTGTCAGAAGAAGCCACCAAACCGTCACAAATCACCATTCACAACCAATTGCAACATTTGATCAAAATAGCTGAGTTTCAACCCATAGAGGGCAGTAACTCTTACATTTTTACAGCAAAAGCTTCCAAGTTGAAAGATTTTGACTAAAGTTTCAAGAGTTGGACAATAATCTATCAACAACACTACTTCACACCAAAATACAATTGTTTTCAGCAGGAAAAAGTGGTTTTGACATTTCGTTACTCTTTAAAGTACAAAAAAAAAGTAAAGCATTGGATTTGTTTACACAACAATGTCGACTCGATAAACCTGAGTGCTATTAGGGAACTGTGATCCAATCTATGGAAGTTGTTTATAGCAGTACATTTCCTATTAAGATCAATTTAAACAATATATCTAAATTGTATTTTAGGGAAAAATTATTAAACCTTGACCTCTTTCCTATAGATAAATCTGTATCTGAAGGATGCATGGATGGTCACAATGAGCGACTGCATCCGATCCAACCTGCTGAGTGCTGGCAAGGGCACTTTTGACATAAATCAGTCTAGCTGGACGCTTTACAAGTTGTCCAAGATGTACAAACTGATGACCGTGGTGCGCCTCAACCTGCAAGACGCTCTGCGCTACCTTGTTCAAGACTCACTTACCAGCCTGGCACAGTTACTGTTGGATGCCTGCCAAAGTCTGCTAACATGTCCCTCAGACCTGGTCTGGTGTAATGACCTCCTCTCCAGCCCCTATGTGTAGGTGTCTAACTTCACTTTTATCTGTATAACTTTGGGTCAGCCATGTTTGATTGATATTGAATCCTATAAAATACTGATATTATTTTTTGCACCATTATTTGTGTGTAGGCCAACGAAGAATCCAGTCTTCCTTGTGGATCTGGTTTTGGACCAGACCGGTGTTCATTACAGTACTCCTCTGGAGAAATTTAAAACCACCATTGATCTGTTTGATAAAGGCGTCCTGGCGACTCACAGCTTACCACAACTTGAGACGGTAACCATGAATCTATCTTATAGAGTAGGCCTACAGATAAGCAAATTGAAGAAAATTAAACTTAAACTGATGCGAGTGCAGGGGTCTAACCTTTCTGAAACTGTGAGCTACTTCATGTATAGTCTGAAGGGCTACTAGTTAGAAAAGCACTTCTTAAATACTAAATGTTCATGGTCTCACTTTAATTAGAGGGTAAGATAATAACGAAGGCTAGCAGTAACTTAAAAAGGTCGGAAATGTTTACGTTTCAACATGCAACACTTAATTTCTCCTATTTCATGCAATTGTTTCATTTTCGTTACATTTCATAGAAAATTATCATCTTATTTTACTATCTACTAACAAACAATGTACAAGGTAACAATTACATCATTTTATGAGAATCCACCTTGCGTTTTATAAAAATACTAGTGCAGTGCCCGTAGGAAGTATGTATTGCTTTAGAAAAGTAGGAGGTTAAGTAGCTTTTTTTATGGATGGCCAAATGAGGTTGTGTTTGATCCGCAGAGATATTTGAGGAAAAAACACACACACACACACACACACACACACACACAGACAAACATAGATTATTTGCTTTTAAGAGGTAGGGCTGATGACATCTCTCTTTATACATTGGAACATTAGAACATAGGAATGACATCATCACAGAGTCCATCGACTCAGGGGGTGGGGCGTCCAAACAAATCCAACGTCTCACCCTTGAACCAAACAGCAGCCATGTTGAAACTCTCAGGTCAGTTTGATCCTGTTCCTCAGAGATAGTTGAGGAACACACACACACACACACACACACACACACACGCAGTCAGATTCCTTGCTTTTAAAGAGATATTTTATATATATCATATTATATATAACATACCACTGATTATACACTAAATCTGCAGCACTTGAAAACAAGTGAAAATAAACATTTAAAGATGGTAATTTAGTACTAAAACATTATCAGGTGCAGCAGTATTTAACTTTACTAAGTAAATCTCTAATACGTATTTATCTTTGTGAGTTTGAATTCTGGAAAGTATATCAGATTTTAAATGGCGCTCATTGGAGACTAGAGCTCCTGAGGGCACCTCACATGGTCCACGCAGGCTACCTGGTATTGTATTGGTGACCCTTGTGCTAGTGCATGTTTACTTGTCATTAATATCATATAGAATAATTTATTGTTTTGTTTTTTTACTGTTACAGTTTGTGATGTGTAAATTGTTCACTAGCGGTGATGCAATACTGGAATCGGTGAATTTGTGGGAGCCACAAATTACTGAGCTGAAAGAGAAGGTCGGACATGCTCTGATAAAAGCCTTCATACCACTCAGGGCATATGCTGCTGAATATGAAAAATATTTGGAACTTCAGAACTTGAACATAGACACCTTTCTCAAGTATGTGTGTGGTTTAAAGAGCATTTAGCTGAAAAGGACACTTACTTAAGCCTTTGCCTCTTCATCTCCTTTATTTAAACCCTAGAGCTCATGATCCAGAGCAGACTTCCCAAGAAGTGAGGAAAGAGGTGGAACAACATCTAAAAGAAGCTAAAATAATTGAAGAGTCCTTGCCTTCCATCATCACAATTGGTCTATTTTCCGTTCGTGTTGAGGCTGTACGACAGTCTCTTACAAAGAAAAAGAAAGCTTTAGCCAATGCACTGCTGGGTTGGTTTGCCCAAAACCTCCGTAGGCAAGTTGATGATGTAAGTAATGAACGATAAGAATTTTTTTCCATCTCATCATTAGTGCCCTGTTCTCTTTTTAATTCTATTCCTGTTTTCTTTTGTGTTCAGGCATGTGAAGAGTTTAACAAAATGAGCAGGAAACTCAATGAAAAACCCAACAGCATTGAGGAACTGACTGAAAAGAGTCAATGGATGAAACAGATCCCTGAACAGCTTATACACCATAAGGTGTAGCTTTATGGGATTACATTGATATTTTAATGGCTCTTATTAAGACACGTGGAAAACACAAGGCCCAGAGGCCAAATCCGGCCCTTTAAAGCAGTGGTTCTTCTTTGGTTCAAGCACCCGCTTTCTCTGATTTCTAAATCCAAGTACCCCCTTTGTCTAACTACAACATTTTGCTCAGAATACTGTAAAAAAAACAGCTGTAGCGCACAATGATGGAATGAATGAGCATTAACACACATTTTAAATAATCCCGTTTTTAAAATAAGTGGAAAAAAATAGTGTTTTGTTGCTCATGAATAAATGTTTTTCTTTGGTTTTTATCATTTCTGGTCAACTCCTGCCTTGTATTTTCAGTTCATGTTCTAATTAAGGTAATTTCCATCATCATTATTATGATTATACTTTTTTTAAACTAAAAATAAACATTATTCAACACCATATTTTTAATGCTTTTATTTGTTCATTTTCCACTCTCTCTGTTTCAAATACCCCCTGTAGTGCCATCGCGTACCCCCATTTGAGAAACACTGCTTTACATCATCAAATTTGTCCCGCAGGATAAAGTCGTAATTAACAGAAAACATAAATCATTGTGTAAAAATACTAAGTAGTTCAGTTGTAGATTTCTCAGCCCTTCCAAATACATAAATTCAATTAATATCCACAATATTTGCCAGGGTGCACAGTTTTTCCCACACTTTTATCACACGATCAGTCATTTTTAATTGCAAATTGTTGAAAAATAAATCCTTATCTTTTCCAAAATCCATCAATTTTGTTAAAATTATCCCTCAATTTTTTTTTCCTAAATTAAATAAATATTGGTCACAAACTCAAGGAAATTTAAAGATGGATATTTTCTATAACTTCCAATACTTTACATATATTTACAGGGCAGAATAATGTTAAAAATGCTTGTTTCCCTGCCTAAAATTTGCGGCCCACTTGAGATCAAACTGGTCCGTATTTGGTCCTTGAACTAAAATATGTTTGACACACCTGTATTAAGAAATCAATTAAGTGTCAATCATCTACTTTCAACAGGAACTCTTCGGTGCCATCATGTCAGAATACAAAATGTTTGAAGAGTTTTTCTTCTCGCTTACAACTGACGATGTTAACAAACAGTAGGTGTATTCATTTCATTCTGTTAATGCGTGTGTTTGCTCTCGTTCATCTCAATAGCATCATTAGGACCTGATGCTGTTACCTTTCTGTGCAGGTGGACAGCTCTCGCCTGGCCTCGGAGGATATTGGCTCAGGTGGAGACAGTAGTGAGCCAGCATGTGAAGGATGAGAAACACTTCCATGAAATCCAAATAGCAGAGCAGAGAAACTTTGAGGAGAGCCTAGATTCCCTGCAGGTTTGTGGAGCCTGTAAACATCAGTTAGAACCAATTTGCTCTGGACAATTCATGATTTCAATCACATTTCTTCAGTTTTTCAAAGGTTCTGCACAGTATTTAGGAAAAAGTAGATACGGTATAATGTCTTGAAATTGTGTCTATAGGTGCTGATTTCTGGATTTGCAAACCATACAGACATTGAACATGCCCATGAGTTGGCAAAGGAGGTCAGGCGCATGAGTAAACAACTTAAGGAGTTCCAGACTTTGGCTCAAACTTACAATAACAGAGAACGTCTCTTCGCTGTGCCTCCCACCAATGTAAATGAAGAGTCATACAATCAGCCAAATTCAATTTAGTTCACTAACCTTACAAATATTCAAACTTGTCTTTCTAACTCTCAATTATTATATGGGTTACAGTTTGATCATCTCAAAAAGTTGATAAAGGACTTCCAGCCTTTTCAAGACCTATGGATCACTACCTCTGACTGGCTGAGAGTGCATGAGAGTTGGCTCAACGATCCCTTATCCTCCATCGACCCTGAGCAATTTGAGCGCACTATCACTGATTCACACAACACCATGTTGAAATGTATAAAACACTTTGAGGAAAAGCCAGGTCTGTTTCCACACGTGTGCTGACTCAAACTCTAACTGAGGCAAATAACTTCTGACAGTTTCTCATCTTGACCTCTCTCTATCTCTCATAAATCTAGATTGCCAATTGGTGGCAACTGCAATCAACAACAAAATTGAGGACTTCCTTCCTTACATCCCTCTGATTCAGGGCTTAAGGAACCCGGGTATGAGGAGTCGACACTGGGAGATGCTTTCAGAACGTATTCAGATAAAAGTCAAGCCCAAAGCCAACTTGACCTTGTCTCGCTGTCTGGAGCTTGGGCTGCAAAACTACGCAGATGACATTGCTCATGTGGCCCAAACGGCTGGAAAAGAGTACACGTTCGAGCAGGTACATTTGGCTGTACAGTAACTATACAGTAAAAAGGTGCATGTATTGGTGTTTATAAAACCTTTTCTATACAGTAACTAGGGCTTCATGTTTTTTTAACCCTGCAATATATATGGCGATATGAAAAAATACAGTAATTTTCACCATATGACTCAAAATGCTGCACTGCTGCCATCTTGTAGAAAAATTAATCTGCATCTGTCCCGTGTTTGTAAATCTTTTAGTTCCTTTTCTTAACCTTTATTTAACTAGTCAATGTATCAGTTTCCACAGCCTGTGGATGTGGTGCGTCACGGCTCCAGAACGCGTCCATCAGTCTGGCGCCCTCCGCAACACATACGCAGAGCTTTAGTTTTTGCCAGACGCCAGAGCACGATGGATAACTTCAGCAAAGATAAGCTCATGCGAATCAGGAAGTAGGGCACAGACATAGAATAAAATATCCAGTTTATTTTCAAAATAAAATGCTCCGTGTTCAAGGTGGATCCAGCTTTCTTAGGGCACTAGGTGGGGGCGGATCATATTTCACATACAAATATAGATAATAATCTCCACAAAAGTGGAAGATCTACAGGGCAAGAACAAGTCAATTTCCCTCTGTTCCTCTCGAAGAACACAAACTGTTTATATTGTTTTGTAGTTCTCTTGACTACAACTTGGACCTTCTCGCCTTCAAAAAACACCTCAAAACCCACTTATTTCGGACTGCTTTTAATGTATAGCCATTTTATCTTGTAGTCTACCTATTGTTTATTACTTTGTGTTTTTACTTAAGTCTATGCCTCTGTATTTTTACTTATTGTTTATCCCTGTAAAGCGTCTTTGAGCACTGTAAAAGTGCTATACAAATAAAATGTATTATTATTATTGCTACAACTGGTTATATTGCGCGATTATGCATCAGTTAGGGAGATATCCTGAGTCCTCGCAATACCCGCAATCTGGTGGAGCCACAACCATGGGCATTAAAGACCCAACCGGTCGATATTGACGGACGGAGGAGCACAGAAATGTTCTGCTGTGCAGCCATTCCGCATCCAGTGGAAATCCGGTGTTACTCTTCCCACAACAATGAATGTCGACTCACGGAGATGTTTAGTGGCTTTGCCAGTTCAGTCAGTCCACCAGGGAAGATCGTCTGCACACAATTTATCATCCTAAAGGCTGATTTTACTGGACAAATGTGTGCGTTGTTTGTGTGTAAAAACATTGCAGGACCCGCAATGTAACTTTTGCGCACACGTACATTGTGATGACGATGCTCAAATGATATTATGTGCAATCTTAACAGAAACTGATATTTGTAACTGTGCTGAAAAAATGTAATCTTATTCTTAAAAAGCATCATCATTAAACAGGATTTTTCTTATACTTGTCCACACTGCTCTGTTTAGGCTCTGGAAAAGATGGAACATGAGTGGTCTACAGTCATCTTTAATGTGCTGCCCTATAAGGAAACAGGAACATACATCCTCCAGAGCCCAGACGAGGCGTCCCAGTTATTGGACGATCATATCGTCATGACTCAGAGCATGTCTTTCTCCCCTTTCAAAAAGGCCTTTGAGGAGCGCATCAACACCTGGGAGAGCAAACTCAGGCTGACACAAGTACCTCCTCTTCAGCTTTTGTTGTTTCTCTTTTCCACATCGTATAGTGTTATAATTCTGCCCTCTTTGGGTACAAACAGGATGTGCTGGAGGAGTGGTTGATGTGCCAGCGCTCCTGGCTATACCTGGAGCCAATCTTCAGCTCTGATGATATCAACAAACAGCTTCCAGAGGAAGGAACAAAATTCCAAAGAATGGAGCAAAAATGGAAGAGAGTTATGAACAGTGCATTTAAAAACCCAAAGGTCAAAGCCCTAGCAGCATATTAAACATGGTTTACTCTGATATAGACTTTTTACAGTGGTTTCTACGTCTGTTTATAGGTCATTGAGTTGTGTCCTGATGCTGATCTACTTGAGAAACTTAAGGAGTGCAACATCCTTTTGGAAAAGGTGCAGAAGGGTCTCAGTGAATACCTGGAGACTAAACGTGGCTCTTTCCCCAGGTTAGATCTACTCAGGGGGTCCATTCAGCTCCCCAACTGTTTTGTGTTTGTTTTGAAGTTTAGTTGACTAAATTTTCAACTAAATTCTAATACTTTCTGCTAAACTCCGATCGCAGCACTTATGTATGCTTGTTTGATGCTTTGTTCTGTCCTGGTTTTTTTTTTTGTTTTGTTTGTTTTGTCCTTCATGCTGTTATTATGCCCTTGAATTTGATTAAATGCCTGAAATAAGTATGTAAAAGCAGTAGTTTACTGACAATGTGAAACAGTAAATGTTTTTTTATAGGTTTTATTTTCTGTCTGACGATGAGCTGCTGGAGATTCTGTCCCAGACCAAAGATCCAACAGCTGTTCAGCCACACCTGCGTAAATGCTTTGAGAACATTGCTAAGGTTGGTTCCACCTGGTCTTGGGTTGTTTTCTCCTTTTACTTTATGCACAAAACTACATTTGGTCAAGAAACCTTGTGTTTGTCTTTGGCTTCTAGCTTCATTTTCAGTCAGACCTTGAAATCACGCATATGTACTCTGGAGAAGGAGAGGAGGTGAAACTCTTCTTACCAGTACGACCGACTGGAAATGTGGAGGACTGGCTGAGGGATGTGGAGAAGTCCATGAAATCCACTTTGAGGGATAACATTGATCGCTCGCTCAAAGTTTACCCTGAGGCAATATATCTAATTTTTGCTTTTTTATGTTTTGATTTAATGATTTCCTGTAATATCTGTATCAGGTTTCTTCATGTTTTGGTCTGTATTTTTAAGTTTTAAGCTCTGGTATATATTTTTTCTCTTAGGAACCTCGTACAGAGTGGGTGTTATCGTGGCCGGGGCAGGTGGTCATAGCTGGCTGTCAGGTCTTCTGGACGTTGGAAGTTTCTAAGGCTTTAGAGCAGCAAGATTTGGCCAAACATCTTTACCCTCAACTTAAATCACAGGTCTGGAGCCTGATTGAGCATCAATCAGATTAAATACAGTGAAACCTTGCACATCCTAAATATTTGACATTTGTTTGTGAAGCTGTTTGACTTAGTGCAGCTGGTTAGAGGTCCTCTGTCCACGATGCAGCGAGCTGTGCTCTCCGCCCTTATTGTTATCGAGGTCCATGCTAAGGATGTAGCTGCAAAATTAGTGGAGCAAAATGTCTCCAGCATTGATGACTTTGAATGGATCAGCCAGCTCAGGTGACTTGATTATTTTTTCTGGTATTATGAGACTGTTCTCTGCAATATAAACAATGGAGTGTTACGATTGTGTGTTTGTAGATATTACTGGACAAAAGATGACTTGTGCGTTCAATCAGTGAATGCAGAGTTCTTGTATGGATATGAGTATCTTGGTAACTCAGGACGCCTGGTCATTACTCCGCTCACTGACAGGTAGACGTCTGCCGCCTTTTGTCTGTACCTGGGACACTTTTTTAATCAGGTTTCACTGGTTCTTTCAGATGCTACCTGACCCTAACTGGCGCTCTGCACCTTAAATTTGGAGGTGCTCCTGCAGGTCCAGCGGGGACTGGAAAAACAGAAACCACGAAAGATTTGGGAAAGGCTCTTGCAATCCAGACTGTTGTTTTTAATTGCTCTGATCAGCTTGATTTTATGGCAATGGGCAAGTTTCTCAAAGGACTGGCCTGGTAAAAAAGCCCAAGACTGTCTGCTTAACATTTAAATATAGTAGTAGACACATTTGATTCCTAATCATTGTGTGTTTTGCAGTTCTGGTGCCTGGGCATGCTTTGATGAGTTCAATCGTATTGATGTTGAAGTGCTATCAGTGGTGGCACAACAAATCACGACTATACAAAAGGCTCAGCAGCAGAGGGTAAGTGCAATTATATACCATGATACCCAATCTCTTAATGTGTTGACCAGTCGCTTAATGGTCAAAGAAGTAAACCAAGAAACTGAACATTGCTAGATCGATTCTCTCCCGGATCAACATCACTGCAGATCGTTCCCTAGTACTGTGGGTGGCCAACACCGACCCTTTCCCATAAAAAGTAGATTCAATTGGGCATGATGATAACCTCCAAGCATAATTTCAACATTTGTTGGATTATAATTGTCTTTATTAGTTGTAACTACACAATAGCATTAAGCAGAGATGTAAAGAGTACTGATATATCCTACTCAAGTAGAAATACTGTTACTTTCTTGACTTTGTACGCAAAAGTAAAAAGTAGCTCAATTAAATACTACTCAAACTAAAAGTTACTTGTGACTTTCACCTCCCAGCTTTATTTTTGGTGATAAATCTTGCCACGGTTCTCTTGCATACAGTAAACATCTCATGTATAAACTTAAAAAGGAAGAGACCAATTGGAACTTGATTTATTTTCCACAAAGGCATCTGTATAGAATAAAAGGTTTGCCAAAATGTACAATTCTTTTTAAAATAAAATAACACCAATTTCAAAATAAAAATAAAAATATCAGGGTCTAAGTATAACTACATGTATATACTCTAAAACAGTGCCTTGCCAAATGTGCCATGTGGGTTACAACATAATAGGTAGAAACCCCAACCTGAACCCAAGAAAATAGCTGGGCTTTGATCATAAATTGCACGACTAAGAACATATGGATTATGTTCAATGTACAGTACCTTCATAAACTGCAGACCTGAAATCAGTACAGTACTGTGGTTTAAGGTACTATTTTTTTTTAAATAATTTACTCAGTAACTGTTGGGTATAGAAATGTAACAAATGACTTTACTTCTTTTAAAATGTACTTAATTACTGATTTAGAAAATTTACTTTTTAAAGTATATTTTCTAAATGAAATGTAACAAATCACTTCTTTTAAAACGTACAAGCAAAGTTACTGATTTAGAGTACCCATAAAAGCAACTCATTTACAGTAATGTGAATACTTGTAATCCATTACTTTCAAGTGACACAAAATCATATCGTACAAGTTTAAAAACCCAAGAAGTCTGAACCTAATTGACAAATACAGTATGTTAGAATTACTCTTACAAAATGAATTGGCCTGAACCTTGTAATTTATGCCTCGCTAACATCTCATGTTGACCTACATATCCACAAGAAGTTCACTTTTTATTACATTCAGCCAACAAGTTTTTTTTTGGTGTTTTTTCATTCAGGCTGAGTGGTTTCAGTTTGAAGGGGTGAAGATCCCTCTGGTCTCATCATGTGCAGTCTTCATCACTATGAATCCTGGTTACGCCGGCCGCACAGAACTTCCTGACAATCTCAAGGTCTGAACTTAAGCTTTTCTATCCAATCAAGTGACTGTTTTCTACAGAGAGTGAGCGAATTCGTTTTAACTATTGAGACTTCCACAGGCGCTGTTTCGTCCCGTGGCCATGATGGTCCCTGATTATGCAATGATAGCTGAGATCTCCTTGTACTCGTTTGGCTTCAGTGAAGCCAAGATTCTGTCCAAGAAGATAACCACAACGTTCAAGCTGTCATCTGAACAACTCAGCTCTCAGGTATGAACTTATTAACCTTGCATGTATTTTGCCTTCTATATTGTGAAACTAATTTAAATTTTGCCTGTTTTTCTACAAAGGATCACTACGATTTTGGTATGAGAGCTGTGAAGACTGTGATCTGTGCTGCTGGAAACCTTAAGAGGGAAAACCCGGACATGGATGAAGTAAACTTCTCTTGATTTAAATATCTAAACATTGATAAGCGGCTTAAAGGTTTTTCTTTCTGTCCTTCAGGGTTTAATCGTTCTTCGGGCCATTCAAGATGTCAATGTGCCAAAGTTTTTACAGGAAGATCTGAAGCTCTTCGCAGGCATCCTGTCTGATCTATTTCCAAACACAAAACAAGAACCACTGAATTATGGTCCGCTGGAGGAGTCGATGCGCAGCATCTGCGCAAAGAAGAACCTCAAAGATGTGGATGGTTGGTGTTACTTCAAACTTTGCTAACTCAAGCAGTCTTTTTAATTTGTACAGTGAGTAAAACCTAGCGTTGTGATGATTGCAGGTTTTATTCATAAGTGCATTCAGCTCTACGAGACTACCGTAGTGAGACATGGTCTGATGTTGGTGGGACCTTCTGGTTCAGGTAAAACCAAGGTGAGTAATTAGCATTATCCCTGTGGGATTCTTAGGCTTCTGCATAGGTGAGGGTATGTATCTGTTAGTATTGCAGCCATGGTTGGGGTCAATTATAATTGTAATTGCATAATTAATAAATAAAACAACTTACTGTTTTAATCATAATCGAATTGTAATTGAGTTCAGATAGTTCACTTTGTAATTGTAATTTAAACTCAAAACATACGTAGTTAATTATTAAAATGTGTTTCATATAAACTTTTCCCACTACCTGTCAGTTCTCTTAAGGATCATTTTACCATTTTAATTTTTTTTTATTACATCTAATGGTATACTGACAGAAAAAAGAGTCAGACGCCCCCACACCAAAAATATTAAAACCAATATTTTCATGGATAAGGAAGCCTAACAAGGTAACCAAGAGATGAGAAACAAATTAGATAATAGATCATTTTTAGTGTATTTTACAGCTGATTGAAGACATGGGTCAAAACTGATCCCTTATCATAGGAGATGCTAACACAACATAAAGCTAACATATTTTGATAGCACTTTGAGATGACTATTATTGTAATTTGCACTATATAAATAAAGTTTAATTGAATTGAAGAGGAAAGTTAAGTTATTTATTTCAGGCTTGATAATTGTGATGAATTGAATTTGAACTTTAGTAATTTAGAACGTACATATAATTGACTTTCAGGGGAAAAATTATAATTGTATTTTTAATTGTAATCCGAAAAAAATGCTGGTCATGGTAATCATTATTGAGTTGTACTTGAACATGGATAATTAAAGACATAATTGTAATTTAAAAATGTAATTGACCCCAACCCTGGTTGCAGCCAATGAATGACTACTATGTATTTTAGTGTTATGAGGTCCTAGGTGCTGCAATGACAGCCCTAAAGGGCCAGCTCTCTGTGAGCGGTGGCGTGTATGAGGCCGTTCAGATACATGTCCTTAATCCAAAATCGATCACCATGGGACAGCTCTACGGAGAGTATGACTTACTCACACATGAGTGGTAAGTGATATTTTTTCAATTCAATCCAGGGCCCGGTTTTTCAAAAGGTTTAATCCGAATAAAATGTATCCGGATTTGATAATCAATCTGATCCGGATAGAAACTTTTCAGGATCACCAAATAAGGACAACCTGAGCTCATCTTTGTTTGATGAAGGACAGACCTGACCAACTTCCTGATTTCTGCCAGAACCAGAACCAACAAACAGAACGTGCAACAAGGGACGCAATAGTTTAACACTATTTCTGATTTTGATTTGTTTTGGATTTATCATTGCATGCATCACTAAAAAATCATCTAAAAACTTTCTGATTGTGGTGAATATACATCAGTTAGTGACAGAATTAAATATATTATTTGTGATCAATATTGACAGCTGTTTGAGGGATTATTTTATGAGGCCAAACTCTTTTTTTCTTTGCTGTAGACCTTTACTGTTTTAGCCTACCTAATCGCTGTAGCCTGACAGTTGAACAAATCAAATTAATTTGTTTATATATCTTGTAGGCTACACCGCATGATCTAAATATATTATGAATTTATACACTTTTAAAGTTTCATTACATTTTGGACCTGAAATCCATGCTGAATCCACCTTTCTAATGGGATCAGTTTAATCAGAATCAGAATCAGAATCATCTTTATTCGCCAAGTGTATGTTGTACACACGAGGAATTTGACTCGGTCAACTGTGCTCTCTTCAATAGTGAAAACATTCAATAATAAACAATCAACTAGAAAAGATGATAATAAGTATAAACATAAGTATAAATATAAACAGTAGTTAGACTAGAATGTGCAAACTCGATAAAATAACAAGATGATAATAATAATAATAATAATAATAATAATAATAATAGTATAAAAAAAAAAAAATTAAAAAAAAAAATTAAAAAAAATAAGATAAAAAGAAGGAAAATAATAGAAAAGAAAGATAACAATAAAATATAATAATAATAAAAGGAAAATAGTGCAGTAGAGCATTGATAAGTAGTGCAGGAGAACATTTTAAATTAAAGGTATGTACATGAACATTCTCAGTGTCAGATTGATCCAGGGTTGTTATGTTTGGTTCCAGGGTTTTTTCACAGAAACAGGACTGACACTCTTTGACTGTTTAGTGTTGATCAGAGTGACAGCCTGATTTTTAAGATCAAAGTGATCCCAATCCTACTAAAAAGATCAGAAAAACCCAAACTAAAGGTTTGAGCCGGATCAAAACCGAGATTTTTCTTTTAAATAACTCCTTTTCAAGATTTGATCCAATCCATTATCCAGAATCCGAGCTGAGTACTTTTGAAAAACTGGGTCCAGGAGAAAGATTAAAAAAGGCATCCAGATTTGAATCTCTTTATCCAACCTTGCAGGGCAGACGGTATACTGCCATCTCTGGTTCGGAGTGGAGCAGCGTCTATGGACAAAACTAAAAAGTGGTACATGTTCGATGGCCCAGTAGACGCTGTGTGGATTGAGAACATGAACACGGTGCTGGATGACAACAAAAAGCTGTGTCTTAGCTCTGGGGAGATCATAAAGCTCACTGATGTAAGATTGATTTGTTCTTCCTACCTATCTCTGTGCACTAATCCTTCAGAATGGATTTGTCCTTCTCTTGCAGGAGATGACCATGATGTTTGAGGTTCAGGACTTGGCCATGGCGTCTCCAGCCACAGTGTCTCGCTGTGGCATGGTCTACCTGGAGCCCAGTGTTCTGGGCCTCACTTCCTTTACAGAGTGCTGGTTAAAGCAGATCCCTGAAGGCCTGAAAGTCTACACAGAACAGCTAAATCTTCTATTTGCCACATTCCTGCAGGTAAATGGAGGAGTCAATGTAACAGTGAACATCCAGCAGAAATATTTAAAGCTTTCTTCATGGCTGAGGAAAACAAGGGCAGAACATTTTTACAATCTGTTTTACAGGACTCAATCAAATTTGTCCGCTCATCAGTAAAAGAAGTCATCACATCCCTAGACGGTAATCTTACCTTCAGCCTGCTCAAACTGATGGACTGCTTTTTTGGTCCCTTCAATAACCAAAAGGTGTGTATGAACATTTTTCAAGGACTAGTTTATCAATGGCAAAACTGCACACGATGGCTGTGTTTGAAATGGCATACTCCTACTATACAGTATACACTACAATCTCAATGAGTATATACTGTCTACTTTATACGATAAGTATGGTTAGGAGGATTAGGATGATGAGCGTTTCCCAAGATACATTGGGAACCTACAATGACAAAAACCTGAAGCACACTAAGGTAAAATATCTCCATTGATTCTCCACCTTTGGAAGTTCTGAAAGCATTTTAGGTGAGAAAGGGAACAAGTAGAATATTAACATGTGGTCATTTCATCCATAAAACTCACGAACACACATTTCATGCCGACATCTTGAAGATTTTCAGAGACCCTCCTTTGGGCTGGTTAACTTCAAAACAAGAGCTATATTTACAAAAGCATTGAAAAACTAATGTAAGACAAGAAGAGATGCTTTTGTTTTGAAAAGGGAATGTTTGACTTATAGCTTGAAGCCGGTCCTAGGACGATTTTATGTTCCACTCGGAGTCGCCACGCATCATGGGGTGGTTGAGTATGACTAGACAGTGCATACATAAAAAATGTCCCGCTATGGTACACATCGAGGTATTTCTTGCGTACTCAATCTTTTCATACTATCTAATGTGAACGCACTACTTACTAATTTTGATGTCAGATTTACTATGAGTAGTACGTTAATATGCGATTTCGAACACAATCAATTACTACAGTGCTACATTATTGTTATATATTGTCTTAAAAAAATTGCAACCATCCTCTCCTAACCTCATGTGTATGGGCTGCTGTCCTGTCTCCTATCACAGTTGATTCATAAAATAAGGAGGAGCACATCCAGAACAGGACACCAGACCACCACAAAGCAAACACACAGAGACAGACGAGTTCATTTTTCATCATATACAATGAACCTCACATGTAGAAATAAACCCAGCACCATAGTAACAGACAACTGATCCAAAACCTTTTTCAGCATCATGAGTGCATGGCTGACCCATTCATGTTGTCTCGATGTTGCAGAGAAAAGTCTATATTTAGAGCATGTGTGTGTGTGTGCAGAGGACTAAAGAGCACTGATATATTCTACTCAAGTAGAAGTACTGTTACGTGATTGAAATTGTACTCAAGTACAAGTAAGTCATACATAAAATACTCAAGTTACTAGTTACTTTCACCCCCATGTTTATTTTTGGTAATAAATCTTGCCATAGTTCCCTTCCATACAGTAAACATCTCATGTATAAATTTAAAAAGGAAGAGATTAAATCTTGCACAACTGGAACTTAATTTATTTTCCACAAAGGCATCTGTATGAAATAAAAGCTTTATCAAAATGAACAATTGATTTTTTAAAAATAAAATACCACCAATAAATTCAATTAAAAATCAATAAAATAAAAAGTATAGCTAAATTTATTAACTCTAAATCTGAGAAAATAACATTCAATACTGTTTTGGAGCGGTGCATTATGTTTAATCTGATTGGTCGACTATTATGGGATGCATTGTATTAATGTCTGGTCATTTAATTTTTTGTAGTCTGTTGGTCATTTTGAAACAAAAATAATAATTTACTCAGTAACGGTTGTGTGTTGAAATGTAACAAATCACTTCTTTTAAAACGTACTTAAGTACAAGCAAAATTTCTGATTTAGAAATATACTCAAAAAAGTACAAGTACCCATAAAAGCAACTCAATTACAGTAACGTGAGTACTTGTAATCCGTTACTTTGACCTCTGGTGTTATTAGTGCTGTTTTCTCCTCTTTTGTTGTATTTTAGAGCGGCCTGTCGTTTCCTCCTAAAAAATTAGAGCGTATAAAGGATCTGATCCAGCCCTGGTTCTTCTTCTCTCTGGTGTGGAGCGTTGGAGCCACTGGAGACGCAGACAGCCGCACACGCTTCAGTGCATGGCTCAAAAACCAATTGGCAGAAAAAGAGGTCCTTTCACCCTTAACAGCTTTATGAAAGTGCATTAATTGTTTGATTTTGTTTCTGACAGAATTATACAACTGATCTATAATTAAATTGTTACATAGATTGAGTTAGGTTTTCCTGAGTCAGGCTTGGTGTACGACTACAGACTTGATGATGCTGGGATTAGCAATCCAGAGGAGAATGAAGAGGATGACAACAGAAACGTATGCTTTATGCTTTAAAATCCTTTTGACCATAGCCAAAACTATAAAATACACATTTGCTTTTATTCTCTTGTTGCTACACCACAGGTCCAATGGGTCAGATGGATGGAATACGCAAAAACTGTTGAAATCACACCAGAAACTAATTATGCTGACATAATAGTTCCCACTGCTGACACAGTGAGAATGTCTTTCCTGATGGATATGCTTTTGACCAATAGGAAGCCTGTGAGTACCCATGCATTTTTGCAATGATTGGATCATTTCATCTCAGTTTGTGCTAGAACAGTAGTTCCCAAACAGGGGTACGCATACCCCTAGGGGTGCAGGAGCACATTGCAGGGGGTACTCGGAATTTTTTAACAATTAATTAAAAAATAATTGAGAAATGTTTCCAGTTTCTTTTTAGGCTATTTTTTTGTTTGATAAATTAATCACAAACTACCAGTACTATTGCTCAATAAAATACTATATTTTCTTGTAATTTATTAAAACAGGATTATTTTGTGCTACAAGGGCCATTTTATCACACTTCTGACAATAGGAGACAACAATTAGCTACTTTTCACATAGGAGACCGTATTTACTTAAAGGTGCAGTCTGCAACTGTTATAAAAGTGACTTTTTGTCATATTTGCTCAAGCTGTCACTATGTAAGGACAGCTTTACATGAAACTAGTAGTTTGTGTGAAAAAAACAGGCTCACTGAGGCTCCTGCAGCCTTTGGCAGATTGCCAGAATGCACCGCGACCGAACAAAAAAACCAATCAGAGCCAGGACTGTGTTTGATGGACTGTCTGACAGCTGTTGCTCACAGGCCCCGCCCCCTTCCCGGGGCTGTAGCGCCGTCTTTTTTACAGTGTATGGTCTGGAGGAGTAGAAGATGGAAATAGCGACTTTTCTGATTGAAAGGTAATTACTGCTGCTTGAATGACGTTATATTTGATTTGTAATTGTTACACTAGAACTCTGTGGTGCATGTGTTGTTCGTGTGCGCGCAGCAGCCTTTGTGTGATCTGCTGTTAGTGACACTGAGTTGTTGTTGGTGCTGCTGAGGTGTGTACACATTGAGAGAGAGAGAGAGAAGAGCTGCAGTAATATGCTTTTAACAGAGCATGTTATATTACTGTGATGTTGTTGTCAGACTAACGTTAGCTTGTTAGCTCCTCTGACGGAGGGACTTTGGAAAGTTTGGAGGCAGGGCAAGAGAGCAGCGGGGAGGGAGGGGGAGAGAGGGATCTGAGAGTCGCGGACTGCACCTTTAATAATGAAGTAATCACATAAAAGTTGCATTGGTGTTTTCTTTGAAATACATTTCACTTCAAATGACACTAATTGTTTGGAATTTGTAGATTAAGCTTAGGGAATCAATGTTCGAGACACAGTTAAGGGTTTAAGAGAGTGCGCTGTTCCACAAATAGCCACAAAAAAAAGCATATGATTAAATTATATAGAGGGTACTTATGATATGAAGGGGGGTACACATGATTTGGCAAATATACAAAGGGGGTACACAGGACACAAGAGATTGGGAACCACTGTGCTAGAAGATGTTCAATTTTTGATATTTTCTTAACAGAAATTATTTTTCTCTATGTCTTTCATGCAGGTGTTGTGTATTGGCCCGACTGGTACCGGAAAAACCCTGACCATGTCAGACAAGCTGCTAAAAAACATGCCTGACAAATATATCACACACTTCCTCATGTTCTCTGCCCGAACCTCAGCCAACCAAACACAAGATTTCATTGACAGCAAACTGGACAAGCGGTAGGAAAGCTGCACTGCATTGAATCAAAGTGAAGGCAGCACTCAGCCACTGTGTGCGTAATAATGATTTTATATATTGTTGCTCTGTTTTATGTATTTGTGTGTCAGACGCAAAGGCGTGTTTGGGCCTCCCATGGGAAAAAACTTTATCTTTTGTATTGATGATTTGAACATGCCCATGTTGGAGACGTATGGAGCCCAGCCTCCCATTGAACTCCTGAGGCAGTTCATGGACCACGGTGGCTGGCATGACAGAAAACAGATAGGTAGGAACAAGGGATGGGGTCAATTCTAATTGTAATTGCCTATTTGATAATTAATTAAAATGGAAAAAATTTGCTCTTTTTTTCTATGATAAGGCTATCATAAGACCATAAAAACATATTATGGGGTTATTTATTTCAGGCTCTGTAATTGTGAATAATTTAATTTGAACTTTAGTAATTAAGAACGTAATTGTAATTTACTTTCAGGGGAAAAATATTAATTGTAATGGGAAAAAATGCCACTCACCGTAATTATAATTGAGTTGTAATTAAACATGGATAATTGAAGATGTAATTGTAATTGAAAAATGTAATTGACCTCAACCCTGGTAGGAACACTGATCACCTGTTAATCTTTTACATTAATAGCCATTTCAAAATAATATGATTGTTTCATGTTTACATTCCAAATTTTATATTAGGAAATAGGAAACTTGTGTAAAATCGTGCATATTGTTTTACAGGGACATTCAAGCACTTGATTGACATCAATTTTGCCTGTGCAATGGGACCCCCCGGAGGAGGTCGAAACCCCATAACTCAGCGTTTCACACGTCACTTCAACTTTCTCTCTTTCACTGAGATGGAAGATATCAGCAAGAGACACATCTTCTCCACCATCCTGGGAAGCTGGATGAGTAAGTCCTGGTTCCCAGTGTGTCTGTAGGGTGGTAGGATGACACAATGGATCAGCAGGAAACGAGTGTACAAAGCTCTTCAGCCATAATCCTGTTCATTGTCACTATTAATGTTCAAGTCGGTACATAAAAAATATTTCATGCTGAGGCGAAAATGATAGGGAATGAAGAGAACATTTTCCGTCAAAACAGCTCAAGACCAGCACTGATTTCTGCTAATCTTCAACTTTATTAGTGTGATAATAAGGAGAAGAACTTGGTAAAGTGAAAAATCTCTTCAGTCCATGCATCAATCCGCCCAGTGATGACTGAAACCTTCCCAATGTTGTGAGTGAGTGACTCACACACCGCTGCACACAAGCAGGAGTGAAAGGTGGTGAGCTTGAATTTTTTTTTATTGATTTTGTATTTTTTGTCTGAACTTTTTCTGGCTAGGGATTTTATGTTATTGTTAATGTTGATATTTCCATTGGTTTTATGATATGTAAAATAATTCTGGACTTATTAGTGGCTTTTTAATACATACAAGAGTTTATTTTTTTTCAAGAATTTAGTTAAAGCAACTTGTTGAAAGTTGAGATTTTTACATGTTCTGCTTCAAAATAGTTGCAGACACATTTATCTTTGTCTGTCACATGTATTTAAAAGAAACTATAACTAAAGAGAGAATGCTCTTTAACTGTTCAACATTGTCATGGTTTTTTAAATGGATTTTTATGGTCTCGGTTTGTCTCAGTCTTGGTCTTGACTCTCAAAAGTCTTGCTAGTTGGTCTCGATGCATTCTTTTTTTTTTTTTTTTTTTTTTCTCTTGTCTGCACATTCTGTCGAAGGTTAACACTACAAGAAGTGCAATCTTTTAACAGCAATGCATATTTTGTTATTGCAATTAAATAAATTTATTTATTTCATTGCATAATTGTGACCATCACCAGCCCTCCCTAGGGAAGGGTAAGAAATACTTTATTAAAGGGAGGATGTAAAAAAAGAGAGGGCAGTGTTACACCAAGGTGAGGGGTTGGAGAGGGGTGGGGAAGTTAACAGGGAAGAGGAATACAAGATAGGAAATGGAATGGGTGGGGAGTAGTCGATAGATTTCAAGTGATGCGATGTGAAATTGTGGTTGTGTATATTGTGCTTATTGTTGAGTTATCAAGCCAGTTTGGTGACCAGTGTGCGGCTTAGGAATAATGGTGGTGGCTGTGAGCAGAGGAAGAAGTGAGTGGAAATTCCATAAAACAGGTATTTGGGAACAACGTGTCTGTGGTTGAGCCCAGTATGAGTGTTATCCCACAGCCCAAGGCCAGTGCATCCATGACAAATGTATTTCCAAGAACCGCCACTGCAAAACCCACGAGCCGCCCCCGGGCCCCGGAAGCAGCCAGGCCAGCAGCAAGAGCGGGCAACCCGGGGGCCCCCGGCGACCACCACACGGCCAGGCAGCCCCCCGAACGCCCCCAAGATCCCAAACCGAGAGGCAACCATCGCCCCCCCCCATACACACCCGAGAAAGCCCCAAGGAGCCAAGGACCCAGCGCACCACGCCACCAATCCAACCCCCAACCCCCAGCCCCCCCACCCCATCCCCCCCCACCCCCCCCACACCCCCGCGCCCAACCCCCCGAGGGGAGGGCCCAGAGAGCTCCCCGCCCGAGACCCCAGCGGAGGAGCCGAAGCCCACGCCCAGCAGACGACCAGAGCCACGCCGAACGGGCAGCCGGCGGGCACCCGCCGCCGGGCCCAGAGCCAGCAGGGACCCGACCCCAGGCCAGAGGGACCCGGAATGAACGCAGCACCAGGAGCAGCCCGCCCAGGGAGGACGACCACACCCCAAGCCGCATAAGGCACCAGGGGGGCCGCCGGGAGTCTCCCCGCCAGCCCCCAGGCACCCCAACCTAGCCCCCCATGGCGCCCCAAATCACCTATTGTTGATGTCGCCCGCGCCACGGGCTTTAGTTTTTTTATTTATTTATTTTTTTTTTAAAAGCCAGGGCCCCCTCCAAGGGCCAAGCCAGACCGCCTTGTGCATCCCCAGCACCCTGCCTCACGGGGCACTGCCCAAGCAGGGGCCGTACCATTAGGTATGCAAGGGCGCGGCACGCGGCACCCGCCCGAAAGACCCCCGCCAGGACCGGCCCGGCCAGCCAGCCAATCACCCCGGGCCCCAGGAGCACCCCCCGGGACCAGGACCCCCAAGGGCAAGTCCCCGGGCCAAGCCCCCCGGGACGCACCCCCCACCCCCGCCCAGGACCCGGCCACAGCCCAGCAGGACCGCACAGCCCCGGACAGCCCAAGGCCAGCAGCCCAGGGCCCGCCGCCCCCCGGGCAGCGCCAGCCACGGAGCAGCGCCACCCACCGGCCCGCGAGCAACCGGCGATCCCCACCGCGGGGACGGAGGCACCCCAAAGGCACACATCAAGTGCGGAACCGCAGCCCCGAGCCAAAGATGCCCCGGACCCACCCACCGGTCCGCAGATGGCAGGACAGACCCACCAGGCGGCCGACAGCAACCTCCACCACCGGAACAGCTAGCGCCGCCCCCCAGTAAACAGCATCGCTCCGAGGCACCTAGCAACCCCGCCCCAACCCCGGTGAGGACACCAGCACACCCCCAGCACACCCACCCCCAAACCAGCGAGGCAGGCCGCCCCAGGCCCGCACACCGCGGGGCCCGCCCCCACCGCGGGGTCTCGATGCATTCTGATCTTGGGCAAGTCTTGGTGTTGGATACTGTGGTCTTGAGCACAACACTACGTGGGAGTCTGCTGGTGCATATCCCAGCTGTCATCGGGCACTAGGCAGGGGTACACCCTGGACAGGGCGCCAGTCTATCGCAGACTATTCTGTTTGTTAATTTTTTCAAATGAGACACACACATTGTTCTTCCATCTGTTCTGTGTGTCTTTAGGACCAGTTCCAGCTCTCCAGCCTCTGAATGAAGCTCTTGTTGATGCTACAATCCGAGTCTACTCCACCATCACCTCCCAGCTCCTCCCAACTCCTGCCAAGTCCCATTACACGTTCAACCTGAGAGACTTATCCAAGGTCTTCCAGGGTATCCTCATGGCTTATGCTGACCTGATGCAGGTGATTTGATCCAATCTGATCAAAATACTGTAAACATTATTAGTTATGTAGAATATTGTTTCAGATCAGCCACTTGCTCCTGACCCTATTGGGATTATTTGAAGCATCAGAAATGCTTAACATTGCAGATTCAATACAATCAGCAGATAAAAAGCAGGTGTTTTGGTTCATTGATGTTTGGGTTTATAAAAGTTTTTCCTTTTTAAAGGATAAATCCCAGCTGCTGCAGCTGTGGTACCACGAGAGCTGCAGAGTTTTCCAGGACCGTCTGGTGTGTGCAGAGGATAGAGACTGGTTCAATGATCTTATGAAGAACTGCATTCAGAACTTTGACTGCTGCTTTGAGGAGGTGGTACCCTCCCATCCTGTTTTGTATGGAGATTTTATGAATCCTGGAGCAGACCACAAAGCATACACACTAATACAGGACAAGGAAAGGGTAAGTCGGGTTAAATGTGTTGTAAATGGATGTCATAGAAAAGTTTCTACTTTTGTCTTTTTGTGCATTAAAAACATTTTTTTTTACCTTTCCCAAGCCGCATTTTTTAATATATTATAAACTGAACTGATTGTCAGGATAATTCTGCTGTTTTTTTATGTGTGTTTTGTGTCCTTTTATAACCTTTTACAAGTTGCTACAAGTGATGGAAGAGTATATGATAAACTACAATCAGACCAGCATGACCAAGATGAAGCTTGTGCTCTTCATGAATGCTATTGAACACGTGTGCAGAATCAGTCGTATTTTACGTCAACCCCTGGGCAACGCTCTCCTGCTCGGGGTGGGGGGCAGCGGGCGTCAGTCACTCACCAAGCTGGCTTCACACATGTAAGACCAAAGAACTACCGATTCGATCATTTCTGTAGATTTACACACAAGATACGATTGTATGAAGGTAGATTGGTATCGTTATCATTTTATAAAAGGTTACTTCAATCAAAAGATATTTTGTTTTCAATAAAAACTTCACGTCAATTAAAAAACCTTTTCAATCAAAGAAAAACGTGTGAATGCAAACAAAATATTTGACACCCCTAAACACTTTTTAATCTTTGTTTAAAAAAAAAAACCTCATTGATTGAAGCAATATTTTTTGGATTGAATAATGAAGACACAATTGTCCTACCCACAATAGTGCCCAAATACTTAAAGGATAATGTCAAGCTTTTTTATTTTTTTTTATTATTATTAGATAATAAAAACACAAATCTACCTTCATATATTTGCTGTTATGTAAAGAAATGTGTAAAATATGTGTATTTTTAATGTTTTACCACAGTGCAGGTTGTTTATTGTTGAAGTAAAGTTTTTTATAGTTAATTAAAACACACCTGTTCATTACCCCAATGCTAAGATGTGCAAAACATAATTTTATTAATGCGATTATTCTTGTGATACATTGTTTTACATTCAGGTCAGAATACGAGTGTTTCCAGATTGAGCTGTCTAAAAACTATGGTCACAGAGAGTGGAGGGAAGATATCAAAAGCATCATGTTTAAGGCAGGCCTCGAGAACCAGCAGATCACCTTCCTGTTTGTGGACACACAGGTATACAGTAGACCAGACATGGGAAACTGGCGGCCAGGGGGCCACATGTGGCCCTCGGTCTAATTTTGTGCAACCCCCAAAATAAATCCCCAAAAATAGTTTTTCAAGAAATTGAATGACTATAAAGCCCGTCATAATACACAAAATAATAATGCAAAAATCAACAGCAAAATGCGCAAAAAGTTCCATAAATACACAGAATGACATAAAACACAAAATGACAACAAAGACAGACAAAACAACCACTTAAACAAAATGACTACAAAAACACAAAAAAACACAGTACAGAATAGCTCCAAAGACCCAAACTGTCAAGAAAATTGCACAAAATGACAAGAAAACACAGAAAACAACAGAAAAATGCAGAAAGAGACCTCAAAAATGCACAAATCGACAACAAAAATGCAGAAAATGACAGAAAATTCACATAATTACACAATTACAACAAGAACACAAAAAATAACAAAAACACACATGACTCCAAAATCACACAAAATGGCTAAAAACTGACAAAACAACACCGCAAAGACAAACCCCTTTGTTTTCCCCGTATTAATGCTCAGATCGGTCATTATTCTAAATGTTGACATGAATGTTGATAATATGGCCCTCAGATCAGATATAATCACATTTTTGTGGCCCCTGCTGTGATAGAGTTGCCCATCCCTGCAGTAGACTGTTGTATTCAACAGTTATCACACTTAATTTTGAAACACAAGCAAACTGTATTGGTTTGTTTGACTTTTTTTTTTTTTTACCCATTATTTCTTACTCAATCTCTAGATTAAAAGTGAGTCATTCCTTGAAGATATCAACAACATTTTGAACAGTGGGGACGTCCCCAACCTGTATGCAGCAGATGAGCAGGACCGAATTTTCGCTGCAATGGAGCCAGTGGTGCAAGAGCTGGGGCTGCAGCCGACTAAAAGCAACCTGATGTCTGCCTACATCAGGAGAGTCCGAAGCAACATTCACGCAGTACTCTGCATGAGGTCAACCCTCTGTTTTCTTTTTCTTCCCTCCTTGTGTGTTTCCTCCTTTATTCCTGAATTCTCCTCATTATTTTTCTCATGCAGTCCCATTGGTGAGGTGTTTCGTGCACGTTTGAGGCAGTTTCCTTCACTTGTGACGTGCTGTACCATAGACTGGTTTAGTGCTTGGCCAGAGGAGGCCCTGCAGACTGTGGCAACATCTTTTGTGAGCGAGATGCCTGAGCTTGATGTCAGCCCAACTGTCTTTCATGGATTGGTAAGGATTGAGTTTATTTCTGCATGTCGAGAAACAGCAAGTCATCGTTTTCATTTCAGATATTTTTGGCAATATATTATGAGTCATTCTATGTCATTTCAACAAATTTTCAGGACATCCCACGCACTTTGGCCTAAGAACATTTGGCAATGTTTACCAATTGTTCCTTCATTATTGGCAGACGGTGCATTTTTTCTTTTTGAGATATGGCCAATTCAGTGAGGGGGCGCGTCCTTATTTTTCTTGGATGTATATTGATGTATTTTTAAGGAAAGACACCCCAAAAAAGAGTAAATGTAGAACATGAGAAATTTGATCATTATAAATATTGTTTTCAAAATTAATGTTTTTCTGATGCAATGGTTATTACTTTTTTTTATGTTACTAGTAAAAAACTATTAAATAATAAATGATTATAAGACACAGAGGCAAGCTGCAACGGCCTCATGTAAATGATTTTTAATATTTGCGAGTGGTGAAATAACCCAATGTTGGGGTCCAAAATAAATTAAAACAGAGATCAGATTTTTTTTACGTTCCCACATGCTGTTATGATGAAGGCCCAAACATTTTTAAGCCTGAAACGCCAACACACATTTTTTTCAATTTTGAGGAGCTGGCATATCTGTGAGATACAGTATGTATAGCAGATATTTTTGAATATTCTGAGAGAGTAGGTGGAGCTGTATTACTTTACCAAATTTCAGTTTCCTATGTGATGTAGTTCCTGAGATATTAGAATCTGAAAATGGAAGAAAAATAAGGACCTTCGAAAACCCCCCCTTACTAAATTGGCCAAAGTATTCATCCGATCAAACTAAAAATTTGCAGTGTGCCTATTGAATAATTACCAAACAATTGGTGAAAATGTGAAGATTTTTTGAGACCGACGTGCGTGGGCCATGTACTGAAATGACATGGAATGACCGTTATAATATTGGTGATATTCTAGCTCCATGCACTTCCTCAAAAGTAAAACATACATGTTCTTTTTTTTTTCCCCAAGTCATCAATGTGTGTGAAGATACACCAGGTGGTAGCTAAAAAGTGTGAGCAGTATTTGGCTGAATTAGGTCGACACAACTATGTCACACCAAAAAGCTACTTGGAGCTGCTGAAAACCTTCTCAGATCTCACGAAACGTAAGAAACAAGAGCTGTGCGGTGCTCGCCAGCGCATGAAGACCGGTCTTCATAAGGCAAGTGATTTGATTATCAAACCAATGCAAAATTGAGTTGGATTTTTCTAGCTTAATGTGATTGCTGAGCTTGTGCTCTATGATGGTCCTGTAGCTTTTGAAAACATCTGAGGATGTGAGTAAGATGCAGGAGGAGCAGGAAACAATGAGACCTCAGTTAGAGAAGGCCGCTAAAGAGACCAAAGACACCATGGAACACATTAAAGTAAGACTTTTTCAATCCTCGTCTATATCAGGACTTCTCAACCTTTACAATCTGCAACCCAAAAATAAAGGACCCCTACAGTACCTGAAGGTGGATGAACAAAGAACATTGAAGAACAGTCATGCGGAGACAATAATATCCACTGTTATTCAGGAAGGTTATAGTTATTTTCACCATAGTATATAATCATCAGAAATAAAATGGGTTAAAAGTGACCAAAAATGGTGGAAAATGAGGTGAAATGGGATTTTTAAAACCACAGAAACTGGTTAAAAGTTTCAAATTAGAGTGACCAAAAATGGACTTAAAAAGTGGTTTGAAAAAGGGTTCAAAGTGCCAATATTGGCTTAAAAGTGGTAGAAAAAAGTAGGAACAATTAGTTTAAACTGGCAAATATGCACGGATGAAATCAAGTTAAAAGTGACAATAATGGGTCAACATATGCAACATTTGGTTGGAAAAGTTGTGGAACGGTTTTATACTGTAAGTGCCAAAAGTGGAACAAATTTGAGAAGAAATAGGAGTAATGTAGCAGAAATGCATTAAAAGGAGCAAAATATGGCAAGAAAAAGTGATGAAATTAGGTTCAAATATGACAAGTTGTAGTTGCAGAAAAATGGTAAAACTTAAGCATAAATGGGCTCAAATGGTTCAGAAAATATTATTCTGACGACCCCCTCCCAGTGACTCACGACCCCAAGGTTGAGAACCCCTGATCTATATAACTACATCCTACAGAATACTTAATGCTTAAACCTATTTAAGAAGTTACTGCGATTTTAAATTAAACACCAAAGTTCTTTGTGTGTGGTGTTATCTTTTTGTTAGCAGACTTTGGAGAAATTGTGATTTATTGTTTGCAACCTGTTATCATTATCAGAAAGAAACCTTAGTTGCTGAAGAAACTCGCACTTCAGTGCAAGCAGAGGAAGCCAAAGCTTCAGAGAAAGCTCGTTTTGCAGAAGGCATTGCAGCAGATGCTCAGAGAGATCTGGACGAGGCCCTTCCAGCCCTGGATAAAGCCCTTGCCAGCCTCAAGTCACTCAATAAGAATCATGTCACTGAGGTGATGGAGCACAATACATTTTTTACTTGGCGTTATGATGGCATCTTCATTGTCATGTGGTTTTGTCCCATTAGGTCCGAGCCATGCAGCGACCTCCACCAGGGGTGAAGCTAGTTATTGAGGCTGTGTGCATAATGAAGGGGATCAAGCCCAAAAAGATACCAGGAGAAAAGCCTGGCACCAAAATTGATGACTATTGGGAGCCAGGGAAGGCTCTGCTCAAGGATCCCGCCAAGTTCCTGGAGAGCCTGTTTGAATATGATAAGGTTTAGAAAATACATCTTTATTCATTATATTTGGTAAACCATTGTTTTCAATGATGTTCATTAATACCTTTCATGCATCTCTTCTAAGTTTGGCTGTTTACCAATGATTGCATCATTTCTCGTCTAGACCTAAAGCGTCTGTCAGGGGTGTCAAACCTTAAGTGGGCCACACATTTTCAGTGGGAAAAAGAGCAAATTCAACATTAATGTGCCCTGGTTTGCACTTATCTACATATAAATGATAAAGTATGTAGTATATCAGTCCCTGCAGGATCTTCACTTACGTTTCCCTGATTTTGGAACATTTTGTGAAATAATTTGAAGAAAATATTTCAGATTTTGGAAAAATTTAGAGTTATTTCAACAATTGGAGATTAAAAATGACTGCTGTCATCTGATACAAGAACTGGAAAATTAAGCTTTGCAAATATTGTGGATTTTAATAGAATTTTTGTATTTGGAGTGACTGAGATATCTACAACTAACTTAGTCGGTCATTTACAAAATGTTTCATGTTTTTTCTAACATTTTTACTTTCTCGTGCGGGCCAAATTTTATGCTCTCAGTCTAAAGGGCCGGATTTGGCCCCCGGGCCTTGAGTTTGACACATTGTCTATGTTCACCATAGTGAAAGCAGCTTCTTGTAACTTTTGCAGGACAACATTCCTGATGATGTGATCACCTCAGTCCAGCCCTACATAGATGATAAGAATTTTGACCCTGATGCCATAGAAAAAGTTTCCAAAGCCTGTACCTCCATTTGCCAGTGGGTGCAAGCCATGCATTCATATCACTTTGTGGCCAAGGCTGTGGAACCTAAACGGGTAAATCCTCACTCTTTACTCTCATCATGAATGTAGGGAACAGCTGGAATTGCAAATTTTTCTACCGTAAATATCTTCTCTTGATGCTGTAAATATTTGTGCAGAGAGCTCTCCAAGCAGCCCAGGAAGACTTAGAAGTGACCCAGCGCATTTTGGACGAGGCCAAAGAAAAGCTAACAACAGTGGAGGGGGGCCTTGCTGCTCTACAGAGCCAGTACCAGGACAGTCTGGCTAAAAAAGAGGAGCTGGACGATAAATTTCAGCTATGTGAGGCCCGCCTTGTCCGTGCAGATAAGGTCAGACAGTACAAGAAACACACCAAACATGGGTTACAATTCATAACAGATTAATAATATAAATGCAATAATGGATAGAGAGATTGGCAGATTGTGAGACAATTGTCTGAACATTGACTATTATGTGGTAGCACAGAAAATTTGACTGCATTTAAACATTACTCAATATGTGGCCTTAGCAATTCACATCAAATAATGCATCATCTTTCAAGCAATATAAAAAAGGAGAGAACTGTTAATTATGATGGGAACTGTCATTTTATGCATTGTTCTTCTGCAGCTCATTGGAGGTCTGGCAGATGAGAAAGTTCGTTGGAAAGAAACAGTGCAACATCTGGATTATATGGTCAATAACATAGCAGGGGATGTGCTTCTGTCTGCAGCGTATGTAGCATACCTCGGCCCCTTCACTGTAAGTGTGTCTTAAAGCTGCAGTATGTAAGTTTTTTTTTTTTTGGCTTCATTTGGTCTAAAATCCACACTGACCTTTGAACATATTGTAATTCAAAATGTTCTGAGAGGACTATGGACCTCTGCTCCTTCTCTTGGTCCTGTATTTGAGCTTTACAATTTCAGGAACGTGATGCGACTTTTCAGCCAATCAGAGATCTATAAACAGAGTGCTCCATGAGCTGTTTTGTGGCGTTACTATCATTTATAGCAGTGGTTCTCAACTTTTTCAGCCCACAACCCCCAAAATAAAAGGGCCAGAGACTATGGACCCACACTGTACCTGAAAGTGGTTGAACCCAGACATGAACATTGAAGAACAGTCATGTGGAGACAGGGCCATCTATAAGAAGCAATAATTCACAAAGTCAGCAAAACTATGATCCATTGTTACATGAATCTATGAAAACCATATTTATTTATCTGAATAATATCCACTGTTATCCAGAAAGTTTATTATCATTTGCATCCGAGTATATAGTTATCTTAAAGATGTAAATCCTTGTTTTAATCAAAAATAAAATGGGTTAAAAGTGACAAAAATGGTGGAAAAGGTGGTGGAATAGGATTTTGAAAACCACAGGAATTGGTTAAAAGTTGTAAATTAGAGTGGCTAAAACAGACTGAAAAAGAGGTAAAAAGGATTCAAAGTGTGAATATTGCAATAATTAGTAGAAACAATTTGTTTAAATTGGCAAATAATGGGCATGACAAATCGTGAATGTGGTTAAATTGGCATAAATAAGCATGACATATGGTGAAAAGAGGTTAAACAATAATGACAATAATGGATCAATATATGCCACATACCGGGGAATTTGAAATTTGTTTTTTAGTTTTACATTGTCTGGGCCACATTGTTTAGGGTGAGTATCGCATCGCCATGACAGAGGAGTGGCTGCACTGCTTCAAAGAACTCGGTGTTCCACACACTGAAAATCCCAACCTGATCGGAACCCTTGGAGACCCTCTAAAGATCCGCTCCTGGCAGGTTAGAGGAGGTTTTAGTTTCATCTGAAACTGGACAACAATAAATTAGCACATCATTTGTTAGCATCAAACATGCTCTCTGGGCTTTTTAACATAAAATTAACAGCACTCTTCATGTCTTTCGATGTGTGAAGATTGCAGGTTTGCCAAACGATAACCTGTCAGTGGAGAATGGTGTGATTGCTCAGTTCTCTCTGCGCTGGCCACTCTTCATAGATCCTCAGGGACAAGCCAATAACTGGATTAAAACCATGGTGAGACTAGTGTACTAAGATTATAAATGACTTTATTCATACCTGGTGCTGTCTGTATGTTTTAATCAATGCTTTCCTTCTGTTATCATCTAGGAGCGAGACAATGGCTTAGAGGTTATTAAGCTCAGTGACGGGGACTTTCTCCGCACTCTTGAGAATGCGATTCGTTTTGGTAAACCCAGCCTCTTGGAGAATGTGGGAGAGGAACTAGATCCTGCTCTAGAACCTGTCCTATTACAACAGGTAAGTCATGATACATAAGCAAACCCTGTACGTGTCTGCATCTCTTAAATCCATTCTGTACCAGTTTCCCTAACTACGGAAGTAGATCAGGGCCAATTTTGATGGAGAAAACAATTTTGGTCAAATCAAGAATACATTTGAAATCTTGAAATTTCTAGAATAAAGTTGAAATCTGATGTCGAGATTAAAGTCAAAAAGCAACATTAAAGTTGAAATTTTGAAAATGGCAATATTGTGATATCATTATCGTCGAAGGTTTGATTGTGGCCGTCTACAAAATGCTGTGTATCGATGAATGCGTTAAACTATATTTCGAAGTTGGGTTTAATTGCAAATAGATTATTTCTCTTGTAGCTCATAAACACGGCATTGTAATCTCTTTGAAGAGATATTGCCAAAAACTTAATCTGGAGGAAAAACCAGTCACGGTTGGAAGAGGTGGAGCATTCAGTCCATCTGTGGCTATTGAGGAGCTACGGAAACAGATTAGGGTCAGTTTGGATGGAGACTGTTGTCGTACAGTATATGTTTTTTTGGCCCTAGTCCACTTTCATAGATTTATTTGCAAACCTTCAACTTTTATCTTGTCTTTTCAACTTTAATCTAGACATCATATTACAACTTTATTCTCGAAATTTGCATTTATAATTATAATTAAAAATTAACTTTATTCTCGACATTTCGGCTTTATTCTTGATTTGCCCAAAATGATTTTCTCCATCAAAATTGGCCCTAGTCCTCTTCCATACCTAACACACATCTGTGCCTCTCAGACATTTACACACCAAGGCACCACAAACTTGAAGTTGGGGGATACAGTGATTCCTTACCATAAAAACTTCAAGATCTACATCACCACCAAGCTGCCGAACCCACATTATTCTCCAGAGGTTGCGACCAAAGTCACTCTTATTAATTTCACTCTGTCGCCCAGGTAACGTTCATCCCTGCTTTTTGCTAAGTGATTGTGCCAATTTGGAACAAAAAGCCAGGGAAAAAGAAACTTTTGTTACGTTTTCTTCAGTGGTCTTGAAGACCAGTTATTGGGCCGAGTGGTGGCTGAGGAGCGTTTGGATTTGGAAGAGGCAAAGAACCAGCTCATCGTCAGCAACGCTAAAATGAAACGAGAGCTGAAAGAAATTGAGGATAACATCTTGCACCTTCTGAGCTCCGCAGAGGGAAACCCAGTGGACAACGAGGAGCTCATTCAAGTGTTGCAGGCCTCTAAGAGCAAAGCTGCAGAGATACAAGTTGGAGGATTTGTCTCTAATTTAATACAGTAATGTGTTATTGGAATGACTTTGTAATGCGGTGGCGTCTGGTTTTCAGGCTAAAGTGGTGGCAGCAGAGCAAACAGAAAAGGACATTGATAAGGCCCGACTGCAGTACGTGCCCGTAGCCGTGCGCACACAGATTCTATTCTTCTGTGTGTCAGATCTGTCCAATGTTGACCCGATGTATCAGTACTCTCTTGAGTGGTTTCTTAGCATCTTCCTGTCAGGCATCGCCCACGCCGAAACAGCAGGTAAAACACACACAGGTATTGGGCTTGAAATTTTTCCTTTTCATTTTTCTTTCTTTTCTTTCTATTTTTTTCCCCCATTTTTTTCTTCTTTTTAAAGTTTTTTTTTAAATTTATTATTCCCCCCTTTTTACAGTTGTGCATATTGTGCTGTGGGGTGTAATCAGTTAGGTAACACATCAAATAACTGATTTTTAGTGCTTTAAACTGTTATTATTATTAAACTGAGGGCGCACGGTGGTTAGTGGTTAGCACGTCCGCCTCACAGCAAGAAGGTCCTGGGTTTGAGCCCTGGGGTGGATACTTGGATCCTTTCCCGTACTACGTGGGTTTCCTCTGGGTACCCCGGCTTCCTCCCACAATCCAAAAACATGACTGTTAGGTTGATTAGAGTCTCTAAATTGCCCGTAAGAGTGAATGTGAGTGGTTGTCTGTTTGTGTGTTGCCCTACGATGGACTGGTGCCCTGTCCAGTGTGTTACCCCGCCTAGCGCCCAGTGTGAGCTGGAGATAGGCATCAGCAGACCCCCACGACCCTTATAAACAGGAACAAGTGGGTCTGAAAATGGATGGATGGATAAACTGTTAATGAATACTTAACAATGCATTAACTAATGTAATTAAGGGACCCATACAACAGCTTGCTGTAAAATGTGAATGACAAATCTATGAAAACCTTGTTAACTTGTTCTTTCCTTCGCTTCATACAGACACAGTGGAAAAGAGAATCAGCAACATCAATGATTTTTTTACCTTCAGCTTGTATCGCAACGTATGCCGCAGCTTGTTTGAGAAACACAAACTCATGTTTGCCTTCCTTCTGTGTGCTCGCATCATGATGAATGACAACAAAATTAACATGGTGAGCCGAAGGATAGTTTTTTTCTCATCCTGCAATCAGTGCAGGTCTGTATATATTGTCTGTGTGTGACAGGTGGAGTGGCGTTACCTGCTATCAGGAGGAATACCCGTCCAGGACCGACCCAACCCTGCAGTGAGCTGGCTGTCAGAACGGGCCTGGCAGGACATTCTAGGCCTCAGTAATCTGGAGAACTTCTGCTCCCTCGCAGAGAGCTTCAGCAAACATCTGAAGGGTTTCCAAAGAGTTTTTGACAGCAATCAGCCTCACAGGCAAGCAAAGAACGGCGCTTAATATTTAAAGCGAGACTTTAATTCATTTGGACCTTATTATTGTTATCATTGTTCTGTGTTTGTCTCCAGGGAGCCTCTACCAGGGGAGTGGGACACAAAGCTGGACTCATTTCAGAAGCTGCTGGTGCTGCGCTGTCTGAGGACCGACTGCTTCATTCAGGGTCTGCAGGACTTTGTCTCAGCACAGCTCGGACAACATTTCATTGAGCCTCAGGTGGAGTCAGTACTTTATTGTAGCATCAATGTTCTGTTGAAAATCTGCAGCAACAGAAAGTGAGTTCTTTATGTAATGTTTTCTTCAAGTTCAATCAGTAGAAGAGAGATTTACAAAGATTTGCTAATAGTTCTAAAATTGTCTGTTATTGAAGTGGTCCTCAAACTAGGGTCCTGGACCCATAGCTTGGAGGTCCGTGAAATAATGATAATAAAAAAAACATTTTGTATCTTTACAAAATTATATAAATACATATGAGAATGTAAATTAATTTTGCACAATTTTGCTTATTAGTAATACATTGAACACATTTTATGTTATGTACAAGACTAGTACAGGCACTTTTTAAGTTATTTTTTACTACAAAGATCCTAAATATTTAAGGTATTGATTGTTTTTAATTGATATGAGAATTATGAGGGGGTCTTTGAAAATGTTTCTCCCCTGTACGGGGTCAGTGATGCACTGCTCTATCACTGTGAAGTGCGATGGATGTGTCAATGGATATAGAATTCTGCAAGAAATACCTTTAAATTAATATACACATTTTTTGTTTATTAGTAAGACATTGAACACATTTTATGTTATACACAGGATGATAACATGTACTCTTTAAGTTAGTTTTTACGACAAAGATCCTAAATATTTCAGGTAAATCATTCAAAGAATAGATCATTCCAATCGCATTTAGAGCTGCAAATATCAGTAAATTGTTTTAATTGATGTGAGGATTATGAGGGGGTCCTTAAAATTTTTTCTCCCTTATAAGAGGTCCTTGGATCCAAAAAGTTTGAAAACCCCTGCATTTATATCAACAAAATATTTAATTAATCGTTCACAATATGTAATAAACAAAAAAATTTATTTTAATGTGTAAAAAAATGTCATTAATAGTTAGAGGTTCCTTTACACTGGCAACCCAGAGAGTCAAAACTCATAGTTCTGGACACAAGTGTTTATTGTTTGTCTCCCTGTGCGTTTTCCACAGACATCAGATCTGTCTGCCGTCTTCAGGGAGTCTTCATCAACCACTCCCCTGATCTTTGTGCTTTCCCCTGGCACTGACCCTGCCGCTGACCTTTACAAATTTGCAGATGAAATGCAGTTTTCTAAAAAGATGAGTGCCATCTCTCTGGGCCAAGGACAGGTCAGTGATGCAGGGATCCCAGGAAAGCTTCCCTTCTTTTTAGAACAAGTGAAAAGCCTTTGCAGATTTCTTTATAATTATCAATCTGTTCTCTGATTAAATTTATACTACAAAGGTTACTCATTTATGGGATTTAAAACAATTTTTCTTCATGGGACTTTTTAATTTTTTTTTTGGATTCCAATTTTGCGTTATTTCACTACTCGCGAATGTAGAAAATCCTTTACATGAGGACATTGTAGCTTGGCTCTGTGTCTGATTATCATTTATGGTTTATTAGTTTTTCACTCGTAACAAAAGGAGGCATATGCAAAGTGGTTTACTGAGTTTTCTGTCATGTAGTTCCTGAGAAGCTGAAAATGGAAGAAAAATAAGGTTGTATGAAAATTGACACATACCCCCCTCACTAAATTGTCCATATCTCAAAAAGTATTAATCCAATCAAACTCAGAATTTTGAGCGTGCCTTTTGAATTATTAAGGAACAATTTGTAAAAATGTCAGATTTTTTTTTAGACCGAAGTATGTGGGATGTCCTGAACATTTTTTGAAATGACATGAAATGATCCTACCTTAATTGTGTCAAGATGGGATTGCCACCTTTGTTATTGGTTCTGTCTGACACAAATCTGAGATGTACCCTATAATTTTTTTTATACAGTTATTTGAAATCCAAGTGCTCAAAATACAGTATGTGAGTTATAATCCAGAGTGATGCTGGGCTGCTGTATTATCCCATCATGAAAGTGTGAGAGTGTTTACCCATAGCTTTTTACTTAGAAAGGATAACTTGTAGCTGTAGTTTAATGGGCAACATGCTGCCTCGGTGGGCCTCACCTTTAATGGGAATTAGGGGGATTAAACAGCTGGTATTAAAAGCTCCATCTTAATGTGTGTCTTCTGCTGCTCATTGTGTGGTGTTCAGGGTCCCTTTGCTGAAATCATGATGAATGCTGCCATGGAAAAAGGTCACTGGGTGTTTTTCCAGAACTGTCACTTGGCTCCCAGCTGGATGCCTAGTCTGGAGCGACTCATTGAAAACATTAACCCAGCAAAGGTTTGGACTCAAAGCACAGAGTTGGACAATCACCTTCACTGTGTGCAGGGCTTCTTTTAACTCTCATGTTATCCTTGGGGTCAATTTGACCCCACTCAATGTTTATCATTCAAAAAATAATAGCGTTTTTTTTTGCTTCTTATTTCATGACTTTTCCTGATTTGATGGGTACAACTGATTAAGCATGAAATTATCTTGATGATATATTTCAATGTGCTGAAATAAAAGCTAGCATGGCAGCCCTTTATCCAAATAGTGCCTCATTGTGCTCTGTGTGTATTGCAGTGTCGTCTTGGAAAAGGTTTACTGTCAATGAGGTTTTGGAACAGCTCTTTCACAGTGAAAGTGACGTAGAAGAGGATGTGTCTGCGACTTTATAGTGAATAACCCCACATATGTTACAAAAAAAAAGAGATACAATATGTTTGAGATGAAAGGGGGTCATCAACATCAATCAATATGGTTCATTCTGTGAGTCATGAATGTGCACCCCAAAATAGAAAAGAATGAAAGATTTTCAGGATACAATAACTCTATGCAGGAAAGGTCATATCATCACCACAACCAATAGAGTTCATAGTCTTGTGGTCATTAAGGTTGTCAGTAAATTTGAGAAGATTTGAATGAAAACTATTCAAGATAAATTAATTCTAATTTAAAAGTTTGGCCTGATGGTAGCGCTAGAGAACAGGTCAAGGTGTCATTATCAAGGGGTTATTTATGTATTCACCAAATAAACAAAGTGCCTGACACACAAATTTTGGTCAACAATTTTTTGAAAACTATTTTCTGGAGGCAAATATCCCTGGGGTTAAATTGACCCCAAGGGTAAAATGTGTTAATAGGAGGGTTAAAGGCAGTTATCTCTGTTTTGTATGGTAGGTGCACAGGGATTTCCGTTTGTGGCTCACAAGTCTCCCCAGCAACAAATTCCCTGTTTCCATTCTTCAAAATGGCTCCAAGATTACCATTGAGCCTCCGAGGGGAATCAAGGCCAACCTACAGAAATCCTATGTCAGGATTACTAATGATTTTCTCTGCTCTTCAACCAAGGTCTTACGCATCTGTGTTCATTTTAGGTTTATGAATTAGAAAATGTGTTGGAAAGATTTTCAGTCCCTCTCATCTCGTTTCCGTCCTCCAGGCTTCACACTTCAAGTCGTTGCTCCTGTCTCTCTGCCTGTTCCATGCCATTGCTCTGGAGAGGAGGAAGTTTGGCCCGTTGGGTTTTAACATTCCTTATGAGTTCACTGATGGCGACTTAAACATCTGCATCAGCCAACTGAAAATGTTCCTGGAAGAGTACCAGGAAACTCCATACAAGGTGAAGCTGTAGTTTCCTCATTTTTGATCAGAACAGGATTCGTGTTATAATTCAAACTTTTGGAAATTCAAAGTGGTATTAGTGTGTGCAATGTGTCTCTTATTAATGTGTGGGCAGAGGTGAAAGTAACGGATTACAAGTACTCACATTTTTCATGGCTACTAGTCATGACCGGGGTTCCCTTCTTTTAAACAAAGCAGTATTTACTCATTTATGAGATAAAGTGTTCTTTTTATTACTTTAAAGCACCTTGTTGTGTAATAAAGTTTATGTCTGTGAGATAATGCTGTTGTCCACCTTCCGTTGATAAAATGCTTGTTTTAGCTTTGAGGAAAAATAGTGTAAATAACATAACATACATGTGTGTGAAAGGCCTTGTGAGAAGGATTTATTGAAATGTTTGTCCAGATTAACAATAGGAACAAGACAATTCTTCACTGGAAAAAGGAAAACACTGGTTCTACTGGTTTGCACTGTTGCCTATTAACAAGAAGGCTGTGAGTGGTTTGATTCTCAGGGTCGACCTTTCTATGTGAGGTTAGCATTAGCATTATCTACCAGTGCTTGTGCGGGTTTCACCTACTATAATAGCAAGCATGCTGGGAAATCTTGCTCCCAGTATGTCAGGTTGACTTGTGTTTCTGATTCAATCAATTCATTTTACAATGACAAATAAACATAGGTGAAAGTAATCAATTACAGTGCTCACATTACTTTAATTAAGTTGTTTTTATGGGTATTTGTACTTTTTGGAGTATATTTCTAAACCAGTAATTTTATTTGTACTTAAGTATATTTCAAAAGAAGTAAAGTCATTTGTTACATTTCTACACCCAACTGTTACTGAGTAAATTATTATTATTATTATTATTTGAAATGATCAACAGACATTGTGAAACTACAAAAAATTGAATGACCAGACAACAATCAAATGCATCACTTCATAGTGACCAAACGTAATGCTCAACATCAAAACAGCATTGAATGTTGGTTATTTTCTCAGTTTTAGAGTTAATAAATGTAGCTATACTCAGAGCTTAGAGCCTGAGAATTGTTTTATTTTGAATTTAAATAATTTTGGGGTTTTTTTTTTTTAAGAATTGTACATTTTGACAAACCTTTTGTTTTATACAGATGCCTTTGTGGAAAATAAATGAAGTTAAGATTTTGTTTTTTCCTTTGTAAGTTAATACATGAGATGTTTACTGTATGCAAGGGAACCATAGTAAAGGGGTGTGAAAGTGACTAGTAACGTTTACTTCAGAATCAGAACGCTTTAGTTGCCAGGTACAGTTTAGAACAATACTAGGAATTTGACTTGGTAGTTGCAGCGAAAGAACACGCATCAACACACTGGAGCAGCCATTTGCGGCGCCCACATATTTAGGTTAAAAAGGGATGAACAACAGGAGGAGAGGTGAGGAGAAAAACATCCAGCTTGAGACTGCTTTCCCTAAACAGAGAAGGCAGTGTAAAACCAGGAAAACAAACTGCCTCCGCAAACATAAATCTAAGCAGGACACAGTCAAAGAACACGAGACAAGGCACGTGGGTCGGGTTGGGTAGAAGGTGGGCTGGGGGAGTGGGTCGGGTGGGAAGAAGAACAGGATTCCAGCCATTTGGGGACATGGGCGTGCTGCCGATGGGCGCTGCTACCACGCCTCCATGTCACACGGATGGGAGGGGGGGCGAGATGGCCGACGAAGGCATTTGAAATTGAAAACCCGTAGACCTGTTCTTTGAGTACCATTTAATTGAGCTACATTTTACTTGTACTAGAGTAATTTAGGTATGACTTTCTTGTACTTGTGTACAATTTTAATCATGTGACAGTACTTCTACTTGAGTAGAATATATCAGTACTCTTTACACCTCTGCCTGTGTGTGTATCATGTCACTCTTCACTTGTCCAGGTTCTAAAATACACCGCTGGGGAGATTAACTACGGTGGCCGTGTGACAGATGACTGGGACAGACGATGTCTGCTCAGTGTCCTGGAGGACTTCTATTGTCCTGCTGTTCTCAACACTGATCACGTGTACTCATCTTCTGGAGTGTATCATCAAATAGACACAAGCTCAAATGTAAAGGTAGGTTAAACTCAGCCTTTTATCCAAGAATCAATCCTGAATCTTGAAGTTTCTGTTGTCAACAATAATGTGATGATGAATTGAGCCAAAATAAGTTTTAGAACTGCTGGATAAATGATGTAAATTTGTTGAATTACAAGGCCTACTAACACCCACACATGAACTTTTTCAGAAAAAGAGCAGCTTAGAAAAGAAGTCTGAAAAAAAGTCCAAACAAGTGTGAAATATTGCTGTAAACGTGTTGTTCTCAAACTTTTTTTTGGGTATTTCCCACTTTGAACAAATAACACATTTTAAATAACACATTTTAAAATTAATTTAACTAACAGGGAACAAGTAACATTATGTTTCCTGCATAAAAAACAAATTAAAAAATGCATGTAATAACGAAACATTGTTTGCCATTTGTGCCAAAAAGTTAAGAAAACCAAAAAAAAAAAAAAGGAAATTCAGTACACGTATGAAATTAACTAACAGGGAAAAAGTAACATCCTGTTTCATAATGCAAGTAATATATATTTGATAAATAAATGAAAACTCAAAAACTAAATTAAACTAATTACCTGCATGATTTAAATTGAAAAACTACAGTAAATAATGAAACATTGTTTGTGATCTGTGCCAAAAAGCTAAAAGTTATAGAAAATGTGTTTATTGTTCCACTTCACTTCACACTTCACTCCACCTTAATCATTATTTTTACACTTTAGTTCCACGTTACATTTTTATCCCGGTCACATGTCTAATGCAGTCTAATAATTTAATGCTAATTTCTGCTGCACTTTTAGGCTTCTCATTATTACTTTCTTTCTGTGTAGGTGTTTTGTTTCGTGTTATAATTATTTTTTTTTGTCAATGACAAAAGGCATTGGCATGAAATTGAAAAGTTGCTACTGCTATAAACTCAGAATATGTAAAAATGTCACATTGTATTTTGAATGAACACAATTTAAATGACTGACACTTAAAACTGGTAAATCCTAAAGTCTATTAATATAATCCTAGAAAGATCATACTGTATATGACTATATGCTTAACAAATGTGCTTATAGCTAATTTTATCTGTGTGTGTTTGATGAAACAAAAATTATTATTATTTAAAAATTCCTGTCAATGTGCAAATACCAATGAGAGTTAACACTGGTTTTATGTCATGTCATGATATTTTTCATCCATCTTCATTTGTTCTAAGAACCCCAAAAACACAATATTTTTGGTTTATTTTCCCAAACTTGCCTGTTTTCCAGAGTTTCAGCCTCTGAAAGGTCAATTTCTGAACAAAGCTACACAAACAGGCTGATTTGCGGCCTACTTATGTATATTCATGAGTGGGCGTGTCTATAGACGGGACAATGACTTTCTCCTCCCTGCACGGTGACGTAGGGCCAGAGGACGGCCCGCCCTCCTCCCACCCACTCTGCAGCCGAGCTCATGCTGCTTTATAAACACGGGACAGAGCGTGGGGGCGGGGCGTTCACCTGTACATTCATAGACTGTAGAAAATACATACATAGCACTGCATGAAGGACTCTGAAGTGTTCACCTTCGTGGGCGTGTCTGTTTACATGTCAATAATGGCAGAGAGCTTCCTGGAGGCGTGGCTTCTCCAGCTCAGTGGCGCGTCAAATTTGTCATCAAAGTGGGAACACGTCATCAAAGTGGAGCGAGGTGTTTGTGCTTACCCTGCAGTAAGAAAGGAACCAATCACCCTCTAACTAACGATTGATGGAATCAATGAAAAAAACACTTTGGGCATGTGTATGAAGCCCTAATAGAACTTTATGATGTTTAAAGCACAGAAAAGTCTATTTAGCGTAACATGGGCCTTTTAAATTGATGAGATTAGGTTAGATTTTTTACTAAATACAGATAAATATTTATCTGTGATTCACAGCTGTTGAAATAATTATCGCCAAAAATTGTGATTTAAAAAGAATAAAAAAATTAAACTAAGCTTGAGCTCTGCCCCTCTGAGTGACTTGTTCTTCTATAACTTCAAACCCCAGGGTTATCTCACCTACATTCGTGGTTTGCCCATTAACGACACACCTGAGATCTTTGGTCTCCATGACAACGCCAACATCAGCTTTGCCCAGAATGAGAGCATCGCCCTGCTGGGAGCTGTAGATCGTCTGCAGCCTCACGCAACATCTGCTGAGGGCAAAACTCTAGAGGAGGTACACACACACACACACACACAATGTGCATGAATTATTTTTCACTGTTTTGAGAGTTTCCTCCATCTCTGCTTGTATTTAGATAGTGGAGGAAATAGTGGCCGGGCTTGTCGAAAAGATTCCCAAGCCTTTCAGAGTTGATGAGGTGCTGGAAAAGTACCCTGTGCTCTATGAGGAGTCCATGAACACTGTTCTCATCCAGGAGGTGATCAGGTACGACCAGAACACGCAGCAGCAGCTTACACACCACAACAACTATTCGTAGGAAAGAGATGTTCAGTTGCGTTTACAATAACAGACATTGGAAGAGATGGTTTTAGAAAAATTAATTCAGTTTTCAGTCTTCCATCTATTTTAAAGCCTCCTCATTGTTAGTAATATGCTGTATTCTGAACTGTCTGAGTCACAAATGAATAAAGGAAAATTACTAAAAGAAATGTTATTCAGTTGTCTGGATATTATTTAAGTTTAATTACGATATTTTGTGTCATCCAGTGTTATTAAACATCCCTGATATTCACGAGGAATCCATGATTCTGCCAATAAGACTAAAATGACTTCACCTTTTGTTTTAAAAGGTATCAATCCAACTGAAAACTAGTACAGTAATGATATTAAACATAAACAGCTGAATCTGTCCAGAGAAAGTACTTAGAACACGTGTCAAACTCAAAGCCCGGGGACAAAATCTGGCCCTTTAGACCATCCAATCTGGCCTGCAAGAGAAAGATAAAAAGACAAATAAAATTTAAACTATTGTCTAAATTACCAAATATTTCAGGTGTGGATATCTCAGCCCTTCTAAATACACAAATTCAATGAAAATCCACAATATTTGGAGGATTGCAATTTTCCCATGCTTTAATCGCATGACTGCAGTCATTTTAAATCTGAAATTGTTCAAAGAACTTAATTTTCCTGAAATTATTTCACATAATTTTACCAAATTAAGTTAAAATTTGGTCACAAAATCACTGATAGTTAAAGAGAAAATCCTGCAGACACTGGTATCTGTCACGTATTGCCTGGATACACCCCACATACTTTATGTATCATTTATACAGCGTGTAAAGTGCAAACTTGGGGACATTAATGTTGAAATTGCTAGTTTTCCCGCCTAAAATCTGCAGTCCACATAAACTACTTCGTATTTGGCCCCTCAACTAAAATTAGTTTTACACCCCTAACTTAGGACAACAATGTTTGTTTGTCTTTCCATCAACTTCTGTCATGCATTTAATTTTATTTTCAAATTAAATTGACTAATTTGTGGTTTCTGCATTTATCAGTGCAATGCATAAACAGACAATTTTTGTCTGACAGCGATTGTTGGTGAAATACCTGAAATATATCTTTTCTTATTTTTCAGGTACAGTAAGTTGCTGGTGGTCATCTCTGAGAGTCTCAGTGATCTTGTGAAAGCGCTGAAGGGTTTAGTTGTGATGTCCTCTGATCTGGAGCTGATGGCTCGCAGCCTGTTCAATAATGTGGTTCCTGATTTATGGAAAGCAAAGGTAGGACACACGTCTGTTCATGCACGTTTGAGTTACTGTGGGCACGTGTGAATCTCTGCACTTCACACAGGATTTTGTAACAATCCTGTGTGAATAATCGTGTAAATTAGAGGTTTGGTGCAAACTGAGATGTCTGTTTATGAGCAAACAGTCATTTCAATGTCTGGCTTTGTTGGAGGTTTGTTACTGTTAGAAGGAAGTCATTCTTCTCCTTTGTTGCTTAAGCATGTATTCATAGAGATGGGCTGTTTATTATTAAAATTATATTACATAAGTGTTGTACACATAAATTAATGTAAATTGTATTTTAGTTAAATGAAATTGCATGTTTTTCTCTCTACTTTTTGCTGTATAAAAATACACAAAATTACTGTGTAGAACATACAAAATTACAGAAAAATACATAAAAAGAACAGAAAAGATATGAAATTACTAAAAAAAAATTCACAAAATGACAACAAATTAATAATTGAAAAATATTTAAGAAGAAAACAACAACAAAAATACACCAAAATGACATGAGAACATACAAAATTACAGAAAAATACATAATGAGAAGATATACAGAAAATGACTTCAAAAACACACAAAATGACTACAAATAAATAACTGAAAAATATTGAAGAAAAAAAACAACAAAAATACATCCAAATGATGCAAGAACATAGAAAATTACAGAAAAAAAGAACTACATATAAATAACTAAAACATATTTTTAAAAAAAACAACAAAAATGTGTCCAAAAACACACAAAATGACAGAAATATATTCATAAAACAGCAGAAATACACAAAATAACTAACAAAATGTTGAAGAAAAAAACAACAAAATGACGCAAGAACTTACAAAAATTACAGAGAAAATCATAAAAAGGACATATAAATAACTGAAACATATTTTAAAAACAACACAAATTAGTCAAAAAACACACAAAATGACAGAAAACATACATAAAACAGCAAAATGTATCCAAACAACTAACAAACATACAAATTTATAAAAATTATACATTAAAAACAAAAGATATATAATAATTACTGAAAAATGACTACAAATAACTGCAAAATATACAACTCAAAACAAAAATACACAAAAAATGACTCAAAACACCCATGAAATGACTCACAACAGACAAAAGCACAAAAATACACAAAACCAAAACCAAAATATACAGAAATTATAGAAAAATATGCAAAACCACAAAAAATATAGAAAAACCCAAAAACAACTAAAATACACTAACCAATAGAAATGACAGAAAAACACAAACCCTTTGTTGTCTCCTGTAATATTTCTCAGATTACTAATTTTTCTAAATACTGACATGAATATTGATAATGTGGCCCTCTGACCAGATACAGTAGTATTTTTGTGGCCCTGCTGTGATAAAAGTTGCCTGTCTCTGCCTCGTGGTGACTCATGTCTTGCTATAATATTTATCTATATATTTGTTTAATATTTGCTACAAAATATTTTTCTTCCATAAACTTTCTCTGGGTCATGCTCCTCCCCTCCAGGCCTACCCATCTCTGAAGCCTCTGGCCTCCTGGGTGTCAGATCTGCTTCAAAGGATTGATTTCTTGGATAAATGGATCGTGAATGGAATCCCACCCACTTTCTGGATTAGTGGCTTCTTTTTCCCACAGGCTTTTATCACTGGAACGCTCCAGAATTACGCCCGTCGCTGCAGCATCTCCATCGACACAATCGGGTTTGACTTTGAGGTCTGACAGCGACGATCAAACAATCACTCTTTATTTATATGTATTAATTATCACTGAACCTTTACAACAGGTTTATTTGATGGTTTTATCTCCCTCTGATCTTTATTATTGATTTCTTCCTCAGGTATTAATGAAGTCCATGTCAGAGATTACAGAAGCACCAAAGTCAGGCTGTTATATCCATGGTCTATTTGTGGAGGGGGCTCGCTGGGATAACGAGGCCTGTCAGCTCACAGAGTCCAGACCTAAGGAGCTTCACACACAAATGGCCATCATCTGGTTGATCCCCAAACCCAACCGCTCAGCTCCAACCTCTGGTGTCTACGTCTGCCCCATCTACAAGACTCTCACTAGAGCTGGTCAGTGCCTAAAGTCCTGTCCTCCTCCTCCTCCTATTGTAAACATATACACACAAATTATTACTAAAATTCCATTTAAAAAAGACAGCATTTTGGAGTCATTGTAGATAATAAGGGTGTGAGAAAAAATCAATTTGGCGATATATCGTGATAATTCACCACGCAATTATTGTATCGATCCAAAAAAATGTCCAAATTGATTTTTTTAATCATGTTTTTTATAAAGAAAAACATTTATTTATGCTAACATATGCATAGCACGTAAACGGCCGGTCACTAGGTGTCAGTGAACCACATTAGATCTTGTTAAACTACTTCACTCCTCAATGCATTTTAGCTGGAAGTTGATTACACTTTATTTTCATACATACTGGGCACTTTAATAGATTTATGTGGTTACTTTTTTTTTTTTTTTAAGAATTTAAGAACTTAACAGAATCAGAATCTGTTGTAGAAGCCAAAGTAAATTTTCTTATGAAAAATGTAGTTTGACAGTTTGATAAACATACGACTTGTTTTTGATATTTGCACTTGAATTACAGTTACCATTTACTTATTGTTGCAAGTTTAAAAAAAAAATGAAATAAACTTTATTTCATACCATTTTGTATTTTGTAAAGGTGAAATTTGTAATTATTGACATCGAGATATATTGCGACGTATGTCGTATTTTTTTGTATTGGGATATATATTGTATCGTGACATGCAAAACGTGAATCGTATTGTCAGTTTTATGGTAAATGGACTTGATTTTATATAGCGCTTTATCCCCACACTGAAGCTGTCTCAAAGCGCTTTACATATCATCTCATTCACCCAATCACTCTCACATTCACACACCAGTGGGACAGAACTGCCATGCAAGGCGCTAGTCAACCACTGGGAGCAACTTAGGGTTCAGTGTCTTGCCCAAGGACACTTCGACACATAGTCAGGTACTGGGATCGAACCCCCAACCTCTCGATCAGAAGACGACCCTCTACCACCTGAGCCACGGTCGCCCTACAACCCTAATAGATGTTTGGAAAAATATCAGAATTTGATCCCAACAACTGGAGTCATTAGAAAAATGGCATTTTTAAGCATCAGTTTTTCCGCTTATGGAGCCAAGAAATTATTGTTTGAACTGCATTAAAGGCCTGCAGTCACACCACTGTTAAAGACTTACTGTAATCATGAAGTAGGCCTCTGTGTTTAAATGTTGCTCCTGTGGTGACTTCAGACTTCAGCTCGTGTTTCATGAGACGTCTGAAAGTTCGGCTCCATACTTTCCACTCACCGTGAAGCCAATGCCCTGAGCTGATAATAAGATAGACCGCAAAGAAGCATTGAAATTGTCTCTGCCACCACCAACACAACATCACGATTTACAGATATATTTTGTACATTGCATAGAGGAAGAGGTTAACACAAACAAATATTCCTCCTGTTGTCATTTTTAGAAGTTTTGCACGTTGCATTATGGGATGTGGCGTCCCTTAAACCAGTCCTTCTCAATCTGCATGACAAATCATGAATGTGGTTAAATTGGTAAAAATAAGTTTTAAATATGGTGAAAAGAGGTTAAAAGTGACAATAATAGGTCAGTCTATGCAACATTAGGTGATAAAATGCAGAAATGGCTTCATATTGTTATAAAAAAATTACTTAGTTTCTTTAACACATCTGGCCACCCCCTCCCAGTGTCTCACAAACCGAAATGGGGACCTGACCCAAAGGTTGCGAAACCCACTGTAGACTGATCCCTAGAAGTGTTTTTACTTCATTCTTGCTTATGCCCCTTAAAACACATTTTTGATGTTTTCACAGACTGAAAGTTGTTGCAAAAATATGACAAATGTTTATTTTGGACTTTGTACGGAAAGTTCCAAATCTGGCTAATGTTTAATCTCTCGCGTTGTGATGCGATATCACAGGGAATACCGGGAAGAAACCCGAAAAAAAATAACTATGGTTTTATCTGATTAAAAATGATTGTCTCCAGCAGCTTTAACTTACATTTAATGGGAGTAAATTGACTTACCGATCAATGTTTTGTATCTGCTGCTGTCGTCAGGATCACTTGGCTCAGACGTGTAGCAAACGGCTCCAAAATGCACAGACATTACTGGACGACGCTATTGGTTCATTCATGTTAACACAGAGACGTGTCGCTTCTGCAAAATTGTTCCTCCACCTTATTTTAGAAACATATTGAAAATACCCGTCTTTCTTGTCTTTTAACTCTGAACAGACACGTCAAAATGTCCTAATATTTGCATTTTATATTCATAAGAACCAAATCTGGACAATAACAGGTTTGGTTTAAGCATCGATATGTTGTGTCACAGACACTTAGTGCAGGGATGAGAAAGGACTAAAGCTGTAAACTGAAGTGTTTGTTTCTCACAGGGACCCTGTCGACCACCGGCCATTCTACAAACTTTGTGATGACGGTGGAGCTGCCCACAGAGCACAATCCAACACATTGGATTAAACGTGGCGTCGCACTCATCTGTGCCCTCGACTATTGAGTACACACTGTTCTGAAGTTTATTACACTTGGGTTTAGTGTTCTTTCAGACAAACTGTTATAGGAGCTGTGATTTACTGTCATTGTAGATCAGTGTCAAACTCGTTGTTCAGGGGCCAAATAGGACCAGTTTGACCTCAAGTGGGCTGTAGATTTTGAGTGGGGGAAAAAAACTTTAACATTATTGTGCTCTTGTTTTCAGTTCAATTCGTGTCAAAGATTTAGTTACAAATATTTGTGTAATTTCGAGGAATTTTGTGGAAATATTTGTGGTGAATTTGCAAGAACTGTGGAAAAATTGAGAGCTCTTCTCACTAAAAAAAATTGACTGCATTCATGTGATATAAACAAAAAGGAAAAATCAATGCCCCTAGAAATATTGTGGAGTTGTTAATTTTGAGAAATCTACAACTGGATTATTTGGTCATTTACACAATCATTCATGTTTTCTCTGTCATTTTACTTTCTCCTGCAGGCCGAATTGGATGCTCTAAAGGGCCGTATTTGGCCCCCAGGCCTTGAGTTTGACGTGTTGTAGATGAAGTTTGAAAAATATCAGAATTTTATTTAAAAAAACTGAATTTTTTTTTTTTCCTTTTACAGCATTTTAGATTTCACTCATGCTAACAATTGTAGTGATTGAAAAAACTTTGCATTTTTAAGCGTCAGTTTTTAATTACCCTCATGGAGCCAATAAATCATTTTTAAAAACAACATCTTCATGCTGCCTGGGTGCAAAATGTGTAGTTTTGGATTCTTGCATTGATAAGACAGCCGTTTGAAATCTGTCTTTCAATGCTAACAGTTGCTGTATTGCACACAGGTGACTGGTTTAGTCAAGTAGTGAAGTAGGTGTGGATTAATGGTGTTTAACTTATTGATTTATTGACTAATCATTGCAGCTGTAGAATTCATTTTTAAATATTTGTACCAAAGAAGTTTCTCTTCCTATTAAACAGACATAGAGCATGGTCTAGCCCCTGGTTCCCAAAGTGCAAATTGTCATAGGGGCTACATGAGAAAAAAATAAAAATCAAAAACAGCGTGACAACATTGGAAACTAGAATATAAATAGAGCAGCAGTCAGGAGCCTCCATGCATTGCCACAAATTACACATTAACCTCTGTAAGACTGCCCTCTAGTGGTCACAGAGAAAGAAACTCATCAAAATATGCAAATATGATAACTATTTCTTTGCGCTAGTGGCCAAAAACGTGGTAAAAAGGGTTCAAAGTGTTAATATTGGAACAATTTAGTTGGAAGAATTAGTTTAAAGTGGAAAATAATGAGTATGACAAATCATGAATGTGGTTAAATTGGAAAAAAATATGCATGAAATATGGTGAAAAGAGGTTAAAAGTGACAATAATGGGTCAAGATATGTGACGTTATGGGTGAAAAGGGTTTATAAGTTTAAAGTGGAAAAAATATGCAGAAATAGCATTGAAAGTTGAAGGAAAAGTAGCAGAAATGGGAGGAATGGAGCAAAAATATGGCAAGAAAAAGTGATGCAAATAAGGCAAGTTTGCAAAAAGGGTTAAAAACAAAAAAGCGCTCAAATTGTTCAAAAAAATTTAGTTTCTTGAAGGCATCTGGCGACCCCCTCCCAGTGTCTTGTGACCCCAAATGGTGTCCTGACCCCAAGGTTGAGAACCCCTACTTTCAAGCACTGCAGTTAGACCACGTGTCTGTTAAAGAGTTCACATCATGACGTCTTCCTGTGGTGGAGTGACTGTGTTTGTATGTTTCTCCTCCTGCTGTGATTTTGTTACTGCCCGAAAATAGACTTGAGCTCGTGTCGTGTTTCATGAGATGTCTGAAAGTGTAGCTCCATACTTTCCACTCTCCATGAAGCCAATGCCCTCGGCTGGAAAGACCGACTGTAAGGAAGCATTTAGGATCAGTGCAGGGAAAGGACAACAATTAGAACTTCAAGTCTAATATCTTAAATGGTTTTTCATCACAGCAAAAGTCAATCACACAGCAGCAACAATGCATTAAACATTCTGACCTAATAATACTTAATAAAGCCTGATCAAATTTAAACTAAGCATTAGAACTAACAGAATAGATGTTTTAATTGTTTTATGATCATGTCAACATGGATCAAGATCTCTGTCATAGTTTTTCTGCCCATTTTTGACTTTGTGTCCCAAAAAAAAGTAAAGGTCCAACTAGTGGTAGAGACATTGGCAACTCGCGGCCTGGGGGCCACAAGCAGCCCTCGGACTAATTTTGTGCGGCTCCCGACATAAACGCCCCAAATTATGACAAAATAAACACAAAGTACAAAAAGGACAACAAAAACAAACAAATATACTGTAAAATATACAAAACAACAAAAAATACACTAAATGACTCCAAAACAAATATACAATAAGTACAAAAATAACAGAAGAAATACAAAATACCAACAAAATATAAATATATAACTGGCTTTAAAAGCATAGAATAACAAGAAAATGTACAAAATAACTCATGACGCAGACAAAAGCAGCAAAAACAAACAGAATGACTCCAAAAACATACAAACATGTAACATAAATGTAAAAGTTGAAAATAAATAAACTTTGCATTAATTCTAAACATTTAGCTTTACACTTGGTGTCCGACTTAACATTTAGATTTACATTTTACATCTAGCTTCAAGATTTAGATTTACATTTAACATTTACCTTCAAAACTTATATTTACATTTAACGTTTAGATTTATATTTAACATTTATATTTACATTTAACATTTAGATTTATTTAACAGGACGCACTGTGGCTATTAGGTTGATTGGAGTCTCTAAATTGCCCACAGATGTGAGTGTGAGTGGTTGTCTGTCTGTGTGTTGCCCTGTGATGGACTGGCAACTGGGGGGTACACCCACCTAACGCCCATTGAGAGCTGGAGATGGGCACCAGCAGACCCCCGCAACCCTGAAAACAGGAAAAAGATCAGAAAATGGATTGATTGATTTAGATTTAGATTTAACATTTAGATTTACATTTAACATTTACATTTAACATTTAGATTTACATTTAACATTTAGATTTACATTTAACATTTAGATTTACATTTAACATTTAGATTTACATTTAACATTTAGATTTAACATTTACATTAAACATTTAGATTTAACCTTTACGTTCAGATTTATTTTTCATGTGTACACATTTTTAACAATGATATAGAACATGCAGTTTTACATGCATTTCTGTCTCGAATAAAAGAAAAATGAGCCAAATGTTCAAAATATGTCAGCTATGAAACAGTGACAGAGGTTTTTACTTGTGACACCACATAATCAAGTGGTTGTTATATCTGATGGTAGAACTAATGTCACCTGTTGATCAATGATCTCCATGTGTGCTGCTCCTTTAAGCCAGAGGAACTATGGGTGGAGGTGGTGCCTAAACAAACAGTGACATGTGAGTGAGAACTACATGATCTGTGATCTCTGTCATAGAAACGTCAGATTAGTGGCACCACAGAGTTTCATTTGTAGGTAAATCTTGTCTTTGTGGAGGACAAAGCTGTGTGTGTTGACTGGATATTGATCTTTATTAATCATTTGTACTCTGACCTGTGGGGGAACTCTGAGCCATCCTGGCACAGGCTTGGTTCACTCTGTGCGTCACTGATCCTGGAAGACCACAACCCGCAGTTTTGACCTTGTTTTAGTGGCTTTAGTCCCTGCCTGTGTCTGTCGGTGTGATCATGTTACTAAATGATAACGGGAAGGAGAAGAAACCGCTTCCAGCAACAAAAGCTGAAGAAGAGGAAGACCCGGAGCTTCTGAGCGTCACCGCGAAGCGCCCTCAGCCGCAGCCGGTGGAGGCGCAGCAGGACGCGGGCATCGAACCCACAACCACAACCACATACTACCCCAAACCAGAGATCAAACGGAACGCAGTGACGGATGATTATAAGATCTCCTCTCAGGTCCTGGGACTGGGAATCAATGGGAAAGTTCTGGAGTGTTTCAACAAGAAAACTGGACAGAAGTGCGCACTGAAGGTACTGGAGGACCTCACTATTCATTCAGACATGGTGTTTATGATTTCATCTACATTTATGTTCCTCAGCACAGTCTGATGTGTCCAAAATATTCCATATTTACATGTGTGTACAATAGGACAGGGTTTCTCATATGGGGGTACGTGTACCCTTAGGGGTACGCAATGGCACTACAGGAGGTACTTCAGAGAGAGAGAGAGAGTAAAATTAACAAATGTGAACGTGAAAAATATGTTTTATAATGTTTATTTTTAGGTAAAAGTGATAATGATAATAATAATGATGACATGATATTGATTAGAACATGAAATTAAAATACAACGGTCAGTCTTGGTCCCACATCAGTAAATGATAAAAACTATTAAAAAAAAAAATCTATTCTGGAGGCACGAAATCTGTTTTTCAACCTTGGGGTTGTGACTCCATGTGGTGTTGTCTAAAATTTTAAATGGGGTCACCTGAAATGTCCAATAATTGATAAAATAAACAATAATAATAACCAATTAAAAATATGTTCTTTAAATTTAAAACAACACACAATCTTAAATGTATTCTGTACTTTCACCTTCTCAAATATGAATCTATTTCAAATAGAATGCGCGACAAATATATCTGAGCTGGCACAACGTGGCACTAATCCTGGCTGATCTGTATTTGTAACACAGTAAAACAAACATGATCAAAAACTCATTCTGGAAGAAAAAAAGTGCCTGAAATGTTTGATATCAAAATGGGGTCATGATCCAAAAAAAGGGTGGGAACCACTGTGCTAAATACGGTTTGTTTTCACTATTACTGGTATTCTGAGGAAAATGATGTAGTCGGACAAAGGGGGTACTTGGATTCAGAAATAAGAAAAAAGGGGTACTCGAGCCAAAAAAGTTTGAGAACCACTGCACTAGGGTGTCCCTAGGGCTGGGTAATAAGTCTAAAATTAATATCTCAATATTTTTTCTCATAATGGCGATATATGATATAAATCTCTATTTTTTACTCTCAAAGTCTGACCGGAAAGGCAATTCTGGGTTAAATTTTCTGATGCAAAATGCCTCACAGGCTCATTTATTAACAAACTGCTGCACAATATGTGTTACTTTTAGCTTTTTTCATATAAGGGACATCATGTGTGAGTGAGTTCTGTAGTGTTGTGTTGTCAGGGTTAAGACGCACTCAGTAATCCATCTAACTGTGGTTTTCATGCAGTTCTGAGAAGTAGCAGAAATAGCAAAAGCAGCAACTACTAAAACAAGTATTTTAATACAGAATAAGCTGAAAAATTTAAAAACAATATCAATATAGGCAATATTGTAATTTTCTATATCACCAAAATATTAATTTCGATATATCTTTAATCATGATATATTGCCCAGGCCTAGGTGTCCTGATACATTCAGTGTTGGCCGATACCGACGTCAACCGATTCGATATCAGCCTGAATCGTACATACTGTACTTTTATGACTTATTTTGTAGTGTAGGATGTTAGAAAAGTTTTGATCAAGTGAAATTACTCAAAAAATAATTTTCAGCAACAGAAGGTTTGAGAAAAACGAACCCATTTATGATTATTAACCCAAGGGTTTACCTTAAACCAGTGTTTTTCAACCTTGGGGTCACATTCACATGTGGGGTCGCCTGAAATGTCTAATAATTGATTAAAATAGTTGTTTAATGTTTCAAATTAAAACACAACACACAAAATTAAACAACCGTATTTTGTAATCTTAACTTTCTAAATCTAATCCTGGATACTCTGCATTTGTAATGTAATATCACAAACATTATGAAAAACTATTGTTTGTAAGAAAAATGTATTTGGGTCGCCAGAAATCCTTGATATCAAAATGGGAGCCATGATCCAAAAAAGGTTGGGAACCACTGCGTTAAACATAACAATATTCTACAATTAAATAAAATAAATAAAAATTGAATGATATAACCCTGAACTATAACTTCAATAAAAACAAAGAATTATATATTTTAAGTATGAATGAATGAATAAATGAATGTTTTTATTGAACTTAAACACAAGAACATTCTGCATGTTACATTCCAAAATGTATCGTAGTGTTTATATCAGTGATTCAGATGTAGGCCGTTATAATATGATACTCTTTTTTGCTGAGCTCGTACCTATATCAGATATTAATATCTGATCAGGACAATAGTGTTAAAAATATTCATGACCTTTGAGAAATTAGTAACGTCTGCTTGAAATCTTCATTCCTACTGTTCATAATCATCAGGTGGAACGTTACAACGTTCCCAACAATGTGTTGTTGTTTTTTTAAAAACAACAATTTTCCTGTAAAACAGTGGATATAAATGCAGAATAGGCTACTCAAAACTTACACCATTACACCCCCCACACCAGATGTACTTCCTGATTTTGGGTACAACTTCCTGTCTAACAGCAGAACAAACTGTTTCCAAGCAGCAGAATATAATAAAGATTTATTTATCTTTCTAAAATAACAATAATCATTGCTTCATTTCTTAAACAAACACAAACAGGAGTTGAAGTTAAAAATAAAAATAAACTTACTGAATAATAGAAAGGGCTAAAGGTTTGATATACATCTCTTGAATACTGAATTTTAAGGAAAACTAGCAGTTACTTAAAAAGGTATAGGAAACATTTCAACATTTAACACTTTCTTTTTCATGCAATTGTTTCATTTTCATTACATTTCATAGGAAATCTTACCAATCATAAAACATTTAACATTTGCACAATTTAACAATTTTACAATATTTTACAAAAATCCACTTTGCGTTTTTTTAAACACACAAACAGAATCTTATCTGCAACATTTAAAACAAATTTGTCCCAATATTTCAGTGAAAATAAACATTTAAAGATGGTTAATTTAGAGGGGCTGTATTATGAAAATTCACGTTATAATGGTTTTTGTTACAGTGACATACATTCATTTAGCCTCATTCAGAGGGCCAAAGTTGAAAAAGTTCTGTTTCCTCCCTCCCTTGTTATTCCACATTTTGTAAAAAGTCAGGTCTAAACGGGTGAGTTAGATTTCTCTCGCTACTTGACATCACGGAGCGGAAACTCCTCCTCCTGAAAATCCTGGCTCCTCCTACCCTATATAAGAATGTGAGCCCCTCCCTCTCAAACTACCTCACAGCTAAAACAAACACTGCGGTTTAATATTTAATGTATATTAGACTTTAATGCCGTATATGTAAAGCTACATACACAAAATGTGTTCTCCACATTTAACCCCTCCCTGAGGAGCAGCGGGCAGCAACGTAACACCTGTAGCAGCTCCATTTTGTTCCTTTGTTCCTTTGACATGATCTGACGTGTTTGTGACCCAATGCGACGCAGCGGTTGGACAAAACAGTGGACTATCACCTTGAATGGGCTATTCCTGTAATCAATAGTGGAGATGATGACAAGAAAGCAACGTAGCAGCTCCGTTGAGTGTTTGAAGCAGCTGAATGACTCCACCGCTGCTGCCGTACCCACACTATGAAACGGTGCTTGACTCACAATCACAATAGCCGCTTAAATAGCCATGTGTTTTACTGTAATGTGCAGTTTTTTTGGCTGAAAACACGAGTGTGTTGATAGCAAAAGAAAACTGCTAATGATCAGCTGTTGTGTAAGTCAGCGTCTACAGATACGCCTACTTATGAATATGCATGAAGGCCCCAAAACAGCCTGTTTTTAGAACTGCTTAGAAAGTCACTTTTCAGCAGCTAAAACTCTGGAAAAAAAAAGGCAAGTTTGGGAAAAGCAACCTCAAATACTATGTTGTTAAGGTTCTTAGAACAAATGGGGATGAGTGAAAAATAGCATAATACTGGACCTTTAATACAAAATAACACTACTAAGGCACTGACTACATCTGTCATCTGTATTTATCTTTGTGAGTTTGAAACCCGGCAAGTAATTAAGATTTTGACAAAGCTCATTGGTTACTGGTCGTCCTGTTAGAGCAGACCAGAGGGCACCTCTTGTGGTCCATGCAGGCTCCCTGGTTCCCACAGGCACCATGTTGGTGACCCCTGCTCTAGACATTCATTCCCCCATTTTCCAGTGAAAGATAACATGTAAATGCGAGATATTGTCCCAAAACGTGCATGTGAGGCACTTCCGTCTCATGTTGTGGCCCAATTTTAGAAAAGAGAGAAATTAAATGAATAAAAAGAACAAGTCATGTTGCTTTCTCCATTTCAGAACGTGGATTAAGTTTTTTTTCCTGTCTTTTTTCCGTGATTTCGTAGAGATTCGGTGGCCCTAAATATTACAAAACAGATCTCACTATTATTGACGACTGTTCACTTGTTGCCTTTGATTGGAGGTAATGCTGTTACATTGGAGATGCTTTTGCATGTTTAGTTTGGTAGTGTGATGTTCTCACCAAAGGTTTGGTATGTTTTGTACACCTTGGACTCTCGTGCAATGTGTGGTGTGACCATGTTGTGATCACGGTGCATCTTTTCCTAGAAGTACAGGAGGTTAACAATTTCAGGTCCTCGTGGCCTGACATTATACCAGCCTGATGTGACACCCATCCTGGAACCAATGGAAAGAGTGCCACACTTTAACATTAGCACACATGCGAGGGTCATGAGGCTGTCCCCTGTCACCACAGAGCCACACACACACACACACACACACACACACACACACACACACACTCAGAGATTTATGATGAGCTCAAAGTAATCCATGTGGATCTGAGCTGTCAAAACAGACTGAGAGTCGTAGAGCTGGAGATGGAAAGGAGGATGGAGAAAGATGGAAAATATCCAACAAAAGATCAACAACTGCACAAAATAAACAGTTATGGAGAATTCAAATGGACAGGTCACTGAGTGACTATAGTGAGAGTTATATTGCTATTAAATTACAGCAAATAATTATAACTAGAACTGCAAGCAGTTATGAAAGGGGGACAATCCTTCTCGCACAACTTCGCCCCCAGGTTTTGCGGAGCCCATGGAAGTACGTCACGAAGGATGACGGCCATACCAGCCTGTCATTGCCAGATCTTGTTAGATCTCAGAAGCTAAGCAGGTCTGGACCTGGTTAGTATTTGGATGGAGACCACTGAGAATTCCAGGTGCCACAGTGGGGTGGCAGTCACCCAGTGGTATCTGTCATTGTGCCCTTGGGCAAGGCACTTCACCCACAATGCCTAGCATGAATGTAGTGTGAGTGAGTGTTGGTGATGGTTGGAGGGGCCGATGGCGCACTATGGCTGCCTCGCTTCCGTCAGTCTGTCCCAGGGCAGCTGTGGCTACAATAGTAGTTTACCACCACTAAGTGTGGAGTGAAAGAATAATCCCTTAATTCTGTAAAGCGACTGAGTGTCCAAAAAAGCGCTATATAAAATGGATACATTATTATTCTTATTATTATGATGGGCTTGGGGCGAGCATCAGGACACAGGCCAATGTGTCATTTGCACGGTTGTAATAGTAATGGGTGTGGCCCAGCCCAGATAATTCAGTGCTATTCCGGAGTGGGCGTGGCCTATGTCAGAAGAAGCGACTCTATTTAGGGAACACGTGAGCATCAAGTTTATGAAGATGTGATCATTTGCACCCATTATAGCGCCACTTGGTGGTACACTTTTTGGTATGGGTGGTCTGTGTGCTCTTCTATATATACCCTGTAAGTTTTACAACCCTCAACATAATACTTAAGTAGGAACTGTTGTCTGAATAAATGAAACCTTGACATATTATTCAAAAAGAATCTTGTTGGAATTATTACGGGGAAGTTGGAAACAACAAAGGACACATCAAAGCAATTAGCAGACACCTCTGACGAAGACAGGCAGTTGACAGTCGAAACACGTTAGGAGATCAGAGTAAATTTCCTGAAAATAAATGAAACCTTAACATAGAGAAGTCTAAAATTAGCCCTGCCTTCTGTTTGTAACCTCAGAGTCTTTTTTTGTTCCTTCTCTACGTTGTGGATGTATTTGAATCATATTAAGTATGTTGTATACAGCAACACCCATAAAAGACTCGACTTGGACGACTTTAATGAAAAGGGGAAATAAATCATCAGTAGGGTTGATAAGCAGACAGTTTTTAAACCCAGCGTTGAATCATGATGATAAATAGGTGTTAGTTCCATAAACTTTACAGCTGTGCTTTAATTTAATCCACTGTGTGATTCAGAGGCAGGTGGTTTATCTGCATAAAACCTTCTGATATCTGACCTGTTCTTATTCCACTGCTAGGTTTAGTTCGTCAAAGCTTTTTGGAGGTCTCGACCAATCAAATTATTGTACAGATCATCCTGACACGCTCACACACACGTCACACATACAGTTTACACATTTCCATTTCATTCCTTAATTAGATCATCAATCATTACAGGCTATTAAACTTCCCAAAATCCTGACAAACATGCCTAAAGAGTGACTAAACCCTGAGGATTTGGCTGATGTGTGTCCAGGCTGGAAATTAACTTCATTTTGTCTAATAATATGTTAAGGTTTCATTTATTAGGACAACTTTTTAATCAGGAAATTTACTTTGATCTCCTGACATGCTTCAACCTTCAACTGCCAGTCTTCTTCAGAGGCGTCTGCTAATCGCTTTGATGTGTCCTTGACTTCCGCGTAATAATTCGAGCAAGTTCATTTTGTCTTGGAAAAAAAGTTTTCTGTATAAATGAAACTTCAACGTATTATGCCCAGTCTATATCTCCAAACAACAATCCATGCTATGCTAACTAGCTCATTGGGGCTAACATTGGTGGTTCATGACATAAGAGGCCACCCAAACGTCTTAAACCACCATTCTCAGCCTATAGCCAAATTCATTTCTAATAACCCGGTTTCAACCCATAGAGGGTCATCACTCTTACATTTTTACAACAAAATACGTCAAATTGAATTACTTTGATTAAAATGTCACACTGCTTTTTACCAAATATATTCTTTTTCAGCAGAAAAATATGCTTAACATTTAGTTACTCTTTGATAAGGTTGATGGAGTTAATTATTGTCATTCATTTTATATTCATACAAAGCACAAATAAGCTGAAACCAACAAGAGATCACATGTGATCACCAGCTGTTTGCCACGCTTGTTAAAGCTAGACATCAGACCACCCGTTTTATGACCAAAAATATGGTGGGAAGGAATGATATTAATGTTGTCCCAAAATATGTGATTTTGCTATTTCCATTTCAAAAGGTGAAGTTCATCATTTCTCGTCTGATTATGTCGGATTTTCTGTGAGAATTTACATTTTCCTCTCTCTGAACGTCCGTTTACGAAGACAAATTGTGTGTACTGGTATATGGTCACATGTATGTTAGGGTATATTCAGTGCCATATTGCAATTTACGCTTGATTTAAAAAAAAAAAAAAAAAAAAAAATCTAGTATAAGATATATAATATTAAAATATAAATAACAGCAATGATGTTTCCGTTTCAGGAAGTGAATTAAGTTTTGCTTTTACGGAAAATCAGGGAGAACATGCACACTCTGCAGAGGGAGAGAACCAACGACCTGCACACTGTTAATTACATTACCTCTAACAAATGTTTCTGTCTTTATTCAGACATTTAAATGGCTGAAGATCAAACACACGGATGGATGAACACAGTAACGCCACTATCAGTGGGATGTGGCTTATATCCAGTTTGAGGTTTGGTTTGTGCGACTCTGTCGATGACTAAAAGTTGTCTGGAAGATTCATTTCCTGTTGCTGTTTTTAGACGTTATTACATCACTCTGGAACTTTATGCTTTTATTATCGTGTGTGGACTTTCACTTAGAATGATAACCACAAGGTTTGAACTGTCTTTTTTTTTTTAAAAAAGGGAAAATTTAAATTGAAAAACATGTTTGATGTGTTTCTACTGCTTATGCTGGAAAATGATGTTTATTCAATGTGTCCTTCAAATTTAGGTTTACTTACAACTAGAGGTTCTCAAGGACCCAGAAGTGGGTCGGGAGGATTTGCCTGAGCAAAACACATGGTCTCAAAAAAAATAAATAAATTGTGGCCATGAATTAGCTACGGCATGCAATTAAAATATTAACTCGTGGCTATGAAATAAGTACAAAATAACATGCATACACAATGGTAATTAATAAAAGTAGTATCTAAACTAAAGCTACACGTTTGACAGGCATAGTGTGATTACATTTTATTTTTGTTTTAGAATGAACTTCAAAGACATTCTGTAAAATCTGACATTGTAAGGAAGCATTATTAATGAGAGGTATGTAAACAGAACATCATGACCAGGTTGCTTTATTCGCACTGAAACATCTTTCGTCCACACTTTATACCTTTTTCATGGCTACTAATGTAACTTTTTTTAACTATGTCATGACTGGGGTTCTGTTCTTTTATGAGATAAAGTGTTCTTTTTATGACTTGTTGTGTAATTAAGTTTGTCTGTGAGATAATGCTGTTGTCCACCTTGCGTTGATAAGATGCTTGTTTTAGCTTTGAGGAAAAATAGTGTAAATAACGTAACATACATGTGTGTGAAAGGCCTTGTGAGAAGGATTTATTGAAATGTTCGTCCAGATTAACAATAGGAACAAAGACAATTCTTCACTGGAAAAAGGAAAACATTAGTTCTACTGGTTTGCACTGTTGCCTATTAACAACAAGGCTGTGAGTGGTTTGATTCTCAGAGTCGACCTTTCTGTGTAAGATTAGCATTAGCATTAGCATTATCTCCCTCTACGTACATGGGTTTCACCTACTGTAATGGCAAGCATGCTGGGAAACAGGGTTGGGGTCAATTGAAATTATAATTGATAATTAACAACAATTATGGTGCAATTATTAATGTAACTGTAATTGAAAACATCCGTTTCTGTTGTAATAGTAATTTAATTAATAATTGACTTTGAAATTGTAATTGGCATGAAAATTCTCAAAAAACTACAATTTAATTCAATGCAAAACTGGGCAACGATGTTTGAGACTTAGACATACTTTATGTAGTTAACAATCATTAAAATTAGGGATTTCCCGATGCAAATTTTTCACTTCCAATACGATACCGGTATTGCAGCCTTTCGTGTGGCCGATACCGATATTGATCCGATACGATATTAGCACGAATCATACATAGTTTTATGACTTATTTTGTTGTGTGGAATGTTAGAAAAGGCTTGATTAAGTGATGTTTCTCAAACAGAGAATAATATTCAGCAACAATAGGTTATTTTGTTGGAGTGTGAAACACAGTCACCTATAGATAGAAGTGCTGGAGTGAAAAATTTTATCTGAGAGCTTATATTGGTGAGCGTTACTCGTTTTCTGGCTGATATCGGACTGATATTTGATATCAATATTGAAACGGGATGCCTCTAATTAAAAAATGTTACATATCAAGTTTTCCCCACTGCATTTCATTTTTTTTAAATAAATAAAAGGGTATGCTGACAGAAAAAATGCTCAGACGCCAACAGCAAATACATTAATATCAATATTTTAATTGATTAGGAAGCCTATCAAGGTAACCAAGAGATGAAAAACAAATTGAATGATTGATCATATATTTTAGTGTATTTTACAGCTGATTTAAGACATGAGTCAAAACTGATTTTTTTCAGGCTCAGTAATTGTAATAATTGTAATTGAGAACATAATTTTAATTGACTTTCAGGGGAAAAACAGTATTTGGAATTTTATTTGTAATTGAAAAAAATGCTGATCACCATAATCATAATTTAGTTGTAATTCAACTCGGATAATTGAAGACGTAATTGTAATTGATCCCATCCCTGCTGGGAAAGCTTGATTTAATCAATTCATTTTACAACGACAAATAAAGCTCAATAATGTGATGCGTGGAACAAAGATCACTATGTGTGTTACTATGGAAAGGCTGTGAAGTACAGTCTGATAACAACTAATATCCAATGTGTCAACATGTGAGTGATTAGTGTGTATGTTTTAAATGTATAAACTAAATGTTTTATGCCTCTTTTTTAATCAGTCTTTATTTAAATTCAGCTTTACTGCTTCCTCTGTCCACATTAGGGATCTAAGCTTTTATTGCAGACGATTCTCTGCAGGAAATGAAGGAAAGCCAGAGACAAACTGTCACTAAGCTCGATAAGCAGAAATAAACCCACTGTGACTATAGGTAAACACTATGAAGCCTTTGGTCAGAGTCAGGACCCCGGAAACCCTCGGGTTCTTGTTTCTTTGAACAGTCAGCAGAAGTCAACACTCAGAAGTCTGAACCACTTCCTCATTTACTTCACACTGTAGGTAGTGTAGCTCTGAACTCTGAAACACACACAGTCACAAGATCTCAGACTGTTTAGAAGTGAAGCTGTTAAAAAATCCAATCACTTGATTAAATACAATAGATAACTCTGCATTGTGATGCCTTTGTAACACAACACTGACTCACTTCACGTGTTTGGCACCAAACTGTGACCTACCCTGTGTGTGTGTGTGTGTGTGTGTGTGTGTGTGTGTGTGTGTGTGTGTGTGTGTGTGTGTGTGTGTGTGTGTGTGTGTGTGTGTGTGTGTGTGTGTGTGTGTGTGTGTGTGTGTGTGTGTGTGTGTGTGTGTGTGTGTGTGTGTGTGTGTGTGTGTGTGTGCTCTGTGTGTGTGTGTGTTTGTGCTCTGTGTGTGTGTGTGTGTGTGTGTGTGTGTGTGTTTGTGCTCTGTGTGTGTGTGTGTGTGTGTGTGTGTTTGTGCTCTGTGTGTGTGTGTGTGTGTTGTGTGTGTGTGTGTGTGTGTGTGTGTGTGTGTTTGTGCTCAGTGTGTGTGTGTTTGTGCTGTACGCATGTTTGTGCTGTGTGTGTGTGTGTGTGTGCTCAGTGTGTGTGTGTGTTTGTGCTGTACGCATGTTTGTGCTGTGTGTGTGTGCTCTCAGTGTGTGTGTGTGTGCGTGTGCTCAGTGTGTGTGTGTGTGTGTGTTTGTGCTCAAAACTTATGAGCAGCAGGAGATCCACTCCCTCACTGTCATATCCAAAAATACACAGTGACCATGTGTTATGCTACAGTCTACCACCTGCTGTGTGTGTGCGTGCGTGCGTGTGTGTGTGTGTGTGTGTGCGTGCGCGTGAGATTTTTGGTTAACCTGGACGTACACTTTCATAAGTGTTCTATTTAAATCACCTTCATTGTTACTTCCTACTTTCTTCCTCAGTTTCAAAAACAGTTGAGGATGTGGACGTAGGCGTACTCCTCCTTCCCTGGTTCAGCCTGTGGTTCACACTCTAAATTGGGGCTTCTCAACCTTGGGGTCAGGATCCCATTTGGGGTCGCGAGACACTGGGAGGCGGTCACCAGATGCCTTTAAGAAACTAAGAATATTTTTTGAACAGTTTTTGCTTATTTTTATTTTTTTGCAACAACACCAAACTTGCCATATGTTAACTTATTTTCATCACTTTTTCTCGTCATATTTGTGCTCATTTTAATGCATTTTTGCTACATTACACCCTTTTCTGCCACTTTCAATGCCTCTTCTGCACATTTTTTCCACTTTCAAGACATATTCAGCACTTAATATAAACCCTTTCCACCACTTTTTCCACCTAATGTTACGCATGTTGAGCCTTTATTGTCACTTTAAACTTCTTTTCACCATATTTCATGCTTATTTTTTGCCAATTTAACCACGTTCACAATTTGTCATGCTCTTTTTTTTTTTTTGCCAGTTTAAACTAATTGTTACTACAGTACTGATATTGACACTTGGCCACTCAAATTTGCAACTTTTAACCAATTTCTATGGTTTTTAAAATCCCATTTCACCACCTTTTCCACCATTATTGGTCATTTTTAGCCCATTTTTATTTCTGATAAGATTTAAAATGACTATATACTATGGTACAAATAATAGTCTCATTTAATATTTTATACCCATGCACTTTTATACTGATGAATGTTTTATTTCGACAGATTTTACCTTATCTTATGTTGCTTTTTATGATGATTGTCTCTGTTTGGTTGAATATAGAGAGCGTAGTTGAATGTTGTTAGGAGGGGTTATGTGCAATTTAATTTCATTGTTCTTATGTAATGACTTATTAGCAGTTTACCTTCTGCTGTTAGCGTGACTATTACTGTAAAAGTGACTAAAGTCTCTGTTTATCACAGGGGGATTTTCTGTGTTTTTCATTCATTTAAAGTCAGCTGACTTCCTGCCTGTAGTTGTAGTTCTGTTGTGGTTCAGACTCAGTCTGGAGATTCTTTGGAGGCAGAAACACCCAAAATAACACTCAATGAAGCTTCTTTATGTCTAAAAATAAATGCTGTTACTGCACTACAGTCTGAGGGCGAATCAACTACGAATGGGAATTTGAGTCTTTTTTGTAGCTTACATTGAATATTACTAAACTATCACCGCTCCCCTCCATCCCCCTTCTTTTAATTACACCCCATACATTCACCAAACACACACATTCACACAGGGGATCGGGAAGTGCCTCTCCATTGGGGAATGGAGAGGCACCATAACAGGGTGGTGGGTTGGTACACATATTTGGGCCTCTCCGGTGGGGGCCTGGCCCCTCTGTTGGTGGCTGGGCCACTGCATAGAGTAAAAGCACATCAAGATGGTGCGGTCGGGCGTGGCGGTGGGTCTCGGGGGGGCTTTGCCGGGGTCTCTCCTTGCGGGGTCTTTCCGGGCTGTGTCGGCCGGGTGGGGCGCGGGGGTGCCTCTCCCCCTTGGGTGTGGCTTGGTGCTTGCTTTGTCTCCTGGTGGCCTTGGGGGCGGGCCCCGCGGTGTGCGGGCCCGGGGCGGCCTGCCTCGCCGGTTTGGGGGGTGGGTGTGCTGGGGGGGTGCTGGTGTCCTCACCGGGGTTGGGGCAGGGTTGTTTGGCGCCTCGGGATGATGCTGTTTACTGGGGGGGCGGCGTTAGCTGTTCCGATGGTTGAGGTTGCTTTCGGCCGCCTGGTGGGTATGTCCTGCCATCTGCGGACTGGTGGGTGGGTCCGGGGCATCTTTGGCTGGGGGCTGCTGTCCCGCGCTGGATGTGTGCCGTTGGGGTGCCTCCGTCCCCGCGGTGGGGGTCGCCGGTTGCTCGCAGGCCGGCGGGGGGCGCTGCCCCGTGGCTTGCGCTGTCCGGGGGGCGGCGGGCCCTGGGCTGCTGGCCTTGTGCCGTCTGGGGCTGTGCGGTCCTGCTGGGCTGTGGCCGGGACCTGGGCTGGGGTGGGGGGCGCGTCCCGGGGGGCTTGGCCCGGGGGCTTGCCCTTGGGGGGTCCTGGTCCCTGGGGGTGCTCCTGGGGCCCGGGGTGCTTGGCCGGCTGGCCGGGCCGGTCCTGGCGGGGGTCTTCTGGGGCGGGGGGGGGGGGGGGGGGCCTGGGGTTTGGGGGTTGGAGTCGGTGGCGTGGTGCGCTGGGTCCTTGGCTCCTTGGGGGCTTTTCGGGTGTGTATGGGGGGGGCAATGGCAGCCTCTCGGCTTGGGACCTTGGGGGCGTTCGGGGGGCTGCTTGGCCGTGGGGTGGTCGCCGGGGGCCCCTAGATCTCTCGCTCTTTCTGCTGGCCCGACTGCTTCTTCGGGCCCGGGGGCGGCTTATGGGTTTTGCAGTAGCGGCTCTTGGAATCACATTTGTCATGGATGCACTGGCCTCGGGCTGTGGGATAACACTCATACTGGGCTCAACCATAGACACGTTGTTCCCAAATACCTGTTTTATGTAACTTCCACTCACTTCCTCCTCTGCTCACAGCCACCACCATTATTCCTAAGCCGCACACTGGTCACCAGACTGGCTTGATAACACAACAATAAGCACAATATACACAACCACAATTTCACATCACATCACTTGAAACTTATTGATTATTCCCCACCCATTCGTTTTCCTATCTTGTATCCCTCCTCCCTGTTAACTCCCCCCCCCCCACCCCCCTCACCCTGGTGTAACACTGCCCTCTCTCTTTTACATCCTCCCTTTAATAAAGTATTTACCCTTCCCTAGGGAGGGCTGGTGATGGTCACAATTATGCAATGAAATAAATTCATTTATTTAATTGCAATAATAAAATATGCATTGCTGTTAAAAGATTGCACTTCTTGTAGTGTTAACCTTCAACAGCATGTGCAAACAAGGTGAAAAAAAAAAAAAAAAAAAAAAAGAATATTACTAAACTATCAGTAAAAACATGTATGAAAATAACATAAATTGTATGCATTATTTCTTTTTAAGACTTTAATTGTACATTTAATATTGAACGGAGTGCTTCAATAATTACTAATAAAAAACAAAAAGGTTGTGTCAGCGATGGATGGACCGTTCTCATGTGTCTGTGCAGGTTGTTTGTGAAGCCTGTGATAATGTTTAGATCAGTGTTTTTCAACCTTTTTGAGATATGATACATATTTGCAAAAAATCCAAGCCACACTAAAATGTAAATAAAATTAAACTTAGTAGCCTATATTAATAATATACAGGCATTCTTATCAAAGTCTCATTAATAAGAATCAAATAAACAGTTAAAAGGTGCAATTAACAATCTGTGTCTGTTTTTAACAGAAATCAAATGAACCTATTATGTTTTTTTTATATTTATTTTTTAGCATTATGCAGTCATTCTTATCAAAGTGTGTGCAATACAAATATAAAACAAAACATTTAATATGATTTGAATTACAATTGAACTTTATTCTGTTAAATATTGTTTTGTTTTATATAATGCATTTTTTTTTACATTATATATATGTATTATAGTAGTAGTAAACACATTCATAATAAATAAATATAAAAAAAATACATTTTTGTAATTAAATTTTATTCTATGTTTTTCTTAGATCACTTAGGTGAAATTGTCCTTTAAACTCCACCATCGTCACTCACCTCTTCTCTTCCAGATCTTGTACGACAGTCCCAAAGCCAGACGAGAAGTGGAGCTGCACTGGCGAGTGTCGTCAGGGCCGTACATCGTACGCATTCTGAGCCTCTACGAAAACATGCATCATGGGAAAAAGTGTCTGCTTATCATCATGGAGTGGTAGGACTTCACCCACAGTTCATCCCAGCACTCCTACCTACTGTACATGACTTAATCTATACTGTAATGCAAGAAAGGTCTGCGTGCATGCGTGTGTGTTTGTTTGTTTGTGGAGCGAATATCTCTCCGACGCGGTATCTGTTCGACCTGAAACGTTGTCAACGGATTCCAAATACTCCAAGTTTGTGCATCGGTTATTTTGGAGTAATTTAGTCATTTCAAAACGTTTATTTTAATTTTATTTCACAAGGACGGCACCTTCATGTAATGACTTTGACTGCAATGTCAAAATTTGGACTAGAATTCATCAACGTTTCTACTTCATGCACAAATATATTAATTTTTAACATAAAAAAATATTATTAATTTTTAGCATAAAAAAATATTATTAATTTTTTAACATAAAAAATTGGTTTTTGGGTTCTTTAAGTATAGCCTTTGATTTTGCGTGACCATGTAAAATGGATGGAAATAACGGAATTCCCATTTTTTCAAATTTTTTCAAATTATTAAATGTTTTTTCAAACAAAATAAAATGGAAATATGATAGGGAATAGGAGTGTGATATCTCGATACGGCAATATATCGCAATATTTTTTTCTGCACGATCGATTATCGATATACTCACGCTAAGTATCGATTTTTATTTTTTATTTTCAAAACCTTTTCTGCTTTTTCACTAAAATGTGCAGGTACGTCTTCACAGAAATTTTCTCACTGTTTGTTGAAGGAACCAATATATTGTTTACTGGAATATTGCACTATAATGGTGTCACTGGTAAGAAAGAAAGCACTATTAGACATAGTTATTCGTTTACATTGGTATGTTGACACTTATTTACAGAAATTTTGCACTAAAATAGTGTCACTGTTCATAGGACACTTTTTCAATTTTTTGTCTTTCAGAGATATAAAATTAAAAAAAAATATTTTTCCACTTAATCTTTATTTTTTCTTGTTATGTCATAGATTATTGTAGATTAATTTCTGACCAATATATCGATAATCGCAGTACCATCATATCGTGAGATAATCGTTATCGTGACCTTTGTATTGATATTTGATCGGAAGAGAAAAAGTTGTATCGGACCATCCCTATACAAAGGTGCTCTGTGTGTGTGTACGTGATTCTGTGTGTGCGTACATGCTTTATCACACGTGTGTACTTCAGCCTTCAACTTTTAATGAGCTTGTTTTAACAATATGGGAAAATAATGAAACGCACAGGGGGAGTAAAAAAAAAAAAGGAGTGACCCTCTGATGACCATGGAAATGGTTAAACAGTCACTGATTCTCATCGTATTCTCACATTCATTGACACAGCAGCAGTAGCAGCTTGTGTGGTGGTGTCTATGCTGTGTCTGTGTGTGTGGGCTGTGTAACGCATGGAGGACTGAGAGTTTGTTGTTGTTTTTCTGTGTGAACGAGGTCAAAGAGGACATTATCTCAGTCCTCTACAGTCTGTTCATCCCTCAGCCTCATTATCAGCTCATATGGAAACCTCTGACATTTCTGCTCTTCATTGGGAGAAAGAACATTTTCACTGAGGAACAGGGAACAGAATGGTTTCACTGAGGAACAGGGAAAAGGGGGAAGGCTTTCAGATACTCGTGATTTGATTGAGCTGATCAATACTAGTCTAGACGTTAGCTGTAAGACTTGTAAACATCCTTCACGCAGACGATACGTGGGCGACTTTTATCACAGCGGAGGCTGCAAAAAATGTGATTGTCTGAGCCGAGGACCATATTATCACTATTCATGTCAGTGTTTAGAATAAAGGTCAACCTGAGCATTAAAACAGGAAGGTTTTTGTGTGTTAAAGTGGTCATTTTGTACTTTTGTTTTTGTGTGTTTTTGTGCATTTCTGTTGTTGTTTCTTCTATTTTTCTGTAATACATGATTTTCAATTGGAGTTTTGTATGTTATTAGTCATTTTGTGTGTTTCTGTTGCCATTTATGTTTTGGTTTTAGTCATATTAGGGTTTTTTTTTGTTGTTTTGTGTGTTTTTGGAGTCGTTTTGTTAATGTTTATTGTGGATTGTTTATTTTACTGTGATTTTGTCTGCTTTTTCGAGTAATTTTGTGTGTTTTTCTGTTATTTTTTGTTTGCTTTTTTTTCCCCCGAGTAATTTTGTGTATTTATTTTTTGTGTTTTCTGTCATTTTCTGTGTTTTTTGTTGCTATTGTATGTGTTTTTTGAGCTATTTTGTGTATTTTGGTGGTTGATCTGTATCATTATAGTTCATTATAGTCATTTTGTGTATTCTTATGTAATTTTGTGGTTTTGGAGTCATTTTATGTATATTTGTTGATTTGTATCTTTTTGTAGACATTTTGTGCATTTTTGTCGTCATTCTGTCTAAATTTCTGTCATTATGTGTGTTTTGGTTGTTGTTTTGTATCTTTTTGAAGTCATTTTGTGCACTTCTGTTGTAATCTTAGGTATTTTTCTGTAATTCTGTGTATTTTTGGATTTATTTTGCACATTTACTTTTGGGCACATTACAATATCAAGTAAGTTGTCCATATCTGATGTAGATTAATTTATTTAATATTTCGATTCTCTTCATTACTAAAAATGCTGCTGTAAATTATACTGTGAGCTGTAATAAATGTGTGGTTAGTGGGTGGAGCGTCAATGGGTGAGATTAGATACATTAAGTTAAGAGTTAATGAGTGTAAAATGTATCCATTGATTATTAAAAATGTGTATCTTGCATTCCGCGCTCTTATTGTGAAAGGAAGAGTAATAAAGAGAGTAGTGTTGACAGTGTGTAGGAGAGGCTTCTTAACAGACTTTCTGCAGAGCTGCATTAGAGCAAAGCGAGGACTAGAACCTTCCAGGACTGAGTTTAAACAACCTTGCTTTAAAACCTTGCATTTCCCAAATTCATCCAACCAACTAATGAGGCGCGAGTAATGGGAAAAACAGCATTCATTAGCATCCCAAGAATTTGGCCACAGCATCAAACCACATAGTGGAATTTCATCCACACTTGAGTGATGACTCGCACTGTTCACACCATGTCCTACAGCCACTGCAAAAGGTCTGCATGTGTTGCAATAACCATGTGTTTCTCTGTCCAGTATGGAGGGAGGGGAGCTGTTCAGCAGGATTCAGGCCAGAGGAGACCAGGCCTTCACTGAGCGAGGTGAGAGCAGAATGCACCAATAGATATACAGCAATTATAATCAGCTTAATTACATAAATCTGTATTTCATCCAAAAGCTGTTCTCATCCACTATTGATGCACCAGAAACTCTGCCAAAGTGACATTTCTGGGGTTCCCACAGATTCAACGTTGTTGATGGTGGGGAGCACGACATTTTGCTAAAACGTCATCGACTCATGCTGCTTGGATCATGTCCGAACTCCCCAGTTGGATCTGAGTTCAAGGGCCGTTTTATTGCAGTTCTCTGATTCGTTCTGTCAGATTTATCTGGGTTCCCAGTGCAATGGAATGCAGCATAGTCACATGACCGTTTGTCAACAAACCCATTGCTATTGTTGGTGGAGTCAAACTTTCTATAGAAATTCCCACCATTGACATTTATTTGTGATGAAGTCCCTATCAGAGGATTTATGAGAACAACTTTTGGATGACTTACAAAACATTTTTAAAACTGTGTTATGTGGTTAAGCAGAAAACTCTTAAAGTCTCAATCTTTTCAGAATGTTTGTGCTCTTTATTATAATTCACCACCGTCTATTCATTTGTTTATTTGTCTGTAAGCAGGATTTTATTTAATTTAATTTTTATTTGGCAATGCTTAAAATACAATGAAACATAATTATATCAACAGTGGACAGACATTAACAGAAATCAATACGCTTTAGAGGCATGCCAGGGAAAAGCAAAAACCCCTCAAGGTGCTTGTAGAACAATTTAACTAAAGAGGAAATAAGAAGAAGAAGAAGAAGAATAAGAAGAAAGCAACGTCAAGACAGCAAAACTTTGAAACGGAGCAGAAAACAGGAAAAAGATCAACTTTAACATCAAAAGACAAACAAAAAGCAGAACCAAAAGCAACCATTGTTTGGTTATTCACTAAAAAGTAGGTTTTTGATAGAATTTTTAAATGTGCACGGGGAAAGTTTGATCAGATGAGGAGGATTATCCCATGGAACATTCCATTTTATTTTGGGGGAGATCCATATCAATATGCTGATTCTGTATCAGTTTTAAAAAGTAAAAATTCCTCTGTCATTATTGGTGAAATTTCAAAAATTCATATATCTGTTCGTAATGACTAATCTTTATGAAATTTAACTCACATGTTAGGTTGGTTCCTCAATTATACTCCACTGCATTTCATCCAGATTGGCTCTGGATTGTGAACTTAATTGGGATTTTTCCAAAAAATGGAGGTGCCCATATATTTTGGACTTAGGGTATGTCTATAGATGGAGATAGAAATGTATAACAAGCCTTCAAAGTGTCACTAATCTCTGATAGTGTTAACAAGTTCTGATGAACTACGGCCGGGCCTGCAGAACGTCTCCGCGCCAAATAGCACTTACCACCTTCTGGAGAATTCAGTCAAATCACTCCGTTCCACTGAGTAAGACAAATGAAATGGTGTGATGTAAAATCTTAATCTTCGTTGAATTGCCTTTGAAACAATATGTCGCATTTAGAAATGACTGGAAAAGAGAAAAGTCCCCCCATCCTTTCAAAAAGGTCTCAGAGAGGATCTTGACATCCGCTCATAGAATATCCATGTCAAATTGCAACTCGATTCAACGAGCATTACCGGAGGAGTAGTCATTTGAAAAACGGGGCCCCCGGGAGCCCCCTGGTGCCCTACGGAGTAATGGGCCCCATTCATATATTGGTATGTGTCAATGATTCGGCACCACCAACTGTTGCAATATTTGACTCACAAATAAATGAAAAAACGACTTTAATGGAAGTTGCCTAAAATAGTGTGAGGCATAATCTTAATCTAACGAGAACTAACTGAGGAGTAGTCATTTGAAAAATGGCGTCCCCATGACACGTACGGGGTAATGGGCCCCTTTTATATATTGGTATGTGCCAATGTATCCATAATATTTGACTCGCAAATAAATGAGAAATTGACTTTCGGGGGGAGGGGGGGCGGCGCCTTGGGGCTCCCTTGGGCCCCAAAATGGAAAATTGGGCTCCGAGGGTTGATGCATACACATCCATAGATTATACCTACCAAATTTCAACTCGATTCGTTCACAAATAACAGATGAGTAGTGATTTTAACTAGCGTACACAACAAGAACTACATTAAGAAGAAGAAGAAGAACAACAACAAAGTGAGTGGCGTTTTGAGTCCGGTCTAAAAAGGCTGAAACACCCCTGATTCAAAGGAACACTGCTGATGATGCGTCCCAAACTACATCCGTCCCATATCTGAGACACAGCTCCCGTGCTCCTCTCAAATGGTAAACCTCATGTTGAATACCATGTTTTGGCACAAAGGACGGCTTAACATCACGTCCTGTGTTTAATGATTCTGATAACTGCCAATATCTGGCAAAGAGGATGCAGATAGTTCCTGGTTTGAGAGAAGATGTGTGTGTGTGTCTCTCTTTCCTCCCAGAGGCGTCTGAGATCATGAGAGACATCGGCACGGCCATCAACTTCCTCCACAACATTAACATCGCACACAGAGACATTAAGGTACGCACAGATCAGACCCTAACCCTTCCATGTGATCAGCTCTCTAATGGATGTTAAAATCTCCGCCCGCAGCCTGAGAACCTGCTGTACACGACCAAAGAGAAAAACGCCATCCTAAAACTGACAGACTTTGGTTTTGCTAAGGAGACCACTTTACACAACCCTCTGCAGACGCCCTGTTACACGCCCTACTACGTTGGTATGGTCATCATGATTAATGTCAAATATGTCATCCTGCTGGAATATTAATTTAAACTGTGTGTGTGTGTGTGTGTGTGTGTGTGTGTGTGTGTGTGTGCGTGTGCGTGTGTGCGTGCGTGCGTGTGCGTGTGTGTGTCTGCGTGTGTTGATAAGCTCCTGAGGTTTTAGGTCCGGAGAAGTACGACATGTCATGTGACATGTGGTCACTGGGCGTCATCATGTACATCCTGTGAGTACAGACCGTGTGTCTTGTCATGACCCCATTTTTATATCACTTTTTTTTCTCTCTAAGTAAGTCAGTATTAGTGCACGTTAGTGATAATATGTACCAGCTTAGATATATTTACACTGCATTTTGTTTTAACTAGGTTTCTATTTGAGAAAGTGAAAGTATAGAAATACAATGGTTTAGGATGGTGTTTACATTTGAAAAAGAATCCTTTTTATTATTTAAGCTTATGGAGCTTTCTTCCTCTTCCTGCACTGTATATTTATTTCTGTGTGATGTATTGTTTTTTTCATTGTGCAATATATATATATATATATACACACACACAGAAAAAAAAAATTTGAATATCAAGGTAAAGTTGTTTAAGGGTGAGGAATAGAACCAAAGCTGCTTGAGGTCCAGTGTGAAATATCCACAATCAGTAATGATTTGGGGTGCAATGTTCTGTTCTGTTCCTCACCCGTCTTCCTCCGAACACTTGGACCAACAGTCCAGTCCTTCTTCTCCTCTTTTTTTCTGCAAAAACTGAGAAGTAAATGGTGATTTCTTCACAGTATTCTAATTTTTTGAAATCCTGTTTTTGTAGGTTTTATGAGCTGGAAGCCCAAATTATGTAAGAATAAACAAATAAATACTTGAAATCATTTAAATTGTGGGCCCTGAATCTATAATCTATGAAAGTTTAACTTTTTGAATGGGATTATGCAAAATAAACAACTTTTCCATGATATTCTAATTGTTTGGAAAGGGTCTGTATGTATGTATATATATATATATATATATATATATATGAGTATTTTTTTTATTTTATTACTAGACATTTCAGGCGACCCCATTTTTTATTTTATTTCCAGGTGACCCCAAGGTTGAAAAATCCTGCCCTAAGGACACTGCTACAATTAAAAAATAAATATTTTTTTTATATATACAGCATATATGTAATTTTAATAAGTCATTTTTTAAATTTTATTATCACTAGACATTTCAGTCCCCATTTTAGTTCCAGGCAACCCCCACATGGGGTCACGACCCCAAGGCTGAAAAACCCTGCTCTGTGTGATGACGTCATACGTGTCCCTGTGCTGCTGCTCACAGGTTGTGTGGATTCCCTCCGTTTTATTCCAACACGGGCCAGGCCATTTCTCCAGGGATGAAGAGGAGGATCAGGATGGGACAGTATGAATTCCCTACGCCAGAATGGGCCGACGTGTCCCAGAAAGGTGAGTAAATTAAATGTTTGTTAAATAATGATCAGATCAAAGCCAAGATGCGGTCCTAAGCAAAAGAAGAAGATGGTTATATAGTCACATATAAATACTGTTGCAACTTCAGTAAAATTTAAATTCTTTACGTTTTTGTGTTTGTTTTTAGTCTCGGTTAAACCTGAATTATTGTGATTTCCTTTTTGATTCTGATTTATTTAATACACTCCTGACCGACATGTTAAGAAAGCAAGAATATGCATTTTGCACTGTTGGATTTTAAGGAAGTTCTACTGTAAGTATTACTTCAAAATGCAAAAAAGAAGAACTGGGACCAAAAGACAAAAAAAAAAAAAACTTTTAAATTACGAAGCTAAGCATATTCTGAGTATCTAAGGCAAGATCATCAAAACAGAACATGGAGAAAAATAAAAGATGAAACAGGAACAGAGGTGTGATCCCAGCAGGATTACAAAATAAAAGCTGAGGATAGAGTGCACAGCAGCATATAAATGCTATTTCTAGGGCTTTTTAGTTCTAATTGTGAGTTAAACCCAATCAAAATGATCAGATTGGAAAATTTTTGGTATCTTAGTGCATTTTGCCATTACTTCTGGAAATTCAATGTTGTCAATTAATTTGACTCAAAATTCATACTTGTCATTTTTAAGTTTTTAATTTGAATTAGTGCAAGATCAATGTTATGTAATTGTATTATTGTCTAAGGGTTTCCGTCTGTTGCACTCATCTGATACAATGTAATCCATTCTTCTATATTTGCAAAAACAAATGCAGACTGACTTACAGGCTGCTGCTGGCTGTTTCTTGTGAAAAATGACTGAATGAATGAATTTTTTTAATGTACCTACAATATATGCAATGGTGGACGGTCACAGTAAATGTACTTTATTTTGTTTTTAAGTAATCATTTTGAATATCTTAACTTGAGTGTTATTTTTTGGGGGTACATACTTCTACTCCACTACATTTGAAAGGAAAATATTGTAATTTTTACTCCACTACATTTTTTTATGAATACTCTCATTACGCAGTACTTTTTCTGTCCTTTTTTTCATTGCTTCAGTTCTGATACTAAAACGTTTCTGTTGATCCTCATACGGTTTGTCCCAGTTCTACCATAGCTTTCATATATCAGGCTCTTCAATGCAAGAACCAATCAGAGAGGCAGGTCACGTCTAAAAACTAAGCATCAATTGTCGTATTTTAGCCCCAAAATGAAGTTTTTTGTTTTTTTTAAGGGATTTGTTACATAAAAACTGCAATATAAAGTCTGGTTAGTGACACGAGAGACACAGTGAACATTGCGTTTTCTCAGTTCTTTAGTGTTTGTTAAATATACCTCATGATGCTCGAATATTACTAAAAGTAACAAATATATATGTATAATTTATTAATAATACAGTTATTGGTTAGGTTTATTTTTTGGCAAATAAAACAGTTGTATTGATTAATGCAAATTAGTTATTAAACTCAGACTTTTGACCTTTATTTGTGTATTGTTGAGCCTATTGATCAGCTCTTCGTTCATTCTGTGAATAATATTGATTTATGATGGTTTGATCTGATTTGAATAAACATAAACCTAAATGTTATTATTGTAGTTAATGAAACATCACAGTGTTTTTCAATTTTACTGCAGTAAAATATAAACATGGAACAGATTGTGCAGCAGTGTTTTCTTATTTGCAATTATGATGAGTGAAATTACAGTATGTTGGAGATTTGTAATTTGTTTTAATGCTTAAGTAATTGTTTTATGCAAATACTTAAGTAGTTTTATTTAAGAAATAGTTTGACTGAGCTACTTTTACTTGTATTGGAGTAGTTTTAACAATGACTATCTGTACTTTTACTCAAATAATGAAGGTGAGTACTTTGTCGACCAAGTCTGCACTAAAAAACACTGCATATAAATGAATCTGTGTGTCACATATTTAATATTTCTGATCTCTGCTCTGCAGCAAAGGATCTGATCCACCAGCTGCTGAAGACTGACCCCAACGAGAGGATGACCATCACCCAGTTTATGAACCACCCCTGGATTAATGTCAGTAGCTACATCTGCACTGCTGGTGCTTTCATTGTGTTTTTATTTACATTTGTGTGTTTCTACTGCAGTCGATGGTGGTTCCCTCCACCCCGCTTCACACCACCAGGGTCCTGACAGAGGACAGAGAGCTGTGGGACGACGTTAAGGTGAGACCCCCTCTGGTTGTTTGATAGAAGTACAGGCTGTAGCACATGAATTCTGAGATGAAGGTGCAACATGCAGACATACCTGGGGCTCGGGGGCCACATGCGGCCTATACTCTAATTCTTTGTGGAACCCCCTCCCAAAAAATACACAAAATCAAGATAATAAATAAAAACCACAACAAAGACACAAAATCAAAATAATACACAAAATAAAAACAACAAAGAGACACAAACTGAAGATGACACACAAAACGACAACAAAGACGCACAAAATCAGGATAATACAGAAAAACAACAAAGACACACAAAATGAAAATAAAACTAAAAAAACGACAACAAAGATGCACAAAATCAAGATGATACACAAAAACAACAAAGACACACAAAATGAAGACAATACACAAAAATGGCAACAAAACACATAAGATTACAACAAATAAAACAAAAATACACAATGTCTGAAAACACACAGTTACACAACGAAAAACAAAACTAAAGTAAAACAAAAACCCACAAAATCACATAAAAGAATTCAGAAAATGCACAAAATGACTCGAAAAACACAAATAAGTACAACAAAAATTGACAAAATGACGACAATGACATGCAAAGGACCTGAACTACGAAGCTGGATTTCCTCTTATAGCAATAACTTCCTGGATTTATTTGTGTCCTGTACTACGACGCTGGTTAAATTAATTACTCGGTTAATAAAACCTGCGTGCGTCGGACGCTTTCAGATCGATGAATTAATTCATTCATTAATTCATATATGCTGTTGACAATACAGAGAGCCTCAGTCCTGTTAAATAATACAGGCTGTATAAAATACAAATATTGTCCACCTTATGATGTTGGCTGAGCTGTATGAACACAGCATCAGAGCCACAGACTGTGGCTACGTGAATAGAAACACGCCTTAATAAAGTGAAACTGATCATATTGTCCGTTTATTCTCCAATAAATTAATATTGTATCATCTCACTAATTAAAACATTAACGATCATCAATTCCTGAATTATTTTCTTTCTGCTTTTTCTGCAGCAACAGTGTTGTTTTTTCGGTCTAAATTATGGATTTTAATTCTTCATATTTTTAAAGAATTATTCTTCATTTGTGACGCAAGTCTGCACAGTTTCTCCATATTTGTGATTGGTCTGACGCTGCAATCTCCACCCCTTTCACTGGAGCGTGCACATAGCCAGAATGAAATCACCTGGGTTAAGTGAATGTGTTTATATCCTACTTTGTAGTACAGCTGCTCTGTGATGGAGAATGTTTGGTTAGGTGAAGCCCGCTAACGGAGAGATATCCAGGATATACTTATCCTGCTTCATAGTACAGGCCCTAGGGGGCAAAAAATAAAAAGTGACGAGAAAAACACACAAAAGGTCTGATAAAACCTACAAAATGACAACAAAAATACACAAAATGACCCTCGGAGATAAAAGTTGCCCATTTTTTATTTTGTAGCATCTTCTTCAGATCTACTGTTTTTATTGTATTTTTGTGCGTTATTAGTGTGTTTTTGGATTTGTTGTGTGCATTTTGCTACTTTAACGGCCGCACAACCTTCAGGCTGCCAGTTGGCCATTTCTGCAGTAGATGATCAGAATGAACCAAAGTTGATGTCATGAGCTTCATGATCCTCTGACCGCCACTAGGGGGCAGCAGTGATCACAATCAGAGCAGTCAAACGCCATAAACAAAAGCTGACTTTTTTAAATTAACTTTATTTTTACAGTGATATATTGTAATATTTCCCAATGTTTCTACATGATGGGGACAATGTTTGTGCTGTGCACAGCAGACAGATAGGCAGGTTTAAAGAAAAAAAAAAAAAGATAAGTGTTGAAAGGACCATTCTTTAGAATAACACACCTAAGGTTACTGCTTTGTTGAGAAAATATGTCATAATATCATTTCACAAGCACAAAAGAAGTGAAGAAACACAAGTGGAGAGCAGCTGTAGACGTGTTCACAGAACAATGAGTAAGAGCAGATTGTGACACCAGCGTAGGAGAAACGTCTGTGGACATCAGTCAGAGCTGCTGGGAATTAGAAACCACTGTGTGTTTGTTGTTGTTACTGCACAAACACATTAATGGTTAAAAAATGTTTGACAAAAACAGTTTGTTATTCAGTCCGCATCCTATTCAGGGGTAAACTGCAGTCTTTCATCACCACTTTACAGGATAAGTGTGTATAGAATTTTGATAAAAGTAAGGAAAGGAAAATAAGAGTCAGACTGATTCAAACTTTTATCACAGCGGGGGCCACAAGAATATGTTTGTCTGATCTGAGGGCCACATTATTAACATTTTGTGTATTTTTCTGTTATTGTATGTTTATTTTGTTTGTACATTTTGTCTATTTTTGTTGTGGTTTTTGGTTATTCTGTGCATTTTTTTGCTGTTCCTGAGTGTGTTACGAGTCATTTTTAGCATTTTTCTGTTATTTAGTATGTTTTTTTTTTTTTTAAATTCATTTTGCGCTTTTGTGTATTTTTTTGTAGCCATATGTATATTTTCTGTTATTAGCGTGTATTTTTGTGAATTTTTTTTTTTTTTGCTGATTTTTTGTTTTTGGAGTGTTTTTTTGTATTTTTTTGGTGTATTTTTTTTTAGTCATTTTATGTATTTTTTTTTATTTTTGTTATTTTGTGTGTTTTTGTTATTTTGTATGTTTTTGGAGTCATTTTGTAGATTTTTTTTTTTTTGTCATTTTGTGTTTTATTTTTTGAATTATGTAATTTTGTTGTTTTCGTCATTTTAGTGTCATTGTTGAATGTTTTTTGGAGTCAGCCGGTGTATACTGTCTTTTTTGTCATTTTGTGTGTGTACTTTGGGGGGCTGCACAAAATGAGCCCCTGGGCCGCATGTGGCCCATATGTCTGGATTCAATCTAATAAGTGTCATTTGGCTTGGATTCCAATGATTTGTATCTAGTTTAAGTCTTGGTGACCTCTGCTCCATCCATCACAGGAAGAGATGACCAGTGCTTTAGCGACCATGCGTGTGGACTACGACCAGGTGAAGATCAAAGACCTGGACACATCCAGCAACCCTCTGCTCAACAAGAGACGTAAGAAAGCGGCTGCGGGGGCCAAGAGCAGCTCCACCGTGTGCCAGAGTCAATGAGTTGAGGACCAGTGCTGTGTTTACAGAGCTGCTGCTGCTGCTGCTGGACTCAAACATATCAGTGTGTCATATCACCTGTTAGCAACCTGTGCTGAACTCTTTTTATGCTTCTATGGGTTTTTAGAGAGTCTGTGTGCTGACATGAAGGATTTGTTGTGAAATGTTGTCTGAGTGTTTTTAACGCAGACACAAAGACTGAAACTAAAACACTCTTTATTACCTTTGTGCTCTTAACTTTGTCTTTTCTTCTCAGAATGGAAACAAAGTCAGACACTGGTGGTCCTGGAATAAACTGATCTACTGTTTACATTCTTATGTGGGTGTTTTAACAGAGGGGTTCTCAACCTTGGGGTCATTATCCCATTTCAGAACAATTTGAGCCATTTTTTGCTTATTTTCACCCTTTTTCTGCAACTACACCAAACTCACCATATTTTAACCTACTTTCATCACTTTTTCTTGCCATATTTTTGGCACTTCATCAAATTCTGATGCCTTTTCTGCTCATTTTTTCACTTTCATGACGTTTTAGGCACTTATAAACCCTTTACACCACTTTTCACACCTAATGTCACATACAGTATGGTGACCCATTATTTGCCAGTTTTTCCAATATTGACACTTTGAACCCTTTTGACCTATTTTTCTTTCTAATTTGCAACTTTTAACCAATTTTTAAAATCCTGTTTTACCAACTTTTTAACCGTTTTTGATTCTCATTAAAACAATGATTTACATTTTTAACATGACTATATACTATGGCACAAATAATAATAAACTTCCTGGATAACAATGGATATTATTCAGATAAATAAATAAATGTGGTTATCACAGATTCATAGAACAATGGACCATCATTTTTCTGACTTTATGGATGGACCACAAAAATCTCTCCCCTTTATTCCCCCTTATAGATGACCCTGTCTTCACATGACTGTTCTGCAATGTTCACGTATGTGCTCATCCACCTTCAGGTACAGTGGGGGTCCCTGGTTTCTGGAACCTATATTTTGGGGGTCGCGGGCTGAAAAGATTAAGAACCACTGGTCAACAGAAGCTGCTGCTGCAGGTCAGCACTGTGTCCATAAGACGCTACAGGACCAATGCTGTGTGCAACTATAAAGCATCATCACTCTGTACTTTACTAAGTAACAGATCTTGATCTTTAGTCTGATTCTCAGCACGAAATAGATTTAAAAGCACGTTTTCACAATGACAAAACTACAGAAGACTTGGATACATCAGTAGCTTAATGTAGAGATAAATATGCACAATAATAAGCTTCCATGACCAATTGTTATTTTTCAAGATCTTCTGTTTTTTCTGAGGGAATCCTACTTCCAATGCACAAAGAATCACCAAATGATGTACAAAGGTTCAGTTCCATCCCAGATCACCTCAGCTTCAAAATCAGGCCAATCGTTCTGAAGGTGGAGCTACAGCAAGCCCCTAAAGTTCAAAATGTAGGAAATTCACAACAAATCAACCATATGTGCTACAGATTTGCAACTTCCACAAAGAAGAGACTTTTAGACCTATTGCACATTATGAGATCCATCACTCCAGAGATCCAGTTTTTGTTCAATTGACACTAAACTTGCTACAGCTCATCTTTAGACCATCCACACAGATTTTTGATTCATCAGTAATTGAGCCTACAGTGCATCAAATTTTTGCTAAATATTATATTTTAATTTAGTATTTAATTTATGCTCAAATTTGAATGTTTTTATGTTCATTTAAAAATAATGACAAAGTTTTAGTCATAAATAGATGTCTTGAAAATACCAGCGTTACAGCGTTTTGAACTTCGCTGAGTCATTTCTAAACAGTGTTTCATTTATGGAGCCAATAAACCATTGGTAAAACCAAATTACCAACATATCCATGCTGTCTTGATGCAATCAGTGGATTTTTTTTTTTTTTTGTCTAATTACTACATTTTCGACAACCATTTCAAGTCTGCCTTTAAACGCTAACAGCTGCTATTTTGTACACAGGTCATTGGCTTATTCAATTTGTGAAGCGACATGTGACACTTCCATTTGCCATTTAGCTCAGTGAGATAGATGATGTTTCTTGTGACAGAAATTGTGAGTTCAAGCTTCAACTGATGTGAAATACACATTAGAATGCCACTTTTGTAACTTCCTACATTCTGCTGGTCGCCCAGAATTGCCTGGCCCCAAGCACTTCTGCACAGCAGATATAATATAAAAGCTTAAGATTGGAATGACGTTTTAAGAGGCTCATGGGCAAACCTCATGATACATGGAATAAATAATACATTTTTATTAATTTCAATAAATTTTTATTAAACTTTTTTTTTTTAAAAATGTATCTTACAAAATCATACATTTCAATTCTATAAGTTTTAAATAAAGTATTTAATTAATTCCCCAGCTTGTGATAGATATGTAATTCAAATAATTGTTCCTAAATTAATAATTAAAAAGTTAAAATTGATAGATTAAATCCAGGGTGTCAAACTCGTTTTAGTTCAGTGGCCAAATACAAAGTAGTTTGATCTTAAAGCTGCAGTTGGTAGAATCCTCTCTCCGCTCCGTTATGAAACCGAAACTCAACTTCCCTTACCGGTGTTTTTTGTGAACGCTCTAAGTGACTTTTTTCTCAAGGGAGCGTGAGCTGGGTTTAGACAGTCGTGAGACAGGTTAGTTTTACCCTAGTGATGATGTGTTGTTGCAATAGTAATTTAGTAATATAGACTCGTGACAAATGTATGGACTTTATCTTGTGTTATTGGAGATGTTTCTGGTGTTTTAGAGACTCTAACATGAACGCACATATCATTCTGTAGTTACTGTCCTGAGCAGCGGCTGCTGCCGTTGGCGCATCCCCACCAGGGATCACACGGATGGGACTGTGCTCTAGGCTGCCTGCCACTCTGAGCAGACTGACAACCATTACTTTGCCTCCAGAATATAAAATGAGTTCACCTTGAATAAGCTTGGTTTACACGTGATTTATTACGTCTGTTCTCACTCTCTGTCTGACACTAGTGTGTGGGGCGGACCCTGCACAGTCCTCCTCAGTGTTTGTGGCTTTAAACTGTTGCTTCTCCACCTCGGTCTGCTTTTTTCCACTTGATTTGTGTCTTACGCCGCAATAGAGACTTTAGCTGGGATGTCCGTCATTACACTTTTACTACCGATGGTACGTGAACTCATCTGACATCAGTCTGACAGCAAATAGCTCATGGAGCACACGTGTTTGAAGAAAGATCTCTGACTGGCTGACATCCAGATTCCAGGAACATCACACTCCTGGAGTAATAAATGTAATTTTACAGAGCCAGGAGAAGTAGATGAGATTCACTGTTCACTCAGAACACTTTGATTACAGTTTACTCAAAGATGATCATGGATCTTTAACCAAATGATGCCCAAAAAAAGTTACATATTGCAGCTTTAAGTGGGCCGCAGATTTTAGGGCAGGAAAACGAGAATTTCTAACATTAGAGTCGCCAAGTTTCGATAATGTGATAAAAGCATGGGAGAATTGCTCCTCCAAATATTGTGGCGTTTCACTGAATTTGTGTATTTAGAAAGGCTGCGATAATTCATGTTTTTTTTACTTTCTTTTGCGGGCTGAATTGGATGGTCAAAAAGGCCGTAATGGCCCCTGGGCCTTGAGTTTGACACTAGAGTAAAACGCACAGCAAAATGTAACCCCAAACATTAATTAGAGAAATAAAACTGTGTGTTAAAGAAATAAAACCAAAGTTAGACTAAACCAACTCTCTGTCATGTATAATGACACTTTCCTGGAGAAACGGATTATATGTTGCAATAGTAAATAGTGGCTGCAGTTTCTTTTCATAACACCTGAGCTGGAGATAAAGTATTTTACCCACAGGTAAATAATAAAGCACAGCCTACAGTAGAGTTTTTGTTATAAGGGTTTAGTTTCTTGTGTTGTTTCTTCAGGCTTTGTGATGCATCTATGAATAGATGTGATGGAGTGGATGTTTGGGAGACCGCCATCGGACATGTTGTTCAACCTTAAGCTCAATGATGTTGTGTTTAGACTCAACACTGAAGACCTTTGGCTCACTTTGATCACATGATTCTTCCAGTATTTAGGCTGGAGGTGAAGAGAAACCTATCATGTTTTGTGTGTGACATGTCTGCTCGTCGTTTTAGCTCTGAAAATAAAAACCAAACTATGGAGGTGTGTGTGTGTGTGTGTGTGTGTGTGTGTGGGAATCTACAACATGTGGCGATTGACCTTTAATAATTGCCGAGCTCCAGTGACACTATTTTCTTTCCTCTCTTGGTTCGTCATTTTATATTGAGCTAACTCGTGCTTCGTATCGTAATATCATGCTAGCATGCACGGTTTATGCACACCAGTGGTCTTTACAGTGACATAAGCATTTACTAAGGAAAGCCGTTTCAGTATGAATTTGATATTGGTGTTATCAACCATAGTTAAGCTCTACTAGCACTCAATTTTGTTAAACCTAAACCAGAACCATAATAAAACCTTCTCGTAGTCCCCGTGAGGGTAATAAGTGTTTATGGGGTGATTGGGGGGTCTTTCATCTATCCCTGCTGTCTCTGGCCAGAAAACTACACTTGCAACTTTCCCTGCCAGACTTACTGCTTTACGACAGCCCATTACAAACTAATGCTAGATTATGACCAGCCCCGTAGCTGCACACGGTTGTCTACAAATTCATTTTCTCAAACTTATATCATGGCCGAGCCAGCAAAAAAAAGGCAGAGAAGACCTTTGTCCGAGGAACGGAGCAACTCCATGCAGTGACAGCTCAGCAGCAACACACAGCAATCACACACTGTCGTAGCAGCAACAGGCACGCACACACACTCGCAACCCAGCGCGTCATCAGGCAGCACACACACAAATATCCATCCATCCATCCGTTTTCAGAGCCTCTTTGTCAGCACACAAACACATCACAAGGCAGCACCCACTGATTTGCCGGTTTATGCGGGGAGCACGTAGGCTCCTCCCCGTGTCCAGACCACTGGTGGCACCGTGGGATCTGGCGGTGGTTTTGGAGGGACTTAAACTTTCTTCTTTCGAACCACTGGAGGAGGCGGTCCTGAAGTCCGCCTCTTATAAGGCTGTCTTGTTACTGGCTCTGGCTTCTGCCAAGAGGGTCAGTGACATCCATGCACTCTCGGTTCATTCGTCGTGCGCTCAGGTTTTCCCAGGTGATATGAGGATCATTCTGAGACCCAACCCTCCCTTTGTGCCAAAGGTTGTGGGCTCGTGTTCTCCCATTGACCTTTCGGCCTTTTCTGCCTCACAGGGTGAGCAGCAGCTGAATGTGTTATGTCCAATTCGTGCGATCTGCACTTATATGGATATGACGAGGAGCCTCAGGAGGAGCGATCAGCTGTTCGTCTCCTGGGCCAACCTGTTACTAAGCAACGCCTGTCACACTGGGTGGTGGAGGCTATTGCTTTGGCTGACTCATGTTAGGGTCTGCAGCCACCTATGGGTCTGCGTGCACACTCAACTCGGGGTCTTGCCACATCCTGGGTTTTGTTCAGGGGAGTGTCTGTTTAGGACATCTGTGCGGCGGCGAGTTGGAACTCGCCCCTCACGTTTGTCCACTTTTACATGCTGGACGTTTCCGCCCCGTGCATGGCACGGGCGGTTTTACTGTCCTGAGGTGATAAGACTTCTGCCCTCTAGGCTGGTACTGCTCGATAAGCATGTCTGCACTACGGGAGTTTCCATATCCCTTAGTGAAACATCTCACGAAATGTTATAAAATAGAACTTTAGGTTATGTATATAACCCTGGTTCTGAGTAATATGAGTGAGATGTCTCACCAACCTTTTTGCTCGAATGAGAAGAGGTGTTTATTTTGAATGGTGTGCGTCTGTCCGGGTCCTCTTTTTATAGGAGGTGGGTCTCCCCCTAGCAGACGGACGGCTTCACCGGCCAATCAGGATTGGCAGATTGAAATAAATGCTTCTGAGGAATGCAGACAGAGGTTGCATCCCATAGTGAGACATCTCACTCATATTACTCATAGAATCGGGGGTATATACATAACCTAAAGGTAAGCACGCATTTTATTTTCATTTTCTGCTGTGTTGCTGATTCATTGGAGGTGTTATGGTCTCAATGGTGTAAACATTTGTAAATATTTTCTATTTGTGGGTGTTTGTGTCCTCAAAGTTTAGTGACATTTGTGATGAGTAGCTAAATTAGCGGTGATTTTGTGCTGTCCTTGTGCTGAAATATGACAGATTTTTCAGCTGTCACTCAGAGTGAGAGATGGTGTCCATGCTTCTTTAAGGCTGAGTCATCATTCTTTTATTAAATATTCTGGTTAATTGGTTGTTTTTGTTCACATGATATTATCAGCCCATTTAGTTAGCAGATGGCGCTTTAAAAAATGTATTCAGTGTCTCTCTCTTACTGCCGGAACAACACCTGGCCTGTGTTCCGGGACCTGATGATTTACTAAATGAGTATACATATATTGTCTACTATATACTGTAAGTATGATTAGGATGATGAGCATTCCCACTGTAGCGTACTTCCAGGTTTCCCAAGATGCATTTTGAACCTACGACAAAAATCTGAAGCACACTGAGGCTAAATATCTCTGTTGATTCTCCACCTTTGAAAGTTCTGAAAACATGTGAAGTGAGAGAAAGTGACCAAGTAGAATATTAACATGTGCTCATTTGATCCATAAAACTCGCGGAAAACAAATTTCATTCCGACATTTCAGAGATTTTCGGAGAGCCGCCATTGTGCTACTGACAAAACTTCCAATTAACTTCAAAACAAGAGCCCTATTTACAAATACGTCAAACTAATGGAAGACAAGAAGAGATGCTTTTATTTTGAAAAGATGATGTTTGATTTTTAGCTTGAAGCTGGTCCCAGGATGATTTTACATTCCACTCGCAATGCATCATGGGGCAGTTGAGTATGACGAGTGTGCCCACCGTGCATACTTAAAAATGTCCCCATTCATTATATATCCGGGTATTACTCGCATACTCAGTCTTTTCATACTCTCTAATATAAATCTAACTCACTACATAATCATCATTAGTATGAGTAGTACGTTACTAGGAGATTTACAACACTTCCAGTTTGTTGTAAAATGTGAGAATGACTGCCCTCTATGGATTAAAATTCTGTGACATCATTGGGCCATCTTGAGTCACAAACCAGCACTGTTAGCCCCGCCCCCCTATAAAAACTAGCCCTTGTGGGCTCTACAATCTGTGGTGAGTTGGTTAAATTGAGAGAACAGAGAGCTATAGTGAGTATTGAGTAGCTAGTTAGCATAGCATAACATAGATTGTTCTTTGGAGATTTTATAGTATAGACTGGGCGTTTCTTATCTGCTCCAGGAGCCACGCCCAGAATCAAAGCATTTTTGGGGGAATTTCCAGCCTCGTGGCAGGTCAGCAAAAACCTGGAGGTTCAGATACTCATTAGAATATGATAAGCTCCAAGTAAAAACTCAAAGATATTCTAGTAGTAGGAACACTACATTGTCTAGTAGATCATTTTTAGCTTCACTAGTCAGGTCTACTCATGCACCAGTGTACCAAAAACCTTTACTAGTAAAACTAATATTCAGAAGTCAATGGCAAGCCTGAAATTGATTTATCAGCACGTAATACCAACTTGTAGTACTAGACACTATTTGCTTCACTAGTATCATCTTCCTAAACTTTGTCTTTATTATTGTTGTAGCACATAGCCTTTTATTATTATTACAACAATCATGAGGAAAATGTTTCATTTCCAGCAGCTTTAGGTTTATGCAGCTTTTTTTCACTTGCTGTGAACAACTGCTGCTGTTGTTTGATCTGTTTATCACACAAGACGTTACCACCCTTGGATGAAGGCGGATACTTGGCTCCATTTACTGTTTTACTCATTTAGTGAGTGAAAAACACAACAAACACTTATTATGCTATGGTTTCATTTAATCAGACACCTTTTTTTCAGGAAATGTACTTTGATCTACTGACATGTTTCGACTGTCAACTGCCAGTCTTCTTCAGAGGTGTCTGCTGAACACTTTGATGTTTTCTTGATTTTGGCGTAATAATTCCAGCAAGTTAATTTCGTCTTTTTTTTAATAATATGTTAAGTTTTCATTTCATCGGGAAACTTTCTTTCAGGAAATTAAAAAAAAATTCAAAAAGTAGGCAAAATGAATTTGCTGGAATCACAACAAAATTGAATTGCAGGCCACTGGTTTATAACTGGTTTATTTTAGCCAGTCTCTGAGTCACACTGCTTCACCCCCTTGTGTAAGGATAAAGGTGAAAGGTCATTGGTAAAAAATGTGACCTTTAACCATCACTTACCCTATATATTATATTTATTTCTCACTGCTTGAGCCTTTAACTCTTGTTTTTTTTTCTTACAGTTTGTTCACTTTGTGTATCTTTTTATGTTCATAAGAAGATTTCCCAGTGATACGTCAACATACAGCTACAGGCTTTGCCTCACAATCAGAGTCATTATAATAGTCTGCTGGCAAGGGTTTCATCACTGCCACTAAAATAGTCTCAACTCCACACTGAGGTCACATGACATTTATAGTATCTGAGGGTCACAGTGCTGGCAGCACAAGGAGGGTTTGTGTTTCCTCTGGTTGGATTACTCACTGTGTAATGTGTGCTTGTGGTTACATTTCAACTGTTTATTGATCAAGTTAAAACCAAACTATTATTATGAATTTATACGTCTCACACGCTCATGTCTCTAGCTTTTAATTATCTCCATTGATGTCTGACGACCTCATTTAATCTACAGCAGGGATGTCAAACTCATTTTAGTTCATGGACCAAATACAGACCAGTCAGATCTCAAAGTGGGCCAAAGATTGCAGGCAAGAAAACAAGCAATTTTAACATTTCCTTGTTTATATAATATATAAAATATGGGTAATTCCATGTGATTTCACAAATAAATGGCGTATGCACTTTGGTCTGAAAAAAAATTCAGAAATAATTGTTCCCCTATTATTCAATAGGCATATTGTTAATTTTTATATGAATCGGATAAATACTTTTTTAGATATGGACAATTTAGTGAGGGGGATATGTGGAGTAATTTTTGAGATATTGGAAGCTGAAAATGGAAGAAAAATAAGGATGCACGAAAATCGAAAAACATACCCCCCTCACTAAATTGTCCAGATCTCAAAAATAATTCATCCCATTAAAATAAAAGTTTAGTGTGCCTACTGAATAATTACAAAACAATTGGTTAAATTGTCAGAAGTTTTTGTGACTGAAGTGCATGAGATGTCTTTCAAATTTTTTGAAATGACATGGAATGACCCTTTATTTATGCACGATCGTCACTTAAATTTCCTTGATTTTCTGACCGTTTTTTTAAAATTCAATTTAGGGACATTTTGTGTATTAATTTAAGGAAAATTGCAGGAAATAAAAAAAAATCAAGAGTTCATTCAACAATTTAAGATAAGCATGGTGAAACTGTGAGCATCTGCATATAGTGTGGAGTTTTATTGATTTTGATTTGCTGAGAATAATTTGAATTATTCTTTATGGTAAATGTTCTTTTAAATACTGAATATTTGTTGACAATATAAAACCAATGGTAAAGAAGTGTTAAGCTGTCTTTCCTAAATGTCATGGGAGGATTCACCATTACCTACAGTATAGTTGGTTTCAGTTTGTTTTTCAAACTACGACAACGTGCTGCGAGAAACTAGTTCAGCAGGTTAAGACATGCACTTTCTGGACTTCCGCTCTCTGTATACCAAAACAAACCTGATGGTTGGATTGGTACATTATGCATGATGTGTTTAATGTTTTTTTTTTTTTTTTTTTGTATCATACTGAAGATACAGCCAAATAGGCACAGTCATTATGTACAGGAAGTACTTTTCCTTTGAATAAGGCTTTCTTCAGTTGGCTTGAGATGGATTGGCAAATGCAATTCATTGCATTACTCAGCAAACTGGAATTCATCATAGTCACCAAACACAGTGAAGTAGCAGTTTTATTACTTTTAAATGTAATCCCATTTATAAGGTTGTAAAAGGAAAATGAGTTCATGTTATCAGTTAATAAGATATCAAGCATTTTCTTTATGTATTTAATTATCACACAGGAAGTTGCACCCATTACCAGGAAGTTGTTGCAACAAGAATACACGAAAAAGGGTCAAAAGCATGTTTCTTTTTCATGCCATCCACCCTATGTGTGTTTTTTTTTTGTCACGTGTATTTGTGTTGTTGTTTTGTGTGTTATGAGTCATTTTAAAAAATGTCGTCATTTTTTAAATATTTTTTCTGTTGTTTATGTCTACATTTGTTGTTTTTTGTGCATTTTTCTGTAATATTGTATGATTTTTGGAGTCATTTTGAGTATTTTTGTTGTCATTTGGAATAATTCTCTGTTACTTTTAGATCATTTGTTGTGCTTTTGAGCATTTTTCTGTGATGTGTTTTTTTTTTGGAGTTTTGCTGTTTTGTTTTTTTCTGTCATTTTGTGTTTATTGAGTCATATTGTATATTTTTGTTGTTCAGTACATGTTTCTGTTGTTTATGTGTACATTTGTTGTCTGTGCATTTTTCTGTAATTTTCAAGTAATTTGTTGTCCTATTGAGCATTTTTCTGTGATAATATATGTATGTTTTTGGAGTCATTGTTGTGTCTGTGTGTGTCTGTGGCAGACAGAGCTGAGACTTTCAACATGGCTGCTGCTTGGTTCAAGAGTGTGCAACGTCAGATTTGTTTGGACTGCAATGGTACCATTCATTCATAAATTATTTCATTAAATTGTCTTGAATGCAGCTTTGCAGAACAGCTCAATGTTGGCAGGTTGTCGTGGTAACTCAGGATAGGTTAGAACCGCTAAATGTTGACAGGTTAGGGTTAGGGTTGGACTGCAATGATACCATTAATTAATTATTTCATAAAATTGTCTTAAATGCAGCTTTGCAGAACAGCTCACTGTTGACAGGTGGTCATTTTTCTGTAATTTGTTATCCTTTTAGGCATTTTTATGTAATATTGTACAATTTTTGGAGTCATTGTATATATTTTTGCTATTATTTAGTGCGTTTTTCTGTCATTTTGTGTGTTTATTTTGGAATGGAGATGTAAATGAGTGCATTTATCCTCTGATGAAGAAGATATGGGCTGCAGCTCTGGTCCATGACTTTAAACAGGACAAGTGATCTTTTCTTTACAATGACTGTGTTCCTTTGTCACTTTTCTCTAAAGGAAGTGCAACTAAATATTCCATCTGAAGTAATAACCACTGTTTGGGAAATTCTCTGAATTATGAAATGTGTGTGTGCATTCTTCTTATCTGACTGTAAACTTTTAGAGGTGTGTGTGTTTTTCTTGAATGTCACGTCCTGCCCAATCAGGGCTGGGGACATTCTCCAGCTGTCAAAGGAGCAGGAGGAGGAGGAGGAAGAGGAAGAGGAAGGTGCAGGTACTGCCTGCCAAATGATCATACCCATTTTTATCCAAAGAAACGCACACGAACAGTGGGAGTGACACATATACACGGTGAGTGTGTGTGAAGGCAGCATCAGAACAGCTCTGAGCTCCATCTGAAGGACAGACACACCATGAGAGGCAACGGCTCCACAGCCAGGGGTGGCTCTGGTAAGAGAGAGAATACACACACACACACACAGGGCGAGAGATATAGACGTAAACAGGAGTGTCTCTGTGTGTGTGTGTGTGTGTGTGTGTGTGTGTGTGTGTGTGTGTGTGTGTGTGTGTGTGTGTGTGTGTGTGTGTGTGTGTGTGTGTGTGTGTGTGTGTGTGTGTGTGTGTGTGTGTGTGTGTGTGTGTGTGTGTGTGTGTGTGTGAGACCTTTAGCCCAGATCGACAGCTGCACGAGCCACTGTGACACCAGCATTAAGAGTGTAAGAAAGAAAAAGAGTCGATTCAGCAATATATCGCGATATTTCACAGCATGATTATCGCATCGATCCAAAAAATGTAATTACCACATCAGACCATGTTAAACTACCTCACTCCTCAATGCATTTCAGTTTGGAAGTTGATTGCACGTTATTTTCATAAAACATACTGAACACTTTTATAGATGTATGTGGTTAACTTAATTTAACTTAACAGATTCAGAATGTACTGCAGAAGCAAAAGTTCAACTTTTTTGAAAAACATAATTTGACAGTTTGATAAACATTAAACAGAAAAATGCTGCTTATCAGGTCTTTGAGGTTGTAAGTCAGTAAATCTAAATAACCACACTGTTTATTTGTTATTTTGATTTGGTTTTAAAACAGAATAACCAAAGAACAAACAGTACACGGATTGATAAATATACCACTTGTTTTTGATATTCAGCAATATATTGTGATATTTCACTGCATGATTATCGTATCGTCCAAATCGATTATTACTTTTAGTCATGTTTTTTAACAAAAAAATCATGTAATTGTCACATTCCTCAGTGCATTTTTACATGGAAGTTGATTGCACTTTATTTTCATAAAACATACTGGACACTTTTATAGATGTATGTGATTATTTAAAAAAAAAAGAACTTAACAGAATTAAAGTCTGTTGTGTTTTGAAAAATGTAATATGACAGTTTGTGATGAACATTCCACTTTTTTATTAAATTACAGTTAGTTACCATTTACTTGTGCTTGCAAATTTAAAAAAAAGATAAAATAAATTGTATTTCATAGCATTTTGTACTTGTAAAGGTCAAATTTGTAATTATTGATATCACAATATTTTGCAATGTTTAGTATCAGGATATATTGTTTCACGACATGCAAATCATGAATTGTAAGTATTAACATTAATAATAATAATAATGGTAATAATGATTTCACTAAAGAATCTCAGTGAAGATGCTGGGGTTTGTTTTCACTACTCTCTGTTTGATGATGATGATGATGATGATGATGATGATTCAGCTGAAAGTGCTTCCCTGTGCAGATGATCCAGTGCTGTAGTTCAGCCGAATATGGACCACTTTGATCTCAAATGGGCCGCAGGATTTATGTAAGAAAACAAGGAATTTCCAAATTATTTTGCCTAGTTTGCACTTCCACGTGTAAATAACAATGCGTACAAGTCTGCAGGATCTTCACTTTAATTTTATATTTAATTTAGGGAAGTCTTGTTGACTAATTTAAGGAAAATTGCACGTTTAATTGGAATAATTGTGAGCTCTTTCCACAATTTGCAATTAAAAATGACTGCAGTCATGTAATATAATGACAGGAGAATTGCAATTATCTAGAAAATATTGTAGAGTTTCATTTCATTTAAGTATTTGGACAGGCTAAGATATCGACAATTAAATTAGTTGGTAATTTACGCAACGATTCATGTTTTCTCTGTCATTTTCACTTTCTCCTGCGGGCCAAATCAGATGCTCTAAAGGGTCGCATTTGGCCCCCAGGCCTTAAGTTTGAAACCAGTGCTGTAGGGGGATATGCTCCTAGTGGTGCATGGACATGCACTTTTACATTTTACTTGACTTTATGTTTGTTTGTTTTTCTTTATTGCAAACAAAATATACAAACCAGTCAGGCAAATACTACATAATGCAATGTTTAGCATTAAAATATTCCTTCAAGAATACAAACATATTAAACAACACAGAAAACATAAAACATAAAATAAAACACGTAAAAATAACACTAAGAAAATACATACACACGTAAAAAAAATATATAAAAAATTAAAGTTTCAATAAATATATTGTTTTTTAATAAAGATTAGAGGTCTTTGGCGAATTTGGATTCCATACATTTTAGGCATTTAATGCAAAGTTGAAATTGATTTAAGAATAAGATGAATAGAAGGTTGAGAAATTTGGCTTTATGAATAAAGAAATGACATGACTTTGTTGTAGAGCAGGGGTGTCAAACTCATTTTAGCTCAAGGGCCAAACACAGACCGATTTTATCACAAGTGGGCCACAGGTTTTAGGCGGGAAAACAAACCATTTCAATATTCATGTGGTAAAGTTTGCACTTCCAGTTATAAATTAGACAAAGTATGAAAGGCATCAATAATATCTAAGCAATAAGTGACAGACACTTAAATGTCCTTTTATTTTATTTTATTTATAGTTTTGACCAATTGTTCTTTTACTTCAGAATCAACTTTATTGGCCATGTAATGTATGTTATACACACAAGGAATTTGCCTTGGTGAACTGTGGTCTCTCATTAAATAATAACAATCAACTAGAAAAAACATATAAACAGTAGTTAAAAAATAATACGTGCAAAACTAAATAGGATAATATAGCTAGATAATAATAATAATAATAATAATAATAATAATAATAATAGTGCAGTGGAGATTAAGGAGATTTGTGGAATAATTTGAGAAAAAAAAACATGATTTTGGGGAAAGAAAAGTGTTCTTTTAAGAACAATTTACAACTGAATTATTTGGTCATTTACACAATGATTCAGAATCGGAATCAGAATTGTTTATTTGCCAGGTACAGTTTAGAACAATACTAGGAATTTGACTTGGTAGTTGCAGTGAAAGAACACACATCAACACACTGGAGCAGCCATTTGTGGCGCCCACATATTTAGGTGAAAAAGGGATGAACAACAGCAGGAGAGGTGAGGAGAAAAACGGCCAGTTTGAGACTGGTTTCCCTAAACAGAGAAGGCAGTGTAAAACCAGGAAAAAACCGCCTCCGCAAACATACATTTAATTATGTTTTCTGTTATTTTCACTTTCTCCAGTGGGCCAAATCGGATGCTCTGAAGGGCCAGATTTGGCCCCCGGGCCTTGACTTTGACACGTATTGTAGAAACTGTGTAGGAGGAGCTCAGATTAGCTTCCTCTTCCCATACTCAGTGACTTTATCTCCTTAAAAGATCAGAGCTGACAAGGAAGCATATCAACACATAAATCTTGTTATTATGTAACAATGTACTTTTTATGCACATTAAAATGTAGGCTACTGCATGTGTGTGTGAGCCAAATAATGATGAGCTGACACAGATTAGATTACAGTCAGAGGGAGAGAGAGGTGATGCTATTTAATAAGAAAAACATCATCTCAGCATATCCAGGTCACACATGCTGTATCTCCCATAAACAGGCCATGCCTTAGTTTAATGTAATCTACGCATCACATAAACAGATGGACTGATAATGACTTTTCATGTCAGCACTACTGTATAAAGTCCCAGTTATTGTTTAGACTGTGTGAACAAATAGCTATGGTTTTTATTAGGGTTTTCACCCTTAGTAAAGAGAAATAACGTTGCAACAGGGCCATCTAGTGGCTGTCTTTATTATTGGAAATGCAACTTTTCAAAAAGTATTTTGAAAAAAACATCCTTCAAATTAGACCTAGGCAATATATCCCGATTTACAATAAATAATGATGATAATAATAATGATAATAATGCATTGGATTTTATATAGCACTTTTTCATTGACACTCAAAGCACTTTAGATAGCATTGCATTTCTCTTTTATTCTACACACAGTGGTGGTGAGCTACTATAGTAGCCACAGTTGCCCTGGGGCAGACAGACAGATGGATGGATATATATCTAAGACACACTCTAAGACACACAAACATACCGACACACCTTCCAAGCCAGGGACATAGGCAAACCTTTCTTAATTTTTAACCTTATATACATATTTTTAAAAATATATATAATTTTGTTTAACTTTGCATGGTGATAAATGAAGAAATGTGCATTTTATTTTGATTAATGAATTCAAACAGTTCAGTGTAACACAGGGTTATAAGAAGAAAGCATATTAGTTAAAAAAAAAAAAATCCTGACAATTTGTAAAGAAAAAAAAAAAGAATAAGATTGTGTATTTTGATTAATCAGGTTTTTCTCCAAAATATTCAAATTGAATTGTTGGTTAAGTGTATCCTTTATTAATAATAAAGCTCAATTATCTGAACATAACAAAACAACACTTACTCAAAAAAAATTTTTTTTTTTTTTATTGAAGTCATCTTTTTGTATTTGGGTCATAATATGGGTAGTACATTTGTTTCTTTATTATTCAATCATAAATAAATAAATAAACATTTCATTTGAAGAAGACATTTTCAATCAAAGTTAAAAAAAAAAAAAGTGTTCACATCTAAAAAAAAAAAAAATAATAATAATAATAATTTGAGTCCCAAATAATAGCATTTGCATTTGAACAATTTTTTCTTTGATTGAAAATATTTATTTTTGATTGAAAAGTTGTTGTTGTTTTTTTTTCATTGAATAATAAATAAATAAATAAATAAAAAATAAAATAAAAAATAAGTAAATAATTGAATAATAAAGACACAAATCTATCTCCATCGTTGCTAAATGTTGCACCAAAAAAAAAGTTGCTGTTTAATTTTGATCTATGTTGAAAAACGTGTTGTTCTCGTTTCAATGGAAGCTTCAAAGCCTCGCCCCGGTGTTCGACAACGCGATCATGTGACTACTGCGCATGCTCTCTTGCGCTTTGATGTTCCCTCTCCGCTGACGTTGAGCCGCGCTAATGAAACATCGAACTCCCTCCGAGCCTCAGCACGGGAAGAAATCCCGTGTTGGAGCCTCTGCCGCGGACAACCTTAGCGACTCTCCGGGCGTCATGGCGGACAAAGCGCTGAGCAACCCGCGGGAACTCACCCAGAACCCGCTGAAGAAGATCTGGATGCCGTGCAAGAACGGCCTGCCTGAGACTCACATCTCCCAGCGGAGAGGTGCGTAGTGTACGGGGAGGAGAGTCGGTGTCTGGCTGTTTGTTTGTTGGGTGGATAATGAACTACCGCCAGGATGATGGTGCTCATCCTCCCGGGTGGCTGCGGGGTGTCCCCGGGTCACCGGGTTCTCCGTGAGTGGATGCGGCGGTTTTCTGTTACGTAATGTCCACTGGTACCTAGGGATGGGAAATATATCGAGATATATCGCATTTTTTCTTTTGGTGATATAAAAAATGACTATCGCCTATATTAGAATATATATATATATTTATTGCTTATTTTGTATTAAAATACAGCATAAAATGCACAGTTGGATGGATTTCAGAGTGTGTCCTAACGCAGACCTTCCCCTAAAAAAAAAGCTACACTACAGAACTCACTCACACGTGCTGTCCTTTAAAGGATAGAAAGCCCTAAGTAATACATATTGGTCAGCAGTATGTTACTGAATGTGTTTGTGGCATTTTACGTCAGCAAACCCTGAGATCCTCATCAACTGTGTCATAACTTCATTCCAGCAAGTTCATGTTGTCTTCTTTTTTAGAACATGTTTTGTGTGTTTTTTGAAGCTGGCATACACTGTGCATTTTTTTCTTTTTTTCAATCATTGCACTGAGCTCCAGCTCAAACTGAGACTCAATTGCAGAGCCTGAATGTGTGCAGCTCACCATTCATGTTCTCACACTGTACGGATCGACACTCTGACACAACCTGACTGCTCACACTGTACGTCCATACACGACACGTCGGAGTCTTGTTTCTGGAGATGCAATGAACAAATTAGAAGAAGAAGAACTCTGAAGCGTCACCATTGAAACAGAAGAAGAAGAAGAGATCGGTTAGGAGCATGCGCACTACCGGAAAATCAATTTATGCTACTTCCGCTTAGCTTTTTTCTACTTCCGCCGTGCTGAGATAAAAAATTTAATTTCAAAGCTAATATTATTTGACGAGTGCTGAATGGCTCCTTTTCTTGCACAAAAATGCACAACTGCTCAATATACGAGGCAGGAGAGGTTCCAACGCCACCAAGAAATGATAGACAAGTTCATCTTCAGACACCGCCATCACCAGACACCGACAAGAAGGAGCTCAGGAACATGATTATAATAAAACTTTTTTTTTTTAAATCAGTATAACCCAGTACGGGTACATCTCAGTACGTTACAGTCACGTACTGAGATTTTAAGAGGAACTCAGTACGATGTGAACTCAGATCGTGACAACGGAAGTGGAGAGACACTCTCAAATCTGAGCAGAGAGAAAAGGCAGCGATGTGATGGACCAGGAACTGGCTGGACAGACGTGGACAGTACGGTCCGTCACTTTACAGTGTGAGAGTTTGAGGTAAGATGGTCCATGGCACTGCTTCAACAGTGACACCCTCACGAGGAGCGACCAGGATTTCAAACATGTTTGATTTTCTTACGACCTTACGATTGCTGATCAGGAGCTGGTCGTGAGGTGTTCATTGCTTCTCGTGAGCCCATGTATACTAGAGTTGTCACGATACCAAAATGAGTCACCACGATACTATACCAGTCAAAGTATCACGGTTAGATAGAGTTCCTTTATTGTCATTCAACATAACATCAGGGATGCATTTGAATTAAATTACGTTGCATTAGCCACAACAAAAACAGTTGGATAAGCATCGAGAATACAAGAGTAAAAAGGATACGTTTTTCATATTTTAAATTTTGTGATCATTATAGATAATTTGTTGCCATTTTGTGTATTTTTGTTGTTGTTTTATTATATATTTTTTTATTTAATGTGTGTTTGTGGTTTTTTGTGTGTTTATTAGTCGTTTTGTATATTTTTAACACCTCACTGATTTTTAACACCTCACTGGAGACATGCACCGTACCAGCCTGTTTTAAGGCCTCCACCATCGTTCCTGTCCCTAAAAAGCTGAGGATCACAGGACTTAATGACTACAGACCCATCGCTCTGACATCTGTGGTCATGAAGTCCTTTGAACGCCTCATGCTCTCCCACATCAAGGACATCACCGACCCCCACCTGGACCCCCTGCAGTTTGCCTATAGATCCAACAGGTCAGTAGACGATGCTGTAAACCTGGCTCTCCACTTCATCCTCCAGCACCTGGACTCCCCAGGCTCCTACGCCAGGATCCTGTTTGTGGACTTCAGCTCTGCTTTTAATACAATAATCCCAGCTCTCCTTCAGGACAAGCTTTCCCAGCTGAACGTGCCAGACTCCACCTGCAGGTGGATCACAGACTTCCTGTCTGACAGGAAGCAGCACGTGAAGCTGGGAAAAACCATCTCTGCTCCCCGGACCATCAGCACTGGATCTCCTCAGGGCTGTGTTCTTTCTCCTCTGCTCTTCTCCCTGTACACCAACAGCTGCACCTCCTCTCACCAGTCGGTCAAACTCCTGAAGTTTGCAGACGACACGACCATCATCGGTCTCATCGCTGATGGAGACGAGTCCGACTACAGGTGGGAGACAGACCGGCTGGTGTCCTGGTGCAGCCAGAACAACCTGGAGCTCAATGCTTTAAAGACAGTGGAGATGATAGCAGACTTCAGGAAGAACCCAGCCCCCCTCACCCCCCTCACCCTGGGAGACTCTACAGTGAGCTCTGTAGAGTACTTCTGCTTCCTGGGGACCATCATCACTCAGGACCTCAAGTGGGAGCTGAACATCAGCTCCCTTATCAAAAAAGCTCAGCAGAGGATGTACTTTTTGCGGCAGCTGAAGAAGTTCAGTCTGCCAACAAAGATGATGGTGAACTTCTACAGCTCCATCATCCAGTCCATCCTCTGCTCCTCCATCACCATCTGGTACGCTGCAGCTACGGCCAAGGACAAGGCCAGACTGCAGCGTATCATCCACTCTGCAGAGAAGGTCATCGGCTGCAATCTGCCCTCCCTCCAGGACCTGTACGCCTCCAGGATTTTGAGGCGTGCAGGAAAGATTGTGGCCGACCCCTCCCACCCCGGTCATAAACTGTTTCAATCTCTCCCTTCTGGTAGGAGGTTTCGGTCCATCAGGACCAGAACCTCCAGACACAAAAACAGCTTCTTTCCCTCTGCCACCATCCACATGAACACACCCCAAGTCACCCACTGAACCCCCCCCCCCCACCCGATCACCACCTCCACCAGCTTGATACCTGCTGCACTGTATATATATATTTATATTTATATTTATCCTATTTATCCTTTATTCTCTATCTATCCTTTATTTATCCCTCATCCTTTATATTTATCATTATTATTATTATTATTGTTGCTGGGTTGTGCTTTGTTGTTCTGTTTTTATTTCTTTTATTTCTTTTTGTTGCTTGTTTTGTGCACCAACCACCAAGTCAAATTCCTTGTACTGTCCTCAAAACTGTACATGGCAAATAAAACATTTCTGATTCTGATATTTAGTTTTAAGTTACTCACGACCACCAACCCTTCCTCCTCCCTCTCTGCTTCTTTTCAGTGTGTATGACCAATTGTCCGACACTGATCGTGACTGTAGGACTTCCTGCCAGAGGAAAGACCTACATCTCAAAGAAACTGACTCGCTACCTTAACTGGATTGGAGTTCCCACTCGAGGTAAGATGGAGAAATGGTGCTTTGGGAAAAAAAGAGGAGACATTTATCAAATTTAAAATTGTTTTTTACTAAATATATATATTTAGTAAATAGGTCAAGAATCAAAAAACAAAACAACAATAAAAACAAAAAAAGTGGGGGGAAGCAATCGTTAAAAAGAAATACATAAAAGGAAATTTTAAGTTTTTAATTAGTTTATTGTAACCCCACCAGAGTTCAACGTTGGACAATACCGGAGAGACTGTATGAAGATCTACAAATCCTTTGAATTCTTCAAGCCAGATAATGAGGAGGGGCTGAGGATCAGAAGGTAAAATATTGTGTGCTTATGCTGCTTTGTGACGGCTTTGTGACATTTGTGTGTGTGTGTGTGTGTTTGCTCGTCACAGACAGTGTGCGTCAGCAGCGTTGAACGATGTGCGACAGTACCTCACAGAGGAAGGTCAAGTCGCCGTGAGTACTTCTGTTCAAAGAGCAACGTGTTGTACAAATGTTAGCATCCAGCGCTAACGTGTGTGTGTGTGTGTGTGTGTGTGTGTGTGTGTCAGGTGTTTGATGCCACAAACACCACCAGAGAGCGAAGGGAAACCATCCTGCAGTTTGCGGAGCAGAACGGATTCAAGGTAACCTGTTGAGTTTAAGGCCTGTGTTGCTAACGCTGTTAGCGACAGCGCTGAGCAGGGTTGGTGTTAATTATATTTGTAATTGTGTATTTGGTAATTAATTACATTTATGGCGGAATTGTAATTTTAAAAGTCTGTTGCTCTCGTAATTGTAATTTAATTGTAATTGAGTTTAGATAATTGACTTTGTAATTGTAATTGCCATGAAAATTCTATAGAAAATTGTCAATTTTAATTTAACGCAAAACTGGAGAACCATGTTACAATTCTATGTACAGTTGTACACATAACAAATATTAAAATATGTTTCATATCAAGCTTTCCCACATTTTACCATTTAAAAAAAATAAAATAAAAGCCTAACAAGGTAATTAATAGATAAGAAAGAAATTAGATGATAGATATTTGTTTTAATCATAAGAGATACTAACAGAAAGCTATCACAACTTTTATTAGGTTATTTATTTCAGGCTTAGTAATTGACTTTCAGGGGATTAAAAAAATATTTTAATTGGAAAATATGCTGGTCACTGTAATTTAAATTGTAATTAGACATGGGTAATTGAAAATGTAATTGACCCCAACCCTGGTGCTGAGTCGACGTTGTGGTTCTGCTTTTTTCAGGTGTTCTTTGTGGAGTCTGTGTGTGAAGACCCAGACATCATCCAGGAGAACATCGTGGTGAGTGTTGTTTAGTCATAAAACCACCTCCTTTCTACAGAGCGCTCACTCCTCTGTTGTTTGTGTGTGTTTGCAGCAAGTGAAGCTCGGCAGCCCTGACTACACTAACTGTGACTCTGAGGAAGCAGTGGAAGATTTCATGAAGAGGATCAAGTGTTACGAAAACTCCTACGAGACACTGGATGAAGTATTGGACAGGTGAGGGACAGAGGGCTTAGAAAATCACTTCAGTAGACCTTCTAAGAATTAACGTCTGTTTTAGCTAACGTTGTTACACATTAGACCATCCGTTTTATGTCGGAAAGTTGTGTGTAAATGTTTGATATTGTCCCAACATTTGTCAGTGAGTGGTTTCAAGAAGTGAACTCTGTCATATTACATCATATTTTGTGTGAGAATTGACATCTTAGCCTTGTAGCCATAAACTTGTTTATGCTGAAATACAGCGTGTAAATGCATGTGAGGATATATTCCCAGTCATATAGTAATATCCGCTTGATTTTGTTTAGAAAAATAAATAATAAATAATTATATTTATATTATATAATATTGCTATTTCCGTTTCAGGAAGTGATTTCCTTTTTAAATAGGTAATATTCTCACAGGCATTTTTGTGTTTGTTTACCTGTTGTAGCTTTATAGGATTACATCAAACTGGATTTCGACTAAATCTAAAGCAAAAATTCTGGAGGGGAGCCAGATTAATATACAGAGTTGGGGTTAATTACATTTTTCAATTACAATTATGTCTTCAATCGTTCATTTTCAATTACAACTCAGTTGCTATTACGGTGGCCGACAAGGCAAATACGTATTTGGCAATTTAAAAAAAAATTGGCAAATAGAATTGTTGGTGTGAAAGACATCTTATGTGTATTTAGTTTTTGATTAATGTCCTTTTATGTTGTTCTTGTTACTAATTAAATTGAAAGTAATAATGCAGGAGAAGCAAAAGACTGACCGTGACCTTAAATATGACCTTGAGCGAAGGTAAAGGTCACACATTGAAAGGAAATGTTGTTCAATGGTACCAGTCTGAGCACTGTATCTCAATTTGTGGCGAAGTTATAGGGAAAAAAAAATACTATTATTATTGATGTTTTTTGTGACTTCATGAACTTTGACCCCTACCAATATTTTCACTGGTAGGTCGTACAGCTTTGGTCCAATTAAATCAAATACTCCACTTGAGATGAGCTTTTCATAAATGTAAGCATCAAACTTGTTTGATAAATATTCATGGAGATATGGAAAATTTTGGTTTTTGACACATGACGCGACCTTAACCTTGACATTTTGGCTCCAAAAAAGGTCAACAAATCATCCTTAACATTGCCCTTATTAGATGACATACTGTACGTGTCATTAGTGCTGCATTAATAGCCTAAGAGGAGTTCTATGACAAAGGAGTTGCAGAAGAAAAATAATAACTCCAGTAAGAATATTTTTTTCCCCGTGAAAGTCAATTACAATTATGTTCACAATTACTAAAGTTCAATTACTAAACTTTTAATAAATATATATTTCTATTCTATAGCTCATTTTGTAATAAAATACTTGATTTAGGAGTCGCTGCTTTTACTACTTTTTAGAACAGCATGAAAAACACAGTTTGATGGATTACTGATAACAAGATAGACTCCAAAACTTACTCACATGTGCTGTCCCTTATAGGAGTAAAAGCCAAAAGTGACACATATTGTGCAGCTCTTTGTTAATAAATGTGCCTGTGTGGCATTTTGCATCAGCAAATTTAACCTAGAATTGTTAATTCTGGTCAGACATTATTGAGCTAAAAATATTGAGATTTGAACTTTGAAGGACTGACTCCATCATCTTTCAGAAAAGTCCCAACATGTAGCTAATCTGTTCTAAACCGTTAGAATGAACTGATCACAGGTCTTCTCCTGCTCTCCTCTCAGGGATCTGTCTTACATTAAGATCATGGACGTGGGTCAGCGCTACCTGGTCAACAGAGTGCTGGACCACATCCAGAGCCGGATAGTTTACTACCTCATGAACATCCACATCACCCCACGCTCCATCTACCTGTGTCGCCATGGGGAGAGCGAGCTCAACGTCAAGGGACGGATAGGAGGAGACTCGGGCCTCACGGCCGGGGGGAAAGAGGTGGGACTGACTTCCTGCTGCAGGACGATCAGCGTTAGTTTAACCCTAACTGTAATTACTTTTCCTTTTGTGTTTAGTTTGCGAAGAAACTGACCCAGTTCATCCAGGCCCAGAGAATCATTGACCTGAAGGTGTGGACCAGTCAGATGAAGAGAACCATCCAGACCGCAGAGGCGCTCCATGTGCCGTACGAACAGTGGAAGGTCCTCAACGAGATCGATGCAGTGAGTGTTCTCTAAACTCTAAATCTTTAGGTGTGAAGTAGTGCTGTGCGATATGGATACAATTTTATATCAAGATATAGATAGATATATACCCTGATAATGATTTATATCCCCATATAGTATTTTTTTCTTAAAATTACATGAAATGAATGGAAAATTGCAATTTTTTTTTTCAAAATAAACTAAAAACAAAAATATGCCAAAATAAATGGCACTTCTCCTTTAAAAATCTTCTCAATGAAGGAAGTTTTGTGACTTTTGCTACATATACTGTGGTCACGTGTTCAGATTTGTAAATTTGTATGTGGAAATGCCACCAGGGGGCACAAAAAACAACAATTATGGCCACTAGCAGCGTTCTATTTTCTGCATCTTTGTGGTGCTAAGCTAAACACTTGATGCTCATGCTGGAGCACGGCCTGGCCAGTGTTAAATGATACAGAATTAGGCTGAGATCTGACCAGCCCATTCTAGTGGTTGAAACAATTTCAACATTAAAGGGGACATTTTATGAAAAACCCACCTTTGCTGTGTTTTTGAACACATATGAGGTAACTTCAGTGTCCACCGGCACACAGAATGTGAAATAAATCTGTCCAGTCCTTTGTTTGTGGTGCAAACAGAGAAAACGAGTTGAATCGGGCTTTGCTTCGAACTCCAGCTGCTGAAGACACAAGAAGGAAGTGGCTGGATTTCATTTTTAATGGCAATTTCTCCTCCGTAGTTGGGAAATACTTGTTAGCTTGTGCCAATCACTTCGACCCCGACTGTTTCCATAACCTCATAACTCGTTTCGGGACACCCCGCGGAACAGAGGGGTTGGAGGAGGGGGAAAACGGAGCGCTCTGAAAGAGCTGTTTTGTACAGGGTCTTAAACCTCCCCATTTGCGTGATTCATGTTATGTTTTGACCAAATCCAGCACAGATATGTCATTTAGACCACAGGGAGCAGTTTTAAAAGGTGAAAAATTTGTATGATCGTCCCCTTTAATGTGCCCAAATTTGCACTTCCAGTTATGAATTAAACAAAATATGGAAGACATCTAAGCATAATAATTTTTGCTTAATTTTTTACCAATTTCTATTTAAAATGTAGAGTTCTTTCAACAACAACTTACAACTGAATTATTTAGTAATTCAGGTAAATCACTTTCTCTTGCGGGACAAATCGGATGCTCTGGAGGCCCCGGGCCTTGAGTTTGACACATGCGATAGAGGATTATATCGTACATTAGACATTTTTATATCGCATTTTTATATATGTCCTTTTAGGATATATATTTATATCGCACAGCTTGAGTGTGGAGTAAACGTGTGTGTGATGTGTTTTCAGGGTGTGTGTGAGGAGATGATGTACGAGGAGATCCAGGACCATTACCCCCTGGAGTTTGCCTTGAGGGACCAGGACAAGTACCGATACCGCTACCCAAAAGGAGAGGTCAGTGAAGAGGGTCCTTTTTTTAAATTGATTTTAATCATTGGTTATGTAACTACAAACGCACCCTGAGCCAGATGGCTGCTAGCCACAGATGCTACGCTCATTAGCGCAGCTTCTCAGACAGATTTGTCTTAACACCAGATGAGAGTAAACAAAGACTTTAGTCACGTTAAAGCGCGCTAACAGGCCCGTTATTGTGAAGGATCAAAGCCTGCTGGTCTGTTCCCACCTTTGCTTCATCCCATTAGCGGCCCATTAGTCTCACAGGAGAGGATGGATGTTGGCATTAGCCGGTGTCTGCTGCATGCTGTGTTCTATCAGAGCAGTGGTTCCCAACTCTTCACAGTCCCCTACCCCTTCAGACATTTAATTTGAAGCCATGTACCCCCTACTCCTGCACACGTTAAAAACATATTAATATAATGTCATACACAATGTAGCCCTACAGAAAAATTTGTCTCGGAATTTTACCTATCCTGTTATGGAATATTATATAATGAAAAAATTACAATAATCTATAAGCACACATGAAAACATCTTTTTCAGAATTATCATTTGTTCACTTTATTTATTTATTTAATTAATTAATTAGCCTACTGGCATTTTCAATAATTAACCAATCAATTTTTTGGAGAAAAATAAATCTACCAAACATTTGTTGATTGAACAATATCAGTAATGCAACATATTAATTAGTGATGCACTGAAATTCCGGCCAACAAATGTTCTTTTCTCACCAAAAAAAAAAAAGCAGACCGAAACGGGATGTTTTGTTAATTTGACTCTCGTTTAGAAGCCCATTCAGTTATCGGCCTGTACAATATTATTTAATGTATGAGTGGTGAGTTAAACATTTTATTTTATATTGTGCAATGTTGGACTGTCATATTTTTAATTGATTCATTCTTTGAAGCATTAATATTAGATAATAAAATTGGAATGTTTTAATTTAGTGAGGTTAGTACACATTCAGAGCCATAAATGCAATCGGACTAATAATTTGCATTATCATTTTTTTAAGTTTTCTGTTTTGATTTTTAATTTTTTTTTTTTTTTGTTTTGACCAAGAATTTTAATTTCAGTGCATCCCTAATATTAATCACCCTGAAACTGCGAAATACAACTTGTTACATCTTCATTGAGAAGGGTGAGGTTGAGAGGATGAACAGAACTCTAATGTTTGGCTGTAGGGTTGTAACGATTAATCGTAAGGCAGTTAAAAATTGTATCACGAGTCATATCGATTTTCTGAAAATTGAATCGCAGTACTTTTTTTAAACGCTATATATTTATCCTTCTCTTGTCCAAATGCTGAGGCGGCTGGCGGAATCTGCTACTGCTTTCTTTCTGGCCGCCTTCTACTCTTAAACATGTTCATAAATGATTCCTCACCCCTTTAGCGCCGAAAGAATATCTCTAATATTATGTGAATATCTGTAAAAGTCACATTTTTCTATTAGCTCTGTCTGCTAGCATAGCATCTCTTCTTCACTATTAGAATAGCTGTATCCCAACTGACCACTGGGTTACCAGCGCCCTCTGCTGGTCCAAACAAATATCTGACATAAATACAGTGCAGACTGGTCCAATTGTTAAGGCACAAAATACATTTTCAGTTGCACTTTTAAAAAGAAAAAGAACTAATATGCAGTTTTGCATTGTTTACTATAGAACCAGAATTTAAATTAATAGGCTTCTTCTTCATTTGTATTATTCCTTTATTTATTTCATTCAAGCTTTATTTTTAGTTAAATTGCATTGTTTTGAAAAGTTTATCAAGGGATTCTTTTGATAATGAAATAAAAGGAAAATAGTACAGTATTACTAATATAATACAATATTTTTCAATCATTTGTCTACAGTCCCATTTTGTAAAATAAATCATGAGAGAATCGTATCGTGAATCGTATCGGGAGTTGAGTGAATCGTTACATCCCTATTTGGCTGAATTTCATATTTGCATTTTTTTATGAGATTGTTTCTCTATGTGAGGCTGTATGAGGGGGCTCTGCATCTACTGTCCATTGCCATGCTAGTATAGCTCAGCTAGCCACATGTAGGGTTGCAAACATCTTTGTCCACTGTACACCTTCAATATTATATTTCTGTGGGCTGACTAGTGCTAACAGTTCTTGTGGAAGACTACTGACTACTGGTCATTTATATTTTAGTTTCCAATGTTCTCACACTGTTTTTAATTTGTATACACATACCCCCTATGACAATTTGTATACCCCACTTTGGGAACTTAGGCTCTATCAGTTTGAATTGCTTTGTTTTAAACTCCCTCGCTCTCCCTCAGTCCTACGAGGACCTGGTCCAGCGGTTGGAGCCGGTCATCATGGAGCTGGAGCGGCAGGAGAACGTTCTGGTCATCTGTCACCAGGCTGTCATGCGGTGCCTGCTAGCATACTTCCTCGACAAGACAGCAGGTCAGTCCATATGTACAAGGAATAGATCCAATGTTGTTCACCTGAACCTGAAGCTAACAGGCAGACTGGGTTGATTTAATGTTGATTTCCATCTTTGCTTTATTTAAAACCCTGCACATCCTGCGTGTGATGTTTGCAAACACCAAGATCTACATCAACAGCATCACAACTTAATTCCATCAAGCTCATTTTGTCTTCCTTTTTGGAATAATAGGTTTCATTTATTCAGACAACTTTTTTCAGGAAATGTTCTTTCATCTCCTTTCAACATGTTTTGGCTGTCAACTGTCAGTCTTCTTCAGAGGTATCTGCTTGTTACTTTTAATGTGTCCTTCTGAGGACACATCAAAGCAATCTTAAAACATATCAAGCTAACCTTATGAGGACACATCAAAGTAACCTTATGACACATCAAAGTAACTTATGACACATCAAAGCAATCTCATGACACGTCAAAGTGTCCTTATGAGGACACATCAAAACAATCAGCAAACGCCTTTTAGGAAGACTGGCAGTTGAAACATGTCAGGAGATCAAAGTAAATTTGCTGCAAAACTTTTTCTGAATAAATGAAATATAACTTTGTTGTAATAAATTAAATTTCTTTCACTGAGAGATAAAGCTGACATGTCGCCCTCTTGTGGTCATTTGAAAATTCTTCAGTCAGAGCAGAGGGTAATCATTTTTTTACTTATTGGACAGCCATTTACTGATTTCTATAACCGCTTGGCTAGTGTGAGACGAGTTGTATCAACCTGCAGAAGTCTGCAGTTGATTAGACCACTTCCATTTAAAGGTACCTATGCTAGTCATGTTTAAACAGGATTCCCGCAGATCCTTAAAAAGTCTTAAAAAGCCTTAAATTCATGAAAATAAAATTAAAATAAGGCCTTATTTGTCATTAAAATGTCTAAAATCAATGTTTCAAAGTCTTAAATTTTATCACATAATAAGTATGATTTTATGGTTGTGATTAGTCTCACTTTTCAAAATAAATGGTAATATTTGTTTTTAGGAATACTGTATATATAATTTACTGTAACATTGTGCAATCATGACAGCGGAACCAACTACAAAACAGAACAGTGACGTGGTTGCGGCGGGACTCTATGCAGATGCGCGTTCTGATTGTAGCAACTTTTTACAAAATGGGGAAATGTAAATTTAAGGAAAATTGTGCTTATTTTGTGACGTACTTTTTTGCATGATTTTTAAACTACAATTCATAGGGATCAGCTGTGATGTCAAGTTGTTGATCTTGGTCCCACCTGATTTCTGATTTTCCGCTCTATTCTGGAGATCTTTTCCCCATATTTTGTCGAGTATTGCTTTATTTATGAGCTCTTTCTGATGTGTATGAAGCTGTAATTGTGAGCTCTTGTTGTGAATCGGAGCAGCCACAGCCGGCAGTCAGCTGAACTGTTTACATACGTGACGTAACGGAGATCGCTCTACACGACTCCAGGGAGTAGGAGAGAGAGACAGAGATTGACAATTAAAATCTGTTAGAGAAGTGCACTTCACTAATGCTACATCATGATGTCACTACGAGCGTCTGGGGTGGACATATTGACCACCACCATGTAAAGAAAGTTACCAGACTAAGTTTCTAGTACTAGATATGATCTGTGATAGAGGTGGCAGGTAAAATCTACTACAGATACTCTTTAAAACTCCACCAAAAGGAGGAGAAATCTGTTCAAAATAAGAAGGATTTCCTCTTTTCTTTTAGCTTTTTAAGTTTCATTCATAAACAGTTAGAACTGTTGAAGTATAAGGTTCAATAAAGCTGTCTTGGTAGTAATAATTACTCTTTAGTCAATGTTTGCACATGTATTACTGTAAGTTAAGTCTATATGTCATAGACACTAATCCAGTTTACCAGCTTTTTGTCTCTTTAAAGAGAAAATCCTACTTGATTATTTAATTACAAAGTTGTTCCTCCCTTATTATGTGAATACTTTCCCATGCCTTCACTGCCCTGTTGAAGTCATACTGGTCAGACTGGATTCAGTTTGGCCTAAAACCAGTTGTGTACCAACCCATTTAGAAACATTGTGATGTGCTCAAAATAAAGCTTTTCTGTTTTCTTTGAGTTGATTCATGACGTGTTTTAATTTGTATTTATTTCTGTGTCCACATACAGAGGAGCTGCCGTACCTGAAGTGCCCACTACACACTGTGCTGAAACTCACCCCAGTGGCCTACGGTAAGACTGCGCTGTGTGCTAATGGTGGATAAATAATGTGCATGTGACTCCTCTGATCACCTCACACTGTGTTCACTGCCCTCAGGCTGCAAAGTGGAGTCAATCAGCCTGAACGTGGACGCAGTCGACACACACCGAGAGCGACCAGAGGTGGGTGGAAACACACACACGCGCACATATTAAACAAACTATACTGACACACAGACAGAAAAAGGTTCTTACTCACCTTTTCTTTCACTTTGGTTTATCTGAGTGGTTTTTAGAAAGTGTTCTAACAAAAGGTCTAATGCTCTCATTGCTGCATTTTTCCCCACTCTCTGTTGTAGATTAGGGTGTCCCGATCCGATATCGGAAATTGGTCTGATATCAGTATAAACCTTTTTTTTTTTTTTTTTTTTAAAGGATCTGACTGTATCTAAAAAATCTGATACAAGCAGTCCATTCCAGACTCTGCCATAGCACTTCTAGAACTAAAAACTAATAGTAAAAAATAACTGAAGTTAACTTGATTTGTTATTTTTTACATGAATTATAATTAGTTTTTAGGTTGTTTTTTAGGGTCTTTTTTTTCTTCATTTTTTCTATTGTATTGTGTAATATTTGTATGTTGAAGTCTGACTTTTGGTAAAATTGTACTATTAGTATTGGATTTATCAACCCTGCGATGGACTAGGTGTACCACCGCCCAGTACCCAATGAGAGCTGGAGATTGGCACCGGCAGACCCCCGCGGCCCTGACAAACAGGAATAAGTGGGTCTGAAAATGGATGGATGGATTTATCGATCTCTTCACATGTTTCGACTGCCAACTGTCAGTTTCCTCAGAGGCGTCTGAAGAGAGACTCTCTTCTCCAGAGACCATCGGGCGACAGGGAGAAAGAACTCACAAGAACACATCAAAGCGATCAGCAGATGCCTCTGTGGAAGACTGACAGTCGAAACATGTCAGGAGATCAAAGTACATTTCTTGAAAATAATTCTGTCTGAATAAATGAAACCTTTACATATTAAATCTTTCATTCATTCATTACTTATTATAGAGTGTGGAAACAGAGAACATAGTCCACATTTCTTTAACCAATGGGTTACAGACATTTTAATAGTAAACATTAGAATATTCTACAACTGAAACTATACTTGAATAAAATACATTTAAAAAGCAATTGAAGACACTGAAAAAAAGTTTGTCTGAACCAATGAAACCATAATATATTATTTCAAAAAGAAGACGAAACAAACCTGGGGGCATTAGATTAGTATGTAGGATTCATGCTGGATCGGGACACCCCTAGTTTTAGATACATTTGTGTTTGGTCTGATCCTGAAAGAGATTTTTATTCTGGTGATTGTCCGTCACTAAAAAAAACATCTCATGCTTTGTTTTGATTCCTCCTCTTTGTCTCCTTATCGAACAGAATGTAGACGTGTCGCGGATGTCAGACGAGGCTTTGCTAACAGTGCCATCTCACCAATGAGGCCCTCGCACCACTCTTTACGCTCTTTGTTACACACTCTGAGCCCTTCAGACGCACAATAATACTTCACCGCACCGTTTTTAGTTTTTTGTGATTTTGCTTTTTCATTTATGTTTTTTAGCTGATTACATCTTAAGACATGGTGATTGTTGACTGGAATCCAGTTTCTAATAATCGATTATTAATCCTGTAATGGATCTTGTCGTCCACATTCTCCCATTTTTGGAGAATGAATTAAAAGCTGATGAAGGTGTGTTAACGCTGATGCTGGAAACTCTCACTGTGAAGAAGTCACTCTTTTAATCTCAAATAATGGATGACAGTTTTATTTTTGTAATGCACATCTTGTTTGTTGAACTGATTTAATAGTGTTTACTCATAGTTATTGTTGTTACACTTTTACAGCATTCCAGAGTCAAACTGTGCTTTTTTAACGGAATCCTCTAACATAAAAATGCCATCTGTGTACTTTTTTTGTTTGATCTTGTCCGAAGTCCATGAACCTGTGATTACTGTACGTTTGTGAAGATTTCAACAATCTATGAAGTTTATCTGTTCACTTTCTGTAAATAAACTCCACTCTAACAGTCAATGAATCCTTACCACACTCTTTTTTTTTTTTACTTTCTGCCATTTGAAAAACAATGGCTCTGCTTTTGTCCTCTGTATCTTAACATCAGAGGCTGATTGCGGTGCTCACTTCCTGCCACACATACCAGTGCCTCACATTCATTAACATTCAGTTTCCAACTGGGACGAAGGAATAACTGCATTCATTCATTCAGGCCTTGAACAGCTCACCCATTGTAGCTCACGCTTCATTGCATTTCACACAAAGCCTCTATTTGTTTTAATGTTGACACTTTATTTGAATATCAATATTATTTTGGAAGGCAAACAGCTGCACAATCATTAAACATGGGACGTCATTTTAAACTGTCCTTTGTTCCAAAAGATGGTAGTCACATGAGTGGCGTGGGAGCTGTGTCTTAGATATGGGAAGGATGTAAATTTGGGATGCACATCAGTTGTGTTCCTTTTAATCAGGGGGTGTTTTGGCCTTTTTAACATTAGACACCCTCATCAAAGGTGGCCAGCTACAGGGTGATCAAGCATGAGCTTGCATCCCATAACTGTTTTCCACTCTGTCCTATCTGCAGCTTTAGGCCACCTTGGCTCAGGTGGTAGAGGGGTTGTCTTCTGATTGAGAGGTCGGGGGTTTGATCCCAGTCTTTACCTGTCTATGTGTCCTTGGGCAAGACACTGAACCCAGTCCTATTGCTGTGTGAGGGAAATGAGCTATATAAATTGATTCCATTTACCAAGTGTCTTCTCTTTGATCTCTTCCTTTGATGTTCTCTGTGGCTGGGTGGAGTCCTTCACCAGGCATTTCTGAAGTTGTACCAACCTCTTTAGAAACATGGGTGCTGATGCTCTGAAAACTGTGGTTTTGTTCTCGTCGCTGTGCTTCAATCGACTAATTTGGCTGGTTGCTTAGTAAGAAGTACTGATCAATGCAACTCCCTTGCCGTTCAAACATCGTCCCTTTCCTTGGTGGATTCTCAGCCCCTCTAAGTGTTGATATTTCTTCAGCCACTGGTGCACATCTGTCCCATGCCCAATCATGAGCAGCCTGGGTGTTTTATTGGCACAGCCCACAGGACTATGTAAGGCAGGGGGAGTGTCCTCTTCCCTGAGTCAAGCCTAAAGCTGAGCGCATACCTCGACCCAGGGGTGGACTGGGACAAAAATTCAGCCCTGGCATTTTCAATTCAGATCAGCCCACGATCGACAGACACCACGTAAAATCGTCATTAAGTCAGCGATGCATAATTAGTGGCTCTCAATTTTAATTATTATTCACCCAGAAAACCTTAAAAGGGGGAAACTTTTTAACCCCTTTTTCCAACTTCCCCCCATTTTTAAAAGGTTCTGACACTTTTTTTTTTTTACTTTAGCGACCTTTTGCCAATAAAGATCTTTTTTCCCCTTTTTTTGTTGAGTTTTGCAAGTTCTTTTTGACATTTTGATCCAATTTGTCCTTTCTTTGATTTTTTTTGGCCACTTTTAATCCAAATAAGCTACATTTTTCCCAATAATTACCACTTGGTTTTTTTCCCTACATTTTGCCCTTTATCGCTTATATTTGCCACATTTTGCCTATGTAAGCTACCTTTTTTCATACATGCCAACTGGTTTCTCTTTATTTGCCCATTTTTTTGGCCACTCTTAACTGTTTTTGGGCCATTTTAGTCACATTACACTTTTTTTTGCCATGTTTTGGCCACTTTTGGACCTTTTTTGGCCACCTGATAACATGTTCCACTCGCTCGTACAAAAATAACCCAAAAACCTAGCTGACTGGACCAGCCCACTTTGGATCAACCGCCCACCGGGATGATGTCCGGTATGCCAGGTGGCCAGTTCACCCCAGCCATGTATAAGCCTTATATCAATCTGAAGTTTCAACATTTAAAGAGAACTGCATCATATGTTAAGGTTTCATTTATTCGGACAATTTCTTTCTCTGGGAAATTTGATCTGACATGTTTTGGCTGCCAACTGTCAGTCTTCCTCAGAGGCATCAAGTGATTGCTTTGATGTATCCCTATAAGTTATTTCATAAGGAAAGCATCTACTGCTCACTTTGATGTGTCCTTATGAGTTCTTCCTTAAAATGTTCCCTCATTCTTGTTGACGTTAAAGCTCCGCCTCCTGATCTCGTTGGCTTAGTTCAAAGCTTTGACGCTTTCCTTGTGAAAGAACTCTCATCAAAACAATCACTGGATGCCTCTGAGTAAGACTGGCAGTTGGCAGTCGAAACATGTCAGGAGATCACAGTAGATTTCCTGGAGAAAATGTCTGAATAAATGAAACCTTAGATATATTATTTCAAAAAAGAAGACAAAATTAATCTGATGGAATTATTACGCGTATCACACGCAGGGTTTAGAAAAATGTATAAAAATAGAAAATCATTTGATCTTGGAGCAGAGAAAACAGGAGCGATGTGATTAGTAAATAAAAATTGAGAACTAAGCTTGTGACGTGTGCTGCGTTACTTCTTTCTTCCAGGTTGTGAACATCAACCGTACGACTAAAGATGCTCTACAGACGGTTCCTGCTCACTTCTGAGGAACTCAAACACTGATGGAGTCACTGCCTGCTCCTGATTCTTATCCTCCACATCTGTGTGTGTTCTTATTTAAAGGCTGGACTGTTGTCTTATTTATGAATCAAATCGTTACTTTTGTGAATCCTTATGTGCTTAACTGTGTTTATTATTATGCAGGTCACTGTAATGTACTTTAGAGTTTTAAATTATGATTCTTCTGCTGCATGTGACTTGTTACTGCGTTGTGCAGATTGTAGCTTCCAACCTGGAAATGAAGTTGTACTTTTTTGTAAACCAATGAAAGAGGAACAAAATTGTCTAACGAAGATCAAAAATGTAACTTCATTTGTTCACACTTGGTTACATTTATATTGTGTATTTAAAATATCTGTCGAGATCGATGTCTTATCAGAAAGGATTGTACTCAGATGTTTTAGTGAAATACCAGCACAGCTGTAACACATTTAAGAAAATGTAAGCCCAACGTCACAAAAAATAAAAATGTTATTTTATCAAACGGTAATCTTTTTTACATTATGTACACATACACATTCTGATGTGTAGTTTTCAGCCTTTTTTCCAATGAAATTCTAAAATACATTTTTAAATAATATGGTGTGGTTTTATTTATCCTGACCACTTTTTTTTCAGGAAATGTCCTTTGATCTCCTAACATGTTTCAACTGGTAGTTTTCTTCAGAGGCGTCTGCTGATCACTTTGCTGTGTCATTGAATTTCGAGTGATAATTCCAGACTGCCGTGAGACAGGTTAGTTTTACCCTACTGATGATTTGTTGTTGCAATAGTAACCCTGTCATTTTGTCTTATTTTGGAATAATTTAAGGTTTTTCAGTAAATTCACTTTTGATCTACTGTCAGTCTTCTTCAGTGGTGTCTGCTGTACGCTTTGTGTCTTTGACTTCCACATAGAAATTCAAGCAAGTTATTCAAAAAGAAGACAAAATGACCTTAGTGGAATTACTAAGCTGAAGTCAAAAACACATCAAAGCGATCAACAGATGCTTTTGAAAGAGACTGGCAGTTGATGGTCGAAACATGTCAGGGCATCAAAGTAAACTTCCTGCAAAAATGTTGCCTGAATAAATAAAACTTTATTATATTAAAAAATCTATTTAGAATCCAGCAATGTTTCAACTGTCAGTCTTCTTCCGAGGTGTCTGGTGATCACTTTGATGTGTCCTTGACTTCCACATAGTAATTCCAGCAGGTTACTAAAAAAAAAAAAAAATGACAAAATGAACATGCTGGAATTACTGTGTCAAGGACACATCAAAGCGATCAGCAGACGCCTTTGAAGAAGACTGGCAGTTGACGGTCAAAAAAAGTCAAGAAATCAATGTAAATTCTCTGAAAAAATTAAACCTTTACATATTCAAAAAGGAGAACAAATGAACTTGCTGGAATTATTCCGCGGAAGTCAAAGACACAAAGCGAACGTCTGAATAAGACTGGCAGTTGACAGTCGAAACGTGTCAAGAGATCAAAATAAATTCCGTTAAAAACAGCGGTCTGATTAAATGAATCTTAACATATTAGATAATAGTTGCTACAGAAACAGAAATAAACAGACTAGAAACAATGGACTTTATTAATTTTCCCTATTATGGTCCCACATTATTTTAGTGGCTTCTTGTTTTCATTTAATGCCACAGAACAAAATATCCTGAACAGAGAAAATTTGGAGACTTTTTTTGGGACATGACAGGACGTACAGACAAAAATACAAACACCTGGTGGTTTTCTTTGCATCAGCCCGTCCTCTGGGCCCCTGTACTCATGACTATCAACTGGATCAATACTTTAAGGACCCGCCTTTGTTTGGGGATTTGTTCTACGGGATTGAAACTGGTAAATATTCCATTATATACAGTCATAGATATTCATGAGTACAAGGAAATACGAGGCAGATGCAAAGAGTAGTCGTGATCCTCATGTTGGTGCTGCTTGGCTCTTTGGTCCTGGTGTTTGGGCCTTTTCGAGCGTCCCTCAGGGGACAAAGACAAATACAGCACTGCCCTCAGAACTGTGGAGACAAGAGGACATCGTCAATTCATTCGATTGAGACATTTCACTTTACGAGCACAAAAACACGTCTTACATTCTTCAGGAATTCTTCTGCGACGATTCGAGCCCTGGCATTAACGCTAAGCTTCATCTCGCTTATTTCCTTGTCGATCTCCTCCATGAAATGGATGACGAAGTCCACCAGCTTGTGTTTGTACATCTGCTCCGTGTGGAAGTTGGTGATCAAAAAACTAATGTCATAGCCCTAAGGAAAGAATGAGGAGGAGAAGGTTCAATGAGGCTAATCAGCAAGATGGGACAAAGTTTTATAGCATTTATCAACAGAGGTGAAAGTAATCGGGGTTCTCGCGAGCGCTGTTGAGCGTAGGGGACCCCGACATTGTAATTTTGTTAAATTAATCACCTACGAAGCAATGGTGCCCCTATGCTCCATTTTCAGCAACATAGGGGGGAATTCTATGTTGTGTTTCTTTTTTTTAAATCGATACCGTCATAATAATTGTTGCACACTTGGACACAAGAGGGACTCCCAGGTGTGCACGGTTTGTTTTAAGTCTTTAATCTGCATAACCGAGAAACACATACATCAGCCACATCTATTTAATGTCGGCGATTTACCAGAGGACCCCTGCCACCACTTAGCTGCCCCCGATGCTGCCTGTCTGCATCCTCTGCTAGCACCATAAACAGTTCTTCAACCAGACGTAGCATGTAGTGGCACATGAAGCTGCTTGTCATGATTCTAACTCACAACGGATCATTCTACATGTGTGCGCACTAGTGATGTAACAATTAATCGTAAGGCAGCTAAAAATCGATTCATAGGTATCACAGTTCACATCGATGCTGTGAAAATTGAATCGCAGTACTTTTTTAAACAGCAGAGGGCGCTATCCAGAAGTGTTGGCGGTGGAAGAAATCTAATACTTTCTTTCTGGCTGCCTTCTACTCTTAAACATATTCATAAATGATTCCTTACCCCTTTAGCACTGAAATAATATCTGTAATATTACATGAATATCTACAAAAGTCACGTTTTTCTATTAGCTCTGTCTGCTAGCATAGCATCTCTTCTTCACTGCAAGATAACTGCATGCCAACCGACCACTGGGTTACCAGCGCCCTCTGCTGGTTCAAACAAATATCTGACATAAATACAGTGCAGACCGGTCCAATTGTTAAGGCACAAAATACATTTTCAGTTGCACTTTTAAAAAGAAAAACTATTATGTAGTTTTGCATTGTTTACTATAGAACCAGAATTTAAATTTATTTCATTCAAGATTTATTTTTAGTTAAATTGCATTGTTTTGAATAGTTTATCAAGGTATTCTTTTGACAATGAAAAATAAAGAGTACAGTATTTTTCCAAAAAAATAAAGGAATATTTTTCAGTCATTTATGTACAGTCCCATTTTGTAAAAAAAATCGTATCGTGAACCCAGTGTTGTGAATCGAATCGTATCGGGAGTTGAGTGAATCGTTACATCCCTAGCGCGCACGCACGGATGTGAATACCATCTGATTGAAATGTGTTCGGGCTTAAAGAGACATTGGCTTCATTCAGGTCGGATGGGTTTGGGTTGTGTTCTCTCCGGCCGGATCTTCTTCTTTTGGCCTGATTAAAGCTCTACTGTGTCCATCCACCGTGTGTGCGCTAGGCTTTGGCATTAATACCATATACTGCGGGGTCATAAATACCAACGGTATTCAATTTACAAAACACACACACACACCAGAGAGAGTGAGAACAGACGTGTGTAAACCAAGAGAAGCTTATTCAACAGCCCCCTCTGTGTGTGCTTGTGGTGGGGAGGAGCTGACGGCAGCAACAGTGATCGGGACAGTAACTACAGTGTCACAAACATTCATGTCAGAGTCTCTAAAACACCAGAAAAATCTCCAATAATAGAAGATAAAGTCCATACATTTGTCACTAGTCTATAATGATAAAAAAAAAAAAGTCATTAAGAGCTTTCAGAAAATATACCAGTAAGGGAGGTTGAGTTTTGGTTTAAAAATTAAGCAGAGAAATGATTCTAGGAATTGTAGCTTTAACTCCCTGAATAAGCCCACATTCTGTGTGAACTCATCCTTTAGCGACTCCCTAAGTTAATCATTTAAACCGTAAAAGCAGTGCTGTTAATGATAAGTGCTGTAAACATAAGGCCGAGGAAGAAGGAAAAGCGATCAGTCCTCTCCCCTGTCACTCGGCTTCACAGAGAGAGACACATGCGTGTGCTCGGTGTGAATGCACCCTGAGCCTTAGACTACATTCATCATCATCATCACCAATTCAACAATTGACTTTTAGCTTTAAAGTAAGGCTGGAACAAAGATTGAAACGACAATAAAAAAACAACTTCAGCTGTACTTCACTAAACGTGGGCCTCAGAGTTATAAATTCCAAAATTCTGAAAAATTCTTGGTGAGAACCCTACAACCTGATCTTAAAAATAACCTCAAAAACAATGAAAACAAAATACATTTAAAGTGAAAAATAACAAATTAAGTCAAGTTCAGTTATTATTTTTTAATGTCAGTATTTAGTTCTAGAAGGAAATTAACTTTAATAAATCCAATAAAAACAAAACATGTATTTTTTAAGTGCAAAAAAACCACTACTTTAACTTGATTATTAGCACATCCTACAATGTATCAGAGTGCTTATATTGCAGATGTGAGTGTGTGCGCCCTGCTTTAGATGTTACTGAACGTTACTTCCTTTGCAGTTAAAGCCAATAATTCATTTCCACTTTCACACTTTACCTCCACTGGTTTCCTCCTCAGAATGAAGAAGTTCTCTGCTCTCATCATCATGAAGCGCATGAACTTGTGGCAAAGAATCTTCTCAATCTCGTCCGCCTGCGCTCAGTCATACAGAAAGTAGTTTAGAACGATGACAAGACAAAGAATGAAGGGGTTCAAAGTGGTGCTGCGTTCACTGACCTGTTTGACAGCAATGCTGACTCTGACGGAATTGATGGAGCCCTCGACGAGAACTTTCTCCTTGTCGTTACGGCTGATGACCACAGGTTGAAGCAGCAGCTCCTTACTGCTCCTGTAAACATTTATCAACTACATTAGGTTCTGGCTTCAGATTTGGTGCAACTATTATTATTATTAAGTAACAGCCTTAATTAAAAAACGTCTATTCATCACTCAGAACTGCAGAAATAATAGAGATGGGCAACTGTTTACAAGATTACAATTTTGTTATTGCAGCAGAGCCACAAAAATGTGATTATCTTAACCAAGGGTCAAACAATGGACATTAATGTTAGCATTTACAATAATGAACAATCTCAGCAATAACACAGGAAACAACAAAGGATTTTGTACATCTTTTGTTGTGAATTGTGTATTTTCATTGCCATTCTGCATAATTTGTTATTTTACGCATTCGTTTTCATTTTGTGCATTTTTTTTTACACTTTTGTTGTTTTTGTGTATTTTTTGAGTATTTTTGTGCATTTACTTTAGAGCCTGCACATATATTATAAAAATTATAAATGTATCATTAGCTATAATTTTGTCCTGTTCACTGTTTGAAAATAAGTGAACACAGGAAACAACAAAGGATTTTACACATTTCTGTTGTGAATTGTGTGTAATTTATCATTATTTTGTGCATTTTTGTTGTTTTGTAAATGTTTCTGTGTATTTTTCTGTTGTGTTTGAGCTATTTTGTGTATTCTTGGAGTCATTTTGGTTGTGAATTATGTTTTTTTTGTGTTGCCCTTCTACGCAAATGTATTATTTGGTGCATTTCTGTTGCCATTTTGTGCAATGTATTGTTATTTTGTGAATTTAGGTTTTCATTTTGTGCATTTTGTACATCTTTCTGTTGTTTTTGTGATTTTTTTTTAATTTTTTATGTGGATTTACTTTGGGGGGCTGCACAAAACGAGTCAGAGCGGGTTTCCAGCAGCCCGTGTCTGATCTACAAGGCAGCAAAAATTCTTTGCAGACCCATTTCAGAGCCTTGCCTATTCTTGTAGCAGATTCTCTCCCCTCCTAGATTATCTTAAGCAAGTTTGCACAAGTCTCTGCTGGTCTGACAGCAGCTGGAGGGCAGGAGAAACTGCAGGAGGAGTGAGGAGGATGAATTGCAGGATCACTGAGACGTACCTGACTTCCACCTCTGGCTTGTTGTGACGCTCCACCACCTGTGAGGAGAAGTTCTCCAGACACAGGGCGGCCTGCAGGGTGGCCCTCACGGCGTTTAGGTAGGGGCGCAGGGTCGCTGTCTGTGTACACAGTGGATCAGTAAAGAGGAAGCTTTTAGACCCATAACACACAAACATGCACAGATCGATTACTGCTTTCATTTGTGGATGCACAACAATTTTCTCATTCATTTTCCTCATTAATCTCGTTCCAAATGCCATTATTTTTCATAGAATAGTGTTTAAAAGAACAAGAAATCAGAAGTGTCAGTCCAGTGTCTGCACACCGTGACAGGGATGTCTGTCCCCTCACTTCACCAAAGCCGGCCCCTCGCAACTAACACGGGCTATGAGCTTAAAGCTAACTAATTCTGTTAATTATCGTCAAATCCCGCGGTTGTTAAGCAAAAGAAACAATATAACTATAACCACGGACCGAGCAAGACTTACCATTTTTCAGCTGTAAAAGGCGGAAGTCCCTCAGCCACGCCTGAGACGACTCTTCCGTAAATCCTACATACTCCAGTGTGCGTTTGTTTTTACGTTAATCGCAGTCCGAGGTGGTGGGATCATTTACGGCAGAGCAAAACACACTGGTTGGCTTCACGACTCCGCCCAGGTAAGGTTCACTATAAATATATCAAGCACACCCCACGGTGTGTCCATTTTCTCTAAAAACAGGGATGACGATATTTTGACAAAACATTAACGGGGTCTTGTTAACTCGTTTTAGTACAAAAAAAGAAGTTAAAATATGGCATTAAGCACATTAAAAATATTCAATGGCTTAATAATTTTGTATTTTTATTTTATTTTTTGTTTTACAGATGTGTAGTTTTAAAGCTTCGTAAAACAATGGATCAATCTGATATTAATATCTGACGGCGTCGGTTTTCACCCTTCACCTCATAATTCCTTTGAAAAAATATTTTATGTTCCATTTGTGATATTTTCTAACAAGCTTTTTGTTTGTTGAGTCGGGTTTTGATTGTAAAGTAGCATTATTTATTTCCAAACTTGTTCTCCCGACCCCTTCTTACCACAATGGTTCCGTCCAAGATGGCGGTCATTCACTGACGGTAAATATCGCAGCTGTAAAAAGGCCAATTTCATTTTTAATTAATGCGCTCGGGCGTAAGTTATTTCACCTTATTTGGATTAAATGGGTCATCGTAAAACTGTATTGTATAATTTACTAACTTAAACCGTAACATTAGGAAAGTGTATTTTGATGTGGGGGCGGTAGAGGCCCGGTGGGCTTGGAGTGGAGGCGTGTATGTTATTACCTGTTATTTACCTTCTCTGGCCTCAGTCTGCGCAGACTCCGCCTGGTCCGGTCTGCACAGCATCATGAGTGAGCTTAAGGACTGTCCTCCGCTGAAATACTACGATTTTAAGCCCGTGGAGCATGTGAAAGTGTGTCCGCGCTACACGGCGGTGCTGGGCCGCTCAGAGGACGATGGCATCGGCATCGAGGAGCTGGACACCCTGCAGCTGGAGCTGGAGACCCTGCTGTCCTCAGCCAGCCGCCGCCTCCGAGCCCTGGAGGAGCAAAGACAGGTCAGAATAATACTCAGCCTTTATTTATCTACTGATGTATAAATGCCAGAGGTGGGAAACGTACTAGTCTTTAGTACTCAAGTAAAAGTAAAAAAAAAAAAAGGACTGCTAAAAGTACCGTATAGAAGTTGCTCATTTACTTAAAAGTAGAAAAATGTACTTAAGTAAAAAAAATAAAATAAAAATCCCCTCAGTAATAAGACAGGGTTCTTAAACCAGCAAATTCCATATATATATATATATATATACATATATATATACATACACACAGTGGGGCAAAAAAGTTATTTAGTCAGCCACCAATTGTGCAAGTTCTCCGCACTTAAAAAGATGAGAGAGGCCTTTAATTTTCATCATAGGTATACCTCAACTACGAGAGACAAAATGAGAAGAAGAAAAAAAAAGCCAGAAAAATCACATCATAGGATTTTTAATGAATTTATTTGCAAATGCTAATGGAAGGAGGTTTTCACTCAAAATTTCACCATACATGGCCCCATTCATTTTTCCCTTTACACAGATCAGTTGTCCTAGTCCCTTTGCAGAGAAACAGCCCCAAAGCATGATGTTACCACCCCCATGCTTTACAGTAGGTATGGTGTTCATTCTCCTCCAAACACGGCGTGTTGAGTTTTTACCAAAAAGTTCTATTTTGGTTTCATCTGACGATATGACATTCGCCCGGTCCTCTTCTGGATCATCCAAATGCTCTCTAGCTAACTTCAGATGGGCCCGGACATGTACTGGCTTAAGCAGGGGGACACATCTGGCACTGCAGGATTTGAGTCCCTGGCTGCGTAGTGTTACTGATGGTAACCTTTGTTTCTATGGTCCCAGCTCTCTGCACGTCATTCACTAGGTCCCCCCATGTGGTTCTGGGATTTTTGCCCACCGTTCTTGTGATCCTTTTGACCCCACGGGGTGAGATCTTGCGTGGAGCCCCAGATCAAGGGAGATCATCAGTGGTCTTGTATGTCTTCCGTTTTCTAATAATTGCTCCCACAGTTAATTTCTTCACACCAAGCTGCTTACCTATTGCCGATTCAGTCATCCCAGCCTGGTGCAGGTCTACAATTTTGTTTCTGGTGTCCTTTGACAGCTTTTTGGTCTTGGCCATAGTGGAGTTTGGAGTGTGACTGTTTGAGGTTGTGGACAGGTGTCTTTTAAGCTGATAACGAGATCAAACAGGTGCCATTAATACAGGTAACAAGTGGAGGACAGAGGAGCCTCTTAAAGAAGAAGTTACAGGTCTGTGAGAGCCAGAAATCTTGCTTGTTTGTAGGTGACGAAATACTTATTTTACCAAGGGTTTTACCAATTAATTCATTAAAAAGCCTACGATGTGATTTTCTGGATTTTTTTTCTCATTTTGTCTCTCATAGATGAGGTATACCTATGATGAAAATTACAGGCCTCTCTCATCTTTTTAAGTGGGAGTACTTGCACAATTGGTGGCTGACTAAATACTTTTTTGCCCCACTGTGTATGTGTGTATATATATATATTAAGAACTTGTCGGATACTGGTACATGGAAACAAGTGTTCTCTATTCTTTGAACACCTGGATAATTTAGCACTCAATAAATCAAATTATTAGTTAAAATTGTCAAGAAAAAAATGTGTGTGTGTGTGTGTGTGTGTGAGAAGCCATGGAGGAGATGAGAAGAGTACCACACGGTACCCAGGTAGAGAGTCACACACACACACGCACACACATCTAAAAATACGCCCTCAGCACACATAAGGCATTTCTAATAAAAATATACTAAATTAGTAAAATAAAACAAAATACTAAACAATATTTATACAAAAAGTACACAAAACTACAACAGAAATGCACAAAACTACACAAAAAAGATTAAAAAAATACACAAAATGACTCCAGAATCACACTACAACGCCAACAAAAAACAATAATTATACAAAAAAATGCACAAAAGACAACAGAAAGATACAAAAATACACAATGACTCCAAAAGACATAATTCCAGAAAAATACACCAAACAAAAAATATATATAAATGAGTTAAAAAAAAACAATACATTTATCATGAGCATGTCCCATAGAATTAAACCAGGGGAATCACACACACTATTTTACTTTTTACCCGCAAATAAATCCCTTTATAACACTACGGAGTACAGACTATGTACTTCTCTTTGTACATCCAACCTTCAAACGCATACTCATTTGGCCATAATTGACAACTCTACTTAAGCTCCTCCCACTATATGAATACATACCAAATTTGCTGGGCAGACATAAGCAGTACGGTCCGTCAACTTTACAGCGGTCCTACGGTTCACAGGAGCTGTTCATGATGTGTTAATTGCTTCTCGTCACACCATGTATACCACACAACGTTTACTACACGATGCACGACACACGATTTAGCCAAGATTTGGCCCGATCCGATTACGGGATGCACCGAAATAAATATTCTTGGCAGAAAATTGAAACACCGAAATGCATTATTATGCAAATTATTACTCTCATTGCATTAATGCATGTAAATGTGTAGTAATCTCACTAAAATGAAAACATTGCAATTGTATGAATTAATATTAATGCTTCAAAGAATAAATCAATTAAAAATTCAAGTTGGAGCTCGAAGGAGGAAAAGAAAAGCTACAAGCTGCTTTGGAGCAATATGCAGAAGCTCAGGATAAGCTCGGTTTGATGGAAAACATGCTGGACTCCACAACGGAATAGTTTATCACAAAAAATCGGAAGCAACAAGAAGATCAAAATGTTTTAATTGCACATTACATTTCACTTGTTGCTGAGATGGAGGGAATGATCATTCAGATGCATGGAAAGGATTTAGAGTTTCAAAGTCTCAATGAGAAACTGAGTCACCTGGAGCCTCCACCAACATCTGATTCCCAGAGTGATGAAGACAATGGGCCAGTGACAGAATATAAATGTGAACATGCAGAAGCACTGAGCTCCACGGATGTTCCCTCACGTAAACCTGTGGAGCTTTACTGGAGAAATAAATAATTGGAGTTTGAGCTCGAAGGAGAAAATTAAAAACTACAAGCTGCATTGAAACAATATGCAGAAGCTCAGGATGAGCTCAGTTTAGTGCAATGTATGCTGGACTCCAAAAGAGAAACCTTTAATTCAGGAACTGAGAAGCTACAAGAGGATCACAGTGTTCGCTGTGCACAAACCCTGTTTTCACGCCGTGTTGGCATTGCAGCAGCCTGTGTAGCAGCTCCAACACTAGCATACATGGTGGTTCAAGGATGTCCCAGTTTCTCCAACAAATATAAAGTTACATTTTGAATAAATAGAATTGAAGAATGAGTTGTTGCACAGGTTTTAATATTGCACTGCTGATATTGTGCATTTTACTTGTAAAAGATAAAGTTTATTATTAGTCGAAGCAGATGCTGCCAATACTGAGCCTGGTTCCGCTGGAGATTTCTTCCTATAAAAAAGAGGAAGTTGTTTCTTCCCACTGTTGCTAAATGCTTGTTGATGTGGATCTTGTTGGGTTCTTTCTTTTTACTATGGACTTTATATTTTGTTCAGCGCTTTGAGATGACTTTGTTGTATTTTGCGCTACATAAGTAAAGTTGAATTTAATTATTTGAGTGTTTGTTTAGAATAGCAATGGCGCTAAAGTATATGTGCTGTTTCTGAGTCTGATTGTGGCCTAAATTAGTGATTCCCAACCAGGGGTATAGGGACACATTGCTGTGGGTGTTTGGAAACATTTATCAATTCATTTTAAAAGATTTTAAGTTAGGAAATTTTAATTCCTTTTGTGGACAAATTTACCACGAATCAACAATAATATTGCTCAATAAATACTATATTTTCTTGTAATGCATCATCTCTTGTGCCAGAAAATGTGAGTTCAAGCGTCAACTGAAGTAAAATGCACAGCTTATACTTTTTGAATAACATGTTAAGGTTTCATTTATTCACACAATTGTTTTTCAGGAAATTTACTTTGATCTCCTGACATGTTTCAACTGTCAGTGTTCTTCAGAGGCTCTGTTGCTCACAATTGCCTAATTTTGCCTAAAATTGCCTGGCCCCGAGTACTACTGTGGAGCAATTTCAATTTTCTTTAAATTTGGGGCGTACTAAGCCAAATTATTATTCAAATTAGTCAACTCTGCAGTACTCAGAAAAGTTAGTTTTGTGCTCAGACACTGTATATTGAAATAGAGCCGCCTCCGTGAGTCTACGGACCACGATGTTTGCTTGCATCTATGGAACATTCAGTTTTCATTGAATGTTTTCGGTGAGAAAAGTGTTTTGGTGATTTGAAAATTTTCAGTGGCCGGAATTTTGCTACATCACTAATCTGTATAAAACAAAAGGTTTGTCAAAAAATATACAGTTATTTGAAAAATAAAATAACAATAATTAAAATCAATTCAAAATAAAAGACATTCTCAGGCTCTAAGTCTAGATCAGAGGTGACAAGTAACCAAGTGCATATACTTTGTTACTGTATTTAAGAATTTTTTTTGGTGTCTTTAATTTACTTTGTTTTCCTGACACATTTTATATACAAATTGTATTTATTATGAGCGCTAAATTATCCAGGTGTTCAAAGGTAAAAGATTTCATTTATTTCCATGTGCCAGTATCCTACAAGTTCTTAAAAAAAAAAAAATCTTTTTGACTTTTTTTTTTTTTTTTTACTAATTTTTGTAAAAATTGCAGTAAAAAAAAATCTGAGCTCAAACATGATCAAATACTAATTCTAGAAAAAAAATTATTTAGGGTTGCCAGAAATTCTTGATCTCAAATTGGGGTCACGTTGTAGTCGGATAAAGGGAGTTTGAGAACCACTGATTAAAGGAACCAATTTTTAAAGTAATTTACCCAGTAACGGTTGGGTGTAGAAGTGTAACAAATTACTGTACTTCTTTTGAAACGTACTAAATTTACTGATTTAGAAATGTACTCAAAAAAGTACAAGTACCCATTAAAGCAACTCACTTACAGTAACGTCAGTACTTGTAATCCATTACTTTCACCTCTGGTAATGGATTCTTCTTCTGTTCTCTTGCTATTAGATCCTCACTGACTGGCAGGACAAAAAGGGAGACAAGCGTTTCCTGAAGCTGGGTAAAGAACCCGACCCTGCTGCCCCAGCTCGCCACAAACCCAAGAAGCAGAAGCTGGAGGGCAAAGGCAGCCACGCTCCTGGACCTGGTCCTGGTCGACCCAAATCCAAAAACCTTCAGCCCAAAGTTCAAGACTACGAATTTACAGAAGATCCACAGGACATTCCTCGCACTCCAAAGAATGATGCTCCCAACAGGTCAGTGTCAATCACTTCATAACCAGTGTTGCGGTTACCTTGGAAAAGTAATCTTACTACTAATTAATCCTTTAACAAATAACTTACTTACTGTACTGCAGTGTTATTCATTTGGGGTCACCTAAAATGTCTAGTGTTACTAATTTTTTTTTTTTAGTTTACTATTCTTTTTAAAATTAAAACACAATCTTTATTTTGTACTTTCATTTTGTCAAGTGTAAATGTAATTCTAAATTTATTTAAAATGCTGTAAAAAATAATATGTGAGCTGGCGTGACTTGTCACTAAGCTGTATTTGTAACACACCATAACAAACATGATCAAAACTAATTAGAGGAAAAAAATTGTTTTTAAGGTCACCAGGAATCCATGATATTAAAATGGGGTCACGATCCAAAAAACGTTGTATAAACACCGAAGTGCTCCTTTAACGAGTCATTCACTGAGAGCGCGCTCACATTGAGGGCAGCACTAAAAATGAAAAACGTGCCGAGCTCCGTGATAACGCGTACACACTCATCAGAATCAGCATGGAGGGACCAGAACTGATGGACTATGATGCCAGGCCAGATGTTCAGCTGTGGTTCTCCCAAAGCAGGGGTCTGCAACCTGCGGCTTTGGGGCCTAATCTGGCCCTTTGACTCTTTTGCAATGGGTCCCTATAGCTTTAAAAAAAAACTAGTGAAATAAAGTTATTTTTTACAGAGGCTATTAATGATTAATGACAAATGAAATCAAGATAATTAAACCAACAAAAACACTATTCTGGAAGAAAATTGAGATTTTAATTGTGTGGGAACAGATTCAATTAACCACCAATGTGCTGGTTAAATATGCATGCTTTATGTGTGGCAAGAAATGAGCAAAATTAGTATGTGTTGACCACATGATCATGTGTTATCAACTTCAAGTTACTTCAAATACATTAACTAAAAAAATCTTCTTTATATAACATTGTGTTCATGTAAACTGAGATGTGTAAGAATTTGATGATGCAAGATACTGTTTTATTTCTTGACATCAATTTATTTTATTTTAAACTATATTTAAGTTTCCATTTACATGATCAATGTAAATCACATCAAATTAAATCAAACATTATTCTATATAATTTTAACAGTATATAATTTACTGTATTGTCTTCATTGAGAAGTTAATTCAAGTACAGCCTTTCTGCAAAATAAAAAAACAGAATACATGTAACCTGTTGTTTTGCTTTGCTGTTATTTAAAAAAAAAATTGTCACGTCTTCTTTTAAAATTATATAAGATAAATAACCTGTTATTTCAGCCACTGCTTGTTGCAGAAAAACTTAATATTGACACTAAAACATTGAAACATTTAGCAAATATATCTCGAGTCATTGTCAATCTTTACTTCATACAAAACTACGGTACGCCAGTTAAGTCAACTATTCATTAGCATGCGCGGCTATGCTGTACACTCTCCCCACCCCCATTCGAAAAAAAGTTGTGACCAAATTCTGTGCTGGTGCGACCAACTGAGAAAGTTAGTCGCACCAGTGCCACCACTGGAAAAGTTAGTGTAGAGCCCTGTGTTAACCATTAAAATGTCCTTATACAGTATTTCTTACCAGTTAAGTTAATGATTATTCTTTGGATCTAATGATTATACCGTGATTAATAATTGATTTGGGAAAATGATTCCTCGTTCTACTTCTCTGTATGATTATTGTTTGTTTGGCTAACAGAGGAATTGTGGATATTTTAAAATCTAAAAAGATGCTGGATTGATTTGTTTATAAAAGCATTATATCAGATAATATCACTATTAATTGGGAAATATGTACAACTCTGTTGAAGTAATTTAATGTTTATATCAGTTGAATAAAGTAGCTTTGTAAAATGGAACAAGCTGTGGTACATTATGTACTCTACTTGACTTGAGAAGCAGTGACTTGTTCCCACCTCTGCAAGTAACTAAATTACTGCCAAGTACAGTATGTTCATATCTAACACTTCTATAAACCCTGTGGGGCTTCATTTATGTATTTTTTTCAGATTCTGGGCGTCTGTTGAGCCGTACTGCGCCGACATCACAAATGAAGAGATCCGACTGTTGGAGGAGCTTCTGAAAGCTCCCGATGATGAAGCAGAATATTATAAGGTATGTTAATGATCCTAACATCATGTGGTCATCTTTCAGCTGTGGACTGTGTCACTCGTGTTCATTTTCATGACTTCATGGTGTAAACCGTAGATTCCGGCCCTGGGTAAACACTACTCTCAGCGCTGGGCTCAGGAGGATCTACTGGAGGAGCAGAGAGAGGGAGCTCGAGCTAACGATAAGAAGAAAGGCATGATGGGAGGTCCGCTGTCCGAGCTAGATGCTAAAGGTGAGGGACGCAGCTCACAGATTGGATGTGTGGGAAAAAAGTATCTGGTTCCTATTAAAGCTCATATTAACTTCCCATTATCCTCAAATATTACACATTTTATTCTTGTGGTCAATCTGACCCCAGGAATATTTGCCTCCAGAAAATGATTTTCTGAAAATTGTTGACCAAGTTTTTGTGTCAGACGCTTTTTTTATTTGTTGAATACATAAATAACCCCTCGATAATGAAACCATGACCTGTTCTCTGGCGCCACCATCAGGACAAACTTTTAACTTAGAATTCATTTATCTTAAATAGTTTTCATCCAAATCTTCTCAAATTTACTGACAACATTAATGAGCACATTACTATGAACCATATTGATTGATGTCGTTGACACCCCCCTTTTTATTTCTCATAAACATATTTATTTACTTGTTTTCATCTCCTTTTTGGGGTTATTCCCTATACAGTATATATATATTTATTTTTTCCTATTCTTTATTTTTTCTCTGTAAAATAATTTTGTTAAACAGAAAATTGACTAAATTTAAACTACACATATACCAGAAATAACTTTATTACTTAAATTCACAGCTAAGTTATTCCAAAATGTAAATCCAGATTAAATAAAGTTATAAAGTTTAATGGGGCATTTTGTGTGCAGAAAATTAATTTTTCCTGTCAATTACTTGGAATCATACTCACGTGTATTGTAGCGTCACTTTTTTAACCTTTATGCAGCTAAAACAGCGTGGGGTCAAATTAACCCCAGTTGAACACCAATGCGTGCAATATGTGTTGAGCACATTGAAAAAAATATTATCATGATTATTTTATGCTTAATCAATTGTACCTATCAAATTAGAAAAAGTCATGAAATATGAAGCAAAAAAAAACAAAGTCAACCAATATTTTTTGAATTATAAACATTGAATGGGGTCACAGAATAACAGGAGGGTTCATCTTTATTTTCATGTGTCTGTGGCAGATGTGGATTCATTGTTGAAAAAGTCTGAGTCTCAGCATGAGTCTCCAGAGGACGGTTGTCCGTTTGGTCCTCTGACCCAGAGGCTCCTCCAGGCTCTCGTAGAGGTGAGACTCATTATTTTTGGCTCCTCGAGCTGAGAATACAGGAGTTTATCATCATATTGATATGTAAATATTATTGCCTTTTTTCAGGAGAACATTATATCCCCCATGGAGGACTCTCCCATTCCAGACATTTCAGGGAAGGATGCTAATGATGGAGCAGGGACGTCACCGCGAAGCCAAGGAAAAGCTTTCAGGTACTCAGAGGGAAATTTTTGCTTTATTTTTGAAGAGTGGCATTTTTTTTACACTTTAAGTAGGAAAATATGTCTTTATAATATAAATACATAAATAATTTATAATAATAATTATTATTATATAACTTGAATACAATTATGTTATAATAAATATGTATAATTATTGTTGTTTAAAATGATGATGTATTTATTGTGATAATATACTGTAATAAATGATGGTTCAAATTATAATAAATTATAAATATAACTAAATATATAAAACTAAAGAAAACCATATGAAAAAATTATATGTGTGTATATATATATATATATATATATATATATATATATATATATATATAAAATAATAAAGAAAACACAATATAAATATTATATATATATATATTTTTTTTTTAAGTATTTGGTTTTTTTTCCACTGTAATTTTTTGTCTTTTCTTATGTCTGTCCTGGCAGTTTATATTTTTTTAATATTTTTTGCACTATTATTTATGTTGGTGTTTAGTTCCAGCAAGATTAGTTGTTATATGTTAAGTTGAGGTTTCGTTTATTTAGAAGACAAAATGAATCTTACTGGAAATATTACATGGAAGTCAAGTGAAACTTCAAAGGTGATCAGCAGAACTCCTCTGAGGAAGACTGGCAGTTGACAGGCGAAACATGTTAGGAGGTAAAACAATTTCCTGAAAAAACTTGTCTGAATAAACAAAAACTCCACTTAATTATACGTTGGTATTTATTTTTTTGCTGCAACTATTGAATTTCTCTTCTGGGGATCAATAAAGTTTTTCTCTATTCTATATCGTTATCGTGAGCCCAGTATCGTCTATTGCAGTGTTTCTCAAATGGGGGTTCTTGTAGTGACCGGAAGTGATAAAACTTTAGAAATAAATTTATTCAGGCAAAACTAAATCAGTGTTTTTCAACCTTGGGGTCTGAACACCATGTGCGGTTGACTGTAGTCGGGCGGGCGGGCGGGCGGGCGGGCGCGCGCGTGCGTGCGCGAGACACGCTAACAGTTAGCTGTTAATTGCTCACACACCGACAGACCCATTAGCACCATCATTGTGGGGATGGAACCATGTGGCTGTAGTTACATGAGGCCCAATTAGAATTTTGAGATCCAGAGAGTACCAGTACCTTGGTTCTGAAGTCTGTGGTCCTTCTCTGCTGGAATGTGTCTGAAAGGGTCTGTTTCTGGACCTGATTCTGGGCTTTGTGAAATATAAATCTAGTTCAGCTAAAATGCAGTACCCTAAAATAAATAAAAATTCTGAGCTCAAACATGATAAAAAACTAAATGAGATTCTTAAAAAAAAATAAGTTATCACTCGTCCATTCCATCATTGAGCTCTATAGTTGTTTTTAAATAGTTTTATTAGCAAAATGTTGCAGTCGGACGAAGAAGGTACTTGGATTCAGAAATAAGAGAAAAGGGCCACCGATCTATCGTATCGTGAACTCTGTACCCCTTTCCACAATCCTGTTTTTCTCTCCAGTGTTCCTCACACCCGATCGTTGGAGGCGAGGATCAAAGAGGAGCTGGTGTCCCAGGGGCTCCTGGACCCCGAGGAGAGACCAGGACAAGGAGGAGATTCTGAGGACGAGGTCCTGGCTGAGCTGCAGAAGAGACAAGCTGAGCTCAAAGCTCTGAGCGCTCACAACAGAGGACGTAAACAGGAGCTGCTCAGGTAACAACACCACAGTTCTACTCACAGGTGGACCGTCACAGGAATGAACCAGGGTTGGGCTCAATTACATTTTTCAGTTACAATTATGTTTTCAATTACGATTACAGTTACCAGCATTTTTTTCCAATTACTAATAAATTCCAATAATTTCTTATTCTCAGTAAGTCAATTACAATTATGTTCTCAATACTAAAGTTCAATTACAATTAATCACAATTACAGAGCCTGAAATAAATAACCTAATAAAAGTTAACCTTCCTCTTGTGTTAGCTTGCTGTTAGCATTTCTTATGATAACAGATCCTAAATCAGCTGTAAAATACACTAAAAACAAAAAATCTATCATCTATTATCTTTCCTATTTATTGATTACCTTGTTAGGCTTTATAATCAATAAAAATATAGGTTTTAATATTTTTTGTGTGGACATCTGAGCCTTTTTATTTGTCAGTATAGCCCTTGATATTTTTTTTGATGGTAAAATGTGGGAAAGCTTGATATGAAACATATTTTAATAATTGTGTAGAACTGAACATAAAACTGTAAAATGTTTTGCGTTAAATTAGAATTGACAATTTTTATAGAATTTTTCACAGCAATTCCAATAACAAAGTCAATTATCTAAACTCAATTACAATTTAATTATGATTACAACAGCAACAGATTTTTCAAATTACAATTACGTATAATTATGCCATAATTGTAATTAATTATCAATTATGACATTACAATGATAATTGAGCCCAACCCTGTAATGAACCCATGCTGTGTCACAGGCTCGCGAAGGAAGAGATGCGTAAGCAGGAACTGAGACAACGAGTCAGGGTCTCAGACAACGAGGTGATGGAGGGGTTCAGGAGGATAATGGCTGCCAGGCAGAAGAAACGAACCCCCACCAAGAAGGAGAAGGACCAGGCCTGGAAGGCCCTGAAGGAGAGGGAGAGCATCCTCAAACTGCTGGATGGACCATAGAAATGGTCACTGCTGTGGTTAATCTGTGGTCAACTGCAGATCTGCTCTACTCTGCTCTGCATGGTGTCATTAATAAGGACAACTTTACAATGGTTTAATGTCGTCATCACCAAAGCTTTTTACTCTTTGGATGTTTATGTCAACCTTGTTTTTTTATTTTGTTTTCCATTTTCTGTTACTTCATGAACATTTAAATAAACAATAAATACTGTGAAAAGACAGTGTGTGTTTGTCTGTGTGGAAGCAACATGACTGGAGGAATTTCTTTCTTTCTTTCTTTCTTTCTTTCTTTCTTTAAATCCATTCATGAACAATAATTATAAACAATAATTATTGCAAAAACACAGTTTGTGTGTGTGAGTGTGTGTAAAGCCTGATATATGGTTTTGCGTAAAATAAATGCCTTAGACCAGTGGTTCCCAAACTTTTTGTGCCCAAGGTACACCAAAGGACAGTTCAAATCTGAATTCACACCCATTGTGAAATACAGCCTTTATAACATATGTTATCACTCATATCATGTACAATATCACGGGCCACCGTACAAGAAATGGCTCTATTTTCCCTCTATTATAATGTTGTCCTGCAGCCTTTGTCACAGTCTTATAATTCCCGCCTGCGCAACAGCAGGAACAGCAAAAATATTGCTCCCTATGTATATTACACCCTGTATACTACACCCTATATACTACACCATGTATATTACGCCCTATATACTACACCATGTATATTACGCCCTATATACTACACCATGTATATTACGCCCTATATACTACACCCTGTATACTACACCCTATATACTACACCATGTATACTACACCATGTATATTACGCCCTATATACTACACCATGTATATTACAAGAGTCCGTCCTTAAGACTGCTCTACTGTAAAGTGCCTTGAGATACCATTGGTTATGATTTGGCGCTATACAAATAAAGATTGATTGATTGATTGATTGATTGATTGATATTACGCCCTATATACTACACCCTGTATACTACACCATGTATATTACACCCTATATACTACACCATGTATATTACGCCCTATATACTACACCATGTATATTACGCCCTATATACTACACCATGTATACTACACCCTATATACTACACCATGTATATTACGCCCTATATACTACACCCTGTATACTACACCCTATATACTACACCATGTATATTACGCCCTATATACTACACCATGTATATTACGCCCTATATACTACACCCTATATACTACACCATGTATATTACGCCCTATATACTACACCATGTTTTTTACACCATGTATTCTACACCATATATACTACACCATGTATACTACACCCTATATACCACATCATGTATACTACACCCTATATACCACATCATGTATACTGAACCCTATATACCACACCATGTATACTACACCTTATATACCACATCATGTATACCACACCCTATATACCACATCATGTATACTACACCCTATATGCCACATCATGTATACTACACCATGTATACTACACCCTATATACCACATCATGTATACTACACCCTATATACCACATCATGTATACTGAACCCTATATACCACACCATGTATACTACACCTTATATACCACATCATGTATACCACACCCTATATACCACATCATGTATACTACACCCTATATGCCACATCATGTATTCTACACCATGTATACTACACCCTATATACCACATCATGTATACTACACCCTATATGCCACATCATGTATACTACACCATGTATACTACACCCTATATACCACATCATGTATACTACACCCTATATACCACATCATGTATACTACACCCTATATGCCACATCATGTATTCTACACCATGTATACTACACCCTATATACCACATCATGTATACTACACCCTATATACCACATCATGTATACTACACCATGTATACCACACCATGTATACTACACCATGCATACTACACCCTATATACTACACCATGTATACTACACCCTATATAGCACACCATGTATACTACACCCTATATACCACATCATGTATACTACACCCTATATACCACATCATGTATACTACACCCTATATACCACATCATGTATACTACACCCTATATACCACATCATGTATACTACACCCTATATACCACATCATGTATACTACACCCTATATGCCACATCATGTATACTACACCATGTATACCACACCATGTATACTACACCATGCATACTACACCCTATATACTACACATGTATACTACACCCTATATAGCACACCATGTATACTACACCCTATATACCACATCATGTATACTACACCATGTATACCAAACCATGTATACTACACCATGCATACTACACCCTATATACTACACCATGCATACTACACCATGCATACTACACCCTATATACTACACCCTATATAGCACACCATGTATACCACACCATGTATACTACACCCTATATACCACATCATGTATACTACACCCTATATACCACATCATGTATACTACACCATGTATACTACACCCTATATACCACATCATGTATACTACACCCTATATGCCACATCATGTAAACTACACCATGTATACTACACCCTATATACCACATGTATACTACACCCTATATAGCACACCATGTATACTACACCCTATATACCACATCATGTATACTACACCCTATATACCACATCATGTATACTACACCATGTATACTACACCCTATATAGCACACCATGTATACTACACCCTGTATACTACATGTATACTACACCCTATATACCACATCATGTATACTACACCCTATATACCACATCATGTATACTACACCATGCATACTACACCCTATATACTACACCATGTATACTACACCCTATATAGCACACCATGTATACTACACCCTATATACCACATGTATACTACACCCTATATACCACATCATGTATACTACACCCTATATACCACATCATGTATACTACACCATGCATACTACACCCTATATACTACACCATGTATACTACACCCTATATAGCACACCATGTATACTACACCCTATATACCACACCATGTATACCACAAGATTTAGCTGAGACATGGCCCAATCCCAAAAACAAATGCACAGTGAAAAATTGGTTAAAAATGGGCTAAATATCGTAGTGTATGCCCACCTTTAGGGATGCACCGAAATGAAAATTCTTGGCAGAAAATTTAACACCAATATAAATTATTATGCAAATTATTAGTCTCATTGTAATAATGCATGTGAATGTGTACTAATCTCATTCAAATTAAAACATTGCAATTGTATGAATTAATATTATTGCTTCAAAGAATAAATTAATATACATTCCAACAATGCACAATATATTGACAAAAAAAAAAATGAAATTTTTAACTTCACTCACTCATTAAATAATAATGTACAGGCCTATCACTGACTGAGCTGCTGGAAGAAAGTCAAAATAAATATGTTCTCTCATTAAAACACTAAGTGCATTGAAGTTCTTGATGAAAATCAGCATCTTAGCTTTATTTATTATAAACTTATTAAAGACGTTAACGTACTTTATTTGGAAAAAATGGCGAAGAATCTAAAAAATCCATTTGGTGATATCAGTATCAAGTATGTCCCAAATGTATGCAATAAAATTAAAAAAGTGTTGAGTCATAACTTCCTTTGTGACAGACATTTTTGCTATATATATATATAAAAAAAAATTCTCTATAACAATGAATTGGTTTCACTACCTAAAACATGTTTTTTTTTCTGTATCCAAATACTCAATTTCCTTCATTCATTTTAGAATTAAAAATCCATTCTGTTCATTTTTTTAATGATGCTACGTCCACTTTTAATTTGCAGGGTTGTGTGACCTTTTGACCTTTCACTGTTCACATTGTCATGTCAGCATTTAGAATAATGTCCAATCTGAGCTTTACTGTAATACAGGATCAAACAAACGGATTTAGTGTGTTTTTGAAAATATGTTTGTTGGTATATATATATATATAGTATATGTTTGTTGGTATATATATATATATATAGTGTAGGTTTGTTGGTATATATATATATATATATATATATATATATATATATATAGTGTGTTTGTTGGTATATATATATATATAGTGTATGTTTGTTGGTATATATATATATATATATATATATATATATAGTGTGTTTGTTGGTATGTATATATATATATATAGTGTATGTTTGTTGGTATATATATATATATATATAGTATATGTTTGTTGGTATATATATATATATAGTGTATGTTTGTTGGTATATATATATATATATAGTATATGTTTGTTGGTATATATATATATATATATATAGTGTATGTTTGTTGATATATATATATATATATATATATATATATATATATATATATAGTGTGTTTGTTGGTATGTATATATATATATATATATAGTGTAGGTTTGTTGGTATATCTATAGCAGGGGTTCTCAACTGGTCTCACCCTGGGACCCACATTTTGCCACGGTTATGAAATCACGACCCACTTATTTTAGAATTCAACCAACCAAACTGAGTTTTTCAAAATTAGCTGTTGAGAACACGCAAATATAATAGTTTTTGATACATAAATCTATATATTTTCCTGTGCAACATGCATTTCACAGCATGCCTGTTAAAAGAAAAGTTTCTTTCAAAATAAAAGTCATAATCCAACATGAGAGATATTAAGTATTTATTTCTTATTTTCTGACCTGCTGTCCGCTACCCACCCAGTACAAGCCCGCGACCCACTTTTGGGTCCTGACCCACCAGTTGAGAATCGCTGATCTATAGTGTATATTTTTTCATATATAATGTATGTTTGTTGGTATATAGTATATGTTGGTATATATATAATATATGTTTGTTGGTATATAATATGTTTGTTGGTATATATATATAATATATATGTTTATTGGTATATAATATGTTTGATGGTATATAATATATGTTTGTTGGTATATAATATATGTTTGTTGGGATATAATATATGTTTGTTGGTATATAATATGTTTGATGGTATATAATATATGTTTGTTGGTATATAATATATGTTTGTTGGTATATAATATATGTTTGTTGGTATATAATATATGTTTGTTGGTATATAATATATGTTTATTGGTATATAATATGTTTGATGGTATATAATATATGTTTGTTGGTATATAATATATGTTTGTTGGTATATAATATATGTTTGTTGGTATATAATATATGTTTGTTGGTATATAATATGTTTGATGGTATATAATATATGTTTATTGGTATATAATATATGTTTGTTGGTATATAATATGTTTGATGGTATATAATATATGTTTATTGGTATATAATATATGTTTGTTGGTATATAATATGTTTGATGGTATATAATATATGTTTGTTGGTATATAATATGTTTGATGGTATATAATATATGTTTGTTGGTATATAATATATGTTTGTTGGTATATAATATGTTTGATGGTATATAATATATGTTTATTGGTATATAATATATGTTTGTTGGTATATAATATGTTTGATGGTATATAATATATGTTTATTGGTATATAATATATGTTTGTTGGTATATAATATATGTTTGTTGGTATATAATATGTTTGATGGTATATAATATATGTTTGTTGGTATATAATATATGTTTGTTGGTATATAATATGTTTGATGGTATATAATATATGTTTATTGGTATATAGTATATGTTTGTTGGTATATAATATATGTTTGATGGTATATAATATATGTTTGTTGGTATATAATATATGTTTGTTGGTATATAATATATGTTTGTTGGTATATAATATATGTTTGTTGGTATATAATATATGTTTGTTGGTATATAATATGTTTGTTGGTATATATATAATATATGTTTGTTGGTATATAGTATATGTTTGTTGGGATATAACATATGTTTGTTGGTATATAATATGTTTGATGGTATATAATATATGTTTGTTGGTATATAATATGTTTGATGGTATATAATATATGTTTGTTGGTATATAATATATGTTTGTTGGTATATAATATGTTTGATGGTATATAATATATGTTTGTTGGTATATAATATATGTTTGTTGGTATATAGTATATGTTTGTTGGTATATAATATATGTTTGTTGGTATATAATATGTTTGTTGGTATATAATATGTTTGTTGGTATATATATAATATATGTTTGTTGGTATATAATATATGTTTGTTGGTATATAATATGTTTGATGGTATATAATATATGTTTGTTGGTATATAATATATATTTGTTGGTATATAATATATGTTTGTTGGTATATAATATATGTTTGTTAGTATATAGTGTATGTTTTTTGGTATAAATATATATATATATGTAGTGTATGTTTGTTTATATATATATAAATAGTGTGTGTTTGTTGGTATATAGTGTATGTTTGTTTATATATATATAGTGTACATTTGTTGGTATAAAGTGTATGTTTATTGGAATGTCTATTTTTTTCTTCCTTCCTTCCTTCCTTCCTTCCTTCCTTCCTTCCTTCCTTCCACTAGAGGGCACTATTGGACCATATACAGGCCCAACACACTCTGACCTGTGGCTTTATGATAAACCTTAATAAACATTTACCCAAGTTTTTCCTGCTAAACGTGTCCTTTCAGAAGTTTATGAAATATACAGACTGTTCGACTCTGAGGGTAAATCTGTTGTCACTTGATTCATCTGAAGATAGAGAACAGAAACGTGTTGTTGTGATGGTTCGTTGTTGATCATTTCCATTTCATTGTTAGAGGCAAATATCTTTTAACATCTATGAAGGATAAACCAAAATGTTTTGCATTTTTCTTCATATTTTCATCTCTGCTACATCCAGCTCAGCCTCTTGTCCCTCAAACATCCCAGCATTGCTTTAGCCACGGCCGGCCCTAGACATATTGGGGCCCAAATCGGGATACCTCTTGGGGGCCCCGCACTGCCATTATTCTATTATAAATCAATCAGATTTTTTTTTTTCTATTTTTATGCTTTTTTATCCTTACCTCTGATTAGGAGTGTTTGTCACTTTTTTTTTTTTTTTATTTATCATTTTTTATGCCTTACTGCACTTTTACCCCAGTTTAAATGTGCTCATCATATTTACACTAGTTTTTAGGGTCTTGGGATATCATTGTCTAAAAAAAAATCCAAAGTATTTCCATTTTTATGCCTTACTATGTACTACCTTACCTGTGATTTGGGGTGTTTGTCACTTTTTTTTCTCATTTTTCATGCCTAACTGCATTTTTATCCCAGTTTAAATGTGCTCCTCATATTTGCACTAGTTTTTAGGGTTTTGTGATATCAGTATATTTTACTATTACCTCTGATTTAGGTATTTGTCAGTTGTTTTACTTAAATTTTTCAGTCCCTAAATGTGAGGATGTAGCTCAGTGGTACTGTGCATGCTTTACATGTTGAGGGCTCAGGTTCAATTCTTGACTTCTCCAGAAAATTAAAATTGAAAGGAAGCTTTAATATGATAGTGACTTTGGGTGTTTGTCACTATTTTCATGCCTTACTGCATTTCCATCCCAGTTTAAGTGTGCTCATTATATTTGCACTAGTTTATAGGTTCTTGTGATTGCCTTATTTTAGAAGAAAAATGTCTAAAGTTTTTCAGTTTTTATGCCATACTATAGCCTTACCTCCGTATTGGGTGTTTGTCACTTTTTTCTCATTTTCCACTTTTTCTCATTTTTCATGCCTTACTACATTTTCATCCCAGTTTAAGTGTCCTCATCATCTTTACACTAGTTTTTAGGGTCTTGTGATATCTTTATCTCAGAAAAAAAATCCATAGTTTTTCCATTTTTATGCCTTACTATTACCTCTGATTTAGGTATTTGTCATTTTTTCCCTCATTATTCAGTTACTAAATGTGGGGATGTAGCTCAGTGGTAGAGTGCATGCTATACATGTATGAGGCCCTAGGTTCAATCCCTGACATCGCTATGAATGAAATTTATAAGGGAGTTTTACTTATATCTGCCTGGGTGTTTGACACTTTTTTCATGGCTTACTGCATTTTTACCCCAGTTTAAGTGTGCGCATCATATTTACACAAGTTTTTAGAGTCATGTGATAGCCTTATCTCAGAAATAAAAAATTCAAAGTTTTGCCATTTGTATGCCTTACTATAGCTTTACCTCTGATTTTGGTATTTTGTGACTTTTTTCTCATATTTCAACATACCAATGTGGGGATGTAGCTCAGTGGTAAAATGCAGTACCTTGTAAGAATGAGGCCCCAGGTTCAATTACTGTGATCTCCAAGAAAAAAAAAACGGTGAGGCAAAGTAAGTGAATTACTTATACCAGACTTTTTGTGTCATTTTTTCCCCCATTTTTCATGTCTTCCTATATTTTCATCCCAGTTTGAGTGTACTCAAAAAAATCTGTTTTTTCATTTGTATGCCTTACTATAGCCTTACCTCTGATTTGGGTATTTGTGACTTTTTTTCTCATACTTCAATGTATAAATGTGGGGATGTAACTCAGTGGTAGAATGCAATGCCTTGCATGAATGAGGTCCCAATTCAGTAAATCACTTATACCTGACTTTCTAAGTTTGTCATTTTTTTCCCCATTTTTCATGTCTTCCTGTACTTTCATCCCAGTTAAAGTGTACTCATCATATTTGCACTAGTTTTAGGGTCTTGTGATAACCTGTTTTAAGAAAAAAAAAAAAAAAAAAAATTCCAAAGTATTTCCATTCTCATGCCTTACTGTTGTCTTACCTCTGATTTGGGGATGTTTTTTTTTTCTCATTTTCCACTTTTTTTCTCATTGTTTATGCCTTTCTGCATTTTCATCCCAGTTTAAGTGTGCTCATCATATTTGCACTAGTTTATAGGGTCTTGTGATTGCCTTATTTTAGAAAAAAAATGTCTAAAATTTTTCAGTTTTTATGCCTTACTATAGCCTTACCTCGGTATTGGGTATTTGTCACTTTTTTCTCATTTTCCACTTTTTTCTCATTTTTCATGCCTTACTTTAGTCTTTCCTCTGATTTGGGGTGTTTGTAACTTTTTCTCATTTTTCATGCCTTACTACATTTTCATCCCAGTTTAAGTGTGCTCATCATCTTTACACTAGTTTTTAGGGTCTTATGATATCTTTATCAAAGAAAAAAAGCCTTATTACAGCCTTACCTCTGATTTGGAGTGTTTGTCACTTTTTTCTCATTTTCCACTTTTTTTCTCCTTTTTCATGCCTTACTTCATTTTGATCCCAGTTTAAGTGTGCTCATTATATTTGCACTAGTTTTTAAGGTTTTGTGATAGCCTTATCTCAGAAAAAAAATTCTATAGTTTTTCCATTTTTATGCCTTACTATTACCTCTGATTTAGGTATTTGTCATTTTTTCCCTCATTATTCAGTTACTAAATGTGGGGATGTAGCTCAGTGGTAGAGTGCATGCTATGCATGTATGAGGCCCTAGGTTCAATCCCTGACATCTCCAAGAATGAAATTTATAAGGGAGTTTTAGTTTGTATGTCTTATATCTGACTTTGGGTGTTTGACACTTTTTTCATGGCTTACTGCATTTTTACCCCAGTTTAAGTGGGCGCATCATATTTACACAAGTTTTTAGAGTCATGTGATAGCCTTATCTCAGAAATTAAAAAAATCTAAGTTTTTCCATTTGTATGCCTTACTATAGCTTTACCTCTGATTTAGGTATTTTGTGACTTTTTTCTCATATTTCAACATACCAATGTGGGGATGTAGCTCACTGGTAAAATGCAGTACCTTGTAAGAATGAGGCCCCAGGTTCAATTACCGTGATTGCCAAGAAAAAAAATAATGATGAGGCAAATTCAGTAAATTACTTATACCTGACTTTTTGTGTCATTTTTTTCCCCATTTTTCATGTCTTCCTATATTTTCATCCCAGTTTGAGTGTACTCAAAAAAATCTGTTTTTTCATTTGTATGCCTTACTATAGCCTTACCTCTGATTTGGTTATTTGTGACTTTTTTTCTCATACTTCAATGCATAAATGTGGGGATGTAACTCAGTGGTAGAATGCAATGCCTTGCATGAATGAGGTCCCAATTCAGTAAATGACTTATACCTGATTTTCTATGTTTGTCATTTTTTCCCCCATTTTTCATGTCTTCCTGTGCTTTCATCCCAGTTAAAGTGTACTCATCATATTTGCACTAGTTTTTGAGTCATGTGATAGCCTTATCTCAGAAATAAAAAATTCAAAGTTTTTCCATTTTTATGCTTTACTATAGCCTTACCATAGATTTGGCAAGTTTGTCACTTTTTTCTCATTTTTCATGCCTTACTGCATTTTTACCTAAGTGTGCACATCATATTTACACTAGTTTATAGGGTCTTGGGATATCCTTACCTCAGAAAAAAAAATCCCAAATTTTTCCATTTGTATGCCTTATTATTGCTTTACCTCTGATTTGGGTATTTGTGACTTTTTTCTCATATTTCAAGGGATGTAACTCAGTGGTAGAGTGCAATACCTTGTAAGAATGAGGCCCCAGGTTCAGATACTGGGATCTCCAAGAAATAAAAATTAAATAAATGACTTATACCTGCCTTCTTATGTTTGTCATTTTTTTCCCCATTTTTCATGTCTTCCTGTACTTTCATCCTAGTTAAAGTGTACTCATCATATTTGCACTAGTTTTAGGGTCTTGTGATAGCCTTTTTTAAGAAAAAAAATAAATAAAAAATTCCAAAGTATTTCCATTCTCATGCCTTACCTCTGATTTGAAGACGTTTTTTTCTCATTTTCCACTTTTTTTTGTCATTGTTTATGCCTTACTACATTCTCTTCCCTGTTTAAGTGTGCTCATTTTTCGTGCACTCATTTTTAAGGTCTTGTGATAGCCTTTTTTTGGGAAAAAAAAAAAAAATTATAATTTTTCCATTTTTATGTCTTACTAT